>NW_022103896.1:75371071-75422374 GCF_000313985.2 Echinops telfairi | reverse complement strand
ATTAAAGGATATCATGTGAAATATAACTTAACCTCAATATTTAGTACATCACAAAGTACTTTAAATAAAGACAGCATATACTTTCTCTGTCTCAGGTTAGCTGATACTACAATAAAATATTTTGATTTCTTATAGGTGGGCAGAGTGAAGAGTGGTATATGATATATTTTCTGTATCTCAAACACTAGAGCAGATTGGAGAAAACTGGTGCCGTACATTGAATCAACAGGTCAACTATGCCCAGCAACAAGTGTAACAGTGTATGGGCCAGTGATTGTTCCAGGTTTTAATATTTTCTGTTTTGGTTTTTATTGAGGTTTTTCTGTTTCATTCTGTCATTGTTGTTAGGTCATTGTGTTTTTGCTTTGATTTTATATACTTTTGTGTATGGATAGGTAAGCCTATAGAGACAATGACTGGATGAATAAATTCAAGAAGTCATGGCAGGGGGTCTGTTGAGAAACAGGGTGCTAACAGCGAGTACAAGGAAAAAGAATGCCCTAGAGTCGATTGTGGTGCTAGTTGTACAACGCTTACGAATGTGATTGAAATGTATGTGTGAGTTGTATGTCCGTGTAGCTGTTAACGATAAACGAACTAATTTAAAAAGAGAGAGAGATTAAGCAAGCAAGCCAGCTAACAGAGAGGGGGTGAGACAGATGTCAAGACCCTAGGAGATGTCCGAGGACCTTTCTCTAGAGCCAACAGGTGAGGTGGCTAGTTGATTAGTTGCTATTGATGATTTCTCAGGGCTTAGGATTTATCCTCATCCCTGTGACTTATCCTCATGTAATAGAAATAATGAATTTTGGAGGCAAAATGCCTTTTTATTGATTTATTTAAAGAGTGGCAGGTCTCTTTTGAAATTTGGGCAATATAAAGGAGGAAGAGGCAGAACAATTGGAGACTTTCTGGACATAAGGATTTTGTATGTGCTGTGAGCAAGAAAGAGGTGCTTCAGTTCTTGTGCAAGAACCTGTCCTTCCTTTAAGTGCTCTGTAATATCAAGACTGTACAGTATGTTTTCTATTTTACATTGCTGTCTACTATGAATAAATGTGGGACCAGAATGACGTAAGGAGTTTTTTTGTTTGTAAATGTAAACGTCTACATTTCAAATAAAAGTCTGCCTTTCATTGGTTAGGGCAGCACTGAGTTCTTTTCACAGGAAGATGGGCAGATCTCAGCTTAAGGCCAATAGGACAGACTGACAAGGGGAAGGAAAAGCAGCCTCATTTTCTTTTTAAACTCTTTATTGTCGGCTTTTCTGAGCTGCTACAGGAAATTGTGAAAGATCCAAACACACTCAGAGGCATCTAGTTGGTGCATTCAAGGGTCACACCCTTGCAAATCTTATTGAGCCCCGTTCTACTCTGCACACATGGGGTGGTCCTGAGTTAAGTGGTCTTGACGGCAATCAAGAATGGGTATGAGAAACAGATGTGAAAGAGGAGGTCAAAAGATCACTAGTGATTTGAGGAAACCATGCAAGGTTCCTGAGGACTCAGACTCTTTCCCAATATACGTGCTGTGAATGAAGCCCTGGAGCCTGTGAGGCTTGTATTAAAGCAGTTCTGTTATTTCTATGGAGGAAACTTGTGGAAGTCCTGGGTTTTCTTTGCTGGCACGGGTGACTTTTAACAGTCAGTGCAAACCTTGTGTTGAACATTGGAGACTTGGATGGAGAACCCAAAGACACAAAGCTAAAGAGTGTCAATTAGACACTTTTGAAAAAATAATACACCTTTAAAAGTGTGATTGTATAAAACACATCTATACATTTGTTGCCCTCATTAGATGTGTTTTATACAATTGATCTATGTATTGTGATGAATTGCATGAGCCCCAATAAATTGATTAAAAAAAAAGTGTGATTAATGGCTCCTCCTCATTCATACGTCTTTATCTTTAGCCTAGAGGATAGTGAGCTTATAGCATAACTTATGGACAATAGTTAGCCTAACTCACACCATGTTTTCCCTTATGACAAGTGGCCTAACTTATGCCATGTTTCCCCTAACTTCCACTCATTTTTGTCATTTTTTGTATTGTACAGAGGTAAATATATTAAATGCAAAACAATGATTTGCCTCATATAATTTTTAGTGGTCAAAAAGCTGTTGGTCAAAAAAACCAATGAGTTGGTTCCAGTCCACAGGGATCCCATGCACAACCGAACCAAACACTGCCTGGGCCTGGGCCTGGTCCACCCTCACATCCATTCCTATGACTGAGCCCATGGATGCAGTCACTGTGTTCAACCATCTTGCCGAAGAACTTCCTCTGCTTTGTTGCCTCCCCAACTGGTCTCTCCTGACATGTCCAAAGTACATGAGACGGTCTCACCATAACTGCCTCTAAAGAGCACTCTGGCTGTACTTCTCCCAAGACAGACTGAAGTGTCCTCTTGGTAGTCTATCATATTCAAGTCCAACTTTCACATGCATACGTGGCAATGGAAAATACTATGACTCTACCTGGCAGGGGACATACCATGATCACAAAGGTGGTTTTCCCAGGGCGAGGCTTATCCATTGCACTCCAGATGTGCTGACCCCTGCAATTTCCCCAAATGTGGGAAACTTGACTGCATAATTTGTGGTAGTGGGGGACTGCATTCGCGCTCTCCCCTTAAAGAAAAAAGAAAAAGAAAGAAAAGGAAAATACTATGACTTGGGTCAGGCACATCTTAGTCCTCAAAGTGACAATCTTACTTTTCAAATACTCCAAAGAGGTCTTGTGCAGTATATTTACCTAACGCGATGCGTCTTTTGATCTCATGACTGCTGCTTCTGGGAGCATTGATTATGGAGTCAATCAAGCAAGAGGAAATCCTTGACAACTTCAACCTTGTCTCCATTTATCACGCTGCTGCCTACGGGTCCAGTTGTGAGGATTCTGATTTTCTTGACATTGAGCTGTAATCTATACTGAGGGCTTGTGCTCATCTGGGTAGACTAGAGAAGCAAATTCATAGACACACATATGTGTGTAAGAGAGAGTTTTATATAAAGGGTAATTATACATTAAGAAAGCATCCCAACCCAACCCAGTCCAGTCCAAACCCATATGTCTGATATAAATCTATAAAGTCCTCTTTAACTCACCAAGCACATGTAATGACACTGAATTCAGGATGATCACAGGACAGTGAGTAGAAAGTCTTTGGATCCACTGGTGTTGTAAGCATCTTAGTGTTGTCAGGGGTCTCTAAGTGGCTCCTCCAGTTCCCAGGGCACAGGGTCTATCAGCATAGTGCCATGTGTCTTGTCAATAGAGCATCTCCAAGGGAGTGAGCAGTGAGAGAGAATCTCTCCCGCCTCCAAGGAGCAAAAATAGGCTTTCCCAGAATTCTCAGGAGAAGGCCATGCCCACACAGAGGCCTCATTGGCTATGATCTGATTGATAGACTAGTCTCCACCCCTTCACTCTTAATCCTCTCAAGTCTCAAATTGACACCAGATTATGTAACTACCAGAGGGTTTGAAGTACTTGCTGATGAAAATCAAGTATTGCAGCCTTTTGTATAGCCCAGAAGTGAGATGCCATTATCTGGTTAGAGAACAGAAACATCCTGAGTTTGCCTAACACTTAAGACTGCTACTTGTTAATGGTCAACCATTGCAACCTGTGATTATCTCAAAATCCCACTTAATGTAAAACATCTGGGAAAGGACTTAGCTATACCTCTTCATGTGAATTGCAAAATAAGTGCATATTAACCCTGTGTATTCTGAGCATGAGTGGGATTCCATCAAGACAGTTTAAATTGTTGTCAGTCTCAGTCTCCCCACTGGAGTCACCCTCTAATAAATTCCCTTTGTCTAACTTGGGGCTGATGAATTGGCTCTACTGCTCCAGGTCATGGACCCTTATTTCATGTAATAAACCAACAGCCAACTAACAGGAAGCTCTCTCCACCTGCCCCCAGAGAGTGATTCCTGCAGGAAAAGGAGGGAGATCTGGATAAGTGATTTCAATAGCAAGCACTGACATAAAATCCAATCCAACCTTTTTAGCACTCAACCAACTCAAGTCTGAATTTTCATCTGTAATTTGTGACTTGTTTGACAAATTCATGCAAACTTGCAAATTCATGCAAATATGTGATCTACTTTTATTTGTCACCTGTCCAAACAATCTGGACAATAGCATCCCCAAAGTGAGCAAAAAGCCCCCAAATCCCCTAAGAGGTAAAATGTGCTTCCCTTGTCAGGAAAATTTAGAAACAGTATTACAATTTAATATGGATCAGTTGAATTTAACATTCCCAAGACTGTTCTGGGTCCTAATTTGAACAGGCTTTCTATGGGTAGTATGTGGAAGTAAATTGAGAGAGGCTATTTTCAAACCTCTTCCATCTTTGAAGTAAGGACTACACTGCTCAATGAGAGACTGCTGAAGGGACAAGGAACACAGGCATCATTCCATACAATAGGCGCTTCACTCAGGGAAAGCCAGTGTATCTGTGAATTTCTTCAGTTCACAGTAGGAGGCTTCCCCAGGTGGCCATCATGAGAATGTTGTTGGACTTTGTTGACCGCATCCAGCCCTGGACACGAGAATAACCCATGTGAGGTAGTTACATAATCTGGTGTTAACTTGAGACTATTAAGAGTGAGGGGTGGAGTTTAGCCTGTCAGTCAGGTCACTGCTTGATGACCTCATTTGGAGCCACCATGGAGATAAATAGCTCACCGGAGGCAGGACACACACTCTGGGCTTCGTATTCCTGATGACAAGACACATGCAGCTTCGCTAAAGTTCTGGAGCTGGAGGAGTCACGTGGAGACCTAGGCCAGTGCTGAGATGCTTCCACTGCCACTGGAGCCTCAAGACTTTCCACCTACTGCATCCAGCATCATTCTACGTGCTATGCAAGTGTGAAGAAGACTTTGTAGACTGGTAACGGATATGTGGGCTAATATTAGATTAATGGACAACCTGGACTGGGCTGGGATGTTTTCTTATTGTATAGTTGTTCTTTGCTATAAAGTTCTCTCTCACACATATATGAGTGTGAGATTGGTTTCTCTAGTCAACCTGGACTAACACACAATGCAAAGGCCTCACCATGGCCAGCTCAAAAAGGCATACACACCTCTGAGACCTACGCATACAAGTAATTGCTCCAGGACAGCTATTCATGCCATCCCTCTGCCCTTGTTGCAAAGGCTCTCCTTTGCTGCCACTTTAGCTGAGTCACCCAATGTGGAAAATACTCTGGGTCCCTCGCTTTGGGCTGTGTATAGACATCACTTTTGATTTCTTGGACTTTGAAAATCTTGCCCAACATTTGATATTATTCATTTCTGTCCTTGCTTCATTTTAAATTTTAGGTAAAATCGGCATACTCAAAACAACAATAACAAAACAAAATTCAGTGCCATCGAGTCGATGCGATAGTGTCCCTGTACTCCAGCACTCCCAAAGCAAAAGGACCAGGATGACAGATTTATTCTCCTGGCTTAGTCATAAAGCATTGATCAAGTTCTGTGTAACATAATAATGATTGTTAATGCTAATAGTGGTGCCTTTCTTGGCTGACTTCTGTGGTGGTGGTTAGATGCCATTGAGTAGGTTCCAACTTATAGTAAACTTATGTACAACCGAACAAAACACTACCTAGTCCTGCACCATTCCTTACAATGGTGAGCTCACGGTTGCAACCACTGTGTCAATCGATCTTTTGAGGGTCTCCCACATTTTTCTGACCCTCCGGCTTTACCAAGCATGATGTCCTCCTCCAGGGACAGGTTCCTTTTGATGACATCTAAAGTGCAAGAGACAAAGACAAAGATATGCCATCCTCACTTTTATGAGCACTCAAGTTGTATTTCTTCCAAGACAGAATTATTTTCTGGCAGCCCATGGAAGATTCAATATTCTTCGCCAACTTCATAATTCAAAGGTATTCTTTTTTCTTATCCCTTTTTAGGCTTATAGGGGTAATTAAATAACAATTATTAACACAAAGACATTAAGGAACAACCTCTCTTTGGGTCCTGATAGCGTACTACATCTCTAATTGGGATTGGCACTCAGTTTCATGATGGAAAATCCTTTCGTTAGAAGGGTTCAGCTGTTGTCACAACACAAGTAGAATTTAGACTTTAGGTGTCCCCTCAACCAGCCTCCTTGGTACAGGATTCTGTAGCTTTATGCAGTCTTTATAAAGAATGCACCAGCTCCCAAATCAGTTGTGCAAAGTGCAGATTTTATTATAAAAATACCAGAAGGGACATTTTATCAGGCATATAAAGCAAACCATTTAAAAATGTTCATTGCGCAGGTTTGTTTTCCAAAATTTCAACTTTCTTCTTGGTGACCACAAGAATTTCCTTAGGTGCGCTTCCATTACATAGAACTCCGACTCCCTCTCCTGAGTTCCCACAGTCCTTCGTTTTCTGTCTTTACAAAGATACATTCCACTTAGAAGACAACAGCAAGAAGGCCTTTTCTAGTACAGCAGAATAGAACTCTTCAGAAGGACCAGTGGCCACTTCCATATACACCAGACAGTTTTCTTCTCCTAACAGCACCGTGAGACATGCATTACTCTCCATCGGTGATGAAGAGGAGCTCCGAGATGCAGAGTGCTTTACCGTGGACTTAGAAAAAGAGGTGGGATCAAATCACATGACTCCAAAGCAAACTAGCTTGTTCCTGATCCAGAAGACACCAGGTTCTGTGGCTACATTTGACAATAAGTTAAGACATATTGATACTAAGGTTTTAGCTAGTACATACACAGGTTTATCCCACACAAAACACAGTTAAACATTTCTTTGATTAGAGGGCGATTGCAGAGAAGTTTCTCGGTAATACACTTGCCTTAATCTTGTCAGAGTGCTTTTTAAAAACATTAAACCGCATCTTCCAGGGCGATCTGCAAGGGCCAATTCAAAGGAAAGAGGGCAGCTTGGAAGGCAGCTGTATTTTTGGATGCCAAAGATGTCAGCCTGATAAATTTTCTTTACCGACGCAGGATGATCACAGGATCTGGTGATGAAGAACGTTGAGACTGTTGACAAATGCCTTGGTAAGAAAAGAGACCGGGAACATTTCACCAAGGAATTCATTTCCGCAATGACAATGCACCTATTCATTCCCAATGGTAGCAAAGGCGGTCCTATGATCATTTTCCTGGGGAAATCTCCCCCATCTACTCTATACCTCTGATTTTACTCCTTCAGTTTTCTTCTTGTTTCCAAAGAATTTTTCAAAGGTACATAATGTTAATCTCTCTGGGAATCCAAAACTGATGTTTAGATTTAGTATATAAAACAAGACAATTCTTCTGGAAAGGGATGGAAACATCACTCTAGAAGTGTAAAGATCTGAATGGAGGCTATATCCAGAAACAATCGGATCACATTTGAGATGTTTGCTTAATCAAGGTTTCTATGGTTTTGTAGCAATACTTCTTGACTCACTCTCGTAGAAGAGGAAGGGAGAAACCATCTCAGGAGGCCTCTTATCTCAGAAAGATACTATATTTTAAACAGAGCAAGTTTACAGACCTGACTTTCACTTGACGCTTTCATTTCCCAAAAAGGGTGTGTTCTGGAAAAATCGGTAGCCACGCCAAAGAAAACCAGGAAACCTTGGTGAACAAAGAAAATGAGAGCTCTCACACAGGCTGTTTTTCTACAAGTTGCTTATTTTGTTCAACTGGTCTTGTCAGCAGGGGTTCCCTGGGACAGGAAAACACAGGAAGGAGAAAATCTTTTCTTTCTTCACAAGAATATGTGCGTGCCGTGAAAGAGATAGAGCAGAAGATTAAGCAGGGAACCCAGCAATTTTATTGCCCTGAGGCATTATTCATTTTCCTGACACATTATGTTTTTAATTAAAATTGCATGTGAGTTAATTAAAATGTTCACTCGGGCACTTTTCCCCCTGTTCTTGCTTGGGTTTCTCGTTACACATTTAGCTTCTTGGTAAAACCGTTTCATTTCTCGCTTATAACAAAGAGTTTACTCACCATTTCCTCTCACTTAAAAAACCCAAAACCCACCCAAGTAATCCTTAAGTAACAAGGGGAAATGAACGCAGCCGGGGCTAGAATTATGATGACTCCTGCATTCTTACTGGGCTTTTTAAAATGAAAATTGTATTTTATATTGAAATCTGCATTGAAAAGATAGTAAAAGAGTCTGATTATTTTTCTTGTGTTGGGCAGGTTTTGGAATATCTATTGATGGTCTCTGGTGGCCAGCAGTTCAAACTCACTGGCTGGTTAGCAGAAAGAAGACGAGACCGCTTGCTCCTGTAGAGATATGCGGTGTTGGGAACCCTGTATAGGACCGCTGTGAGCTGGAATGGACTCGGTGGTGGCAGGCTTTGGTGTGGACCTTGCTCTAGAAAAGATCGCTGCTATTCCACTCTATAATTAGTTAACCTCTGCTTTCCCTGACCACAGATGATAGTTATGAGGCCTGATATATTAGTTGGCAGTTCAGTAACTATGAGAGACAGAATTCCTCTTGAAAATATGGATACAGACAAACCTTGGTTATTGGAAAATTCAGTATTGAACTGTAGGATGGTAGGCCATGTTCATTTACAAGCAAATCGTGTTTATTGGAAGGAAGCATCGAGAGAAGCAAGCATTCGAGCAGCCATGTGGTCTGGGTGATGGACAGCTAGATAATCTCTGGTTTCCAATTTTTTCCCCATTCCCCTTTTCACACCGCCTGAGGGAGTCCTCACTTGACTTGTCGAAGGTCTTAGGATTTTTCCACAATAAATCCTCTTTTTCAGAATTAGATAAAAGTAACTTCTTTGTAAGTAATTAGCTCGGCTGAAAATACGAATGCCTCCAATACCCTACCCTTCACCCTCCCTGATAGAGATAACATTAATAGGCAGAATCATAAAACGAGCATAAGAGAACCCAGATGGTAATCAAGGAGATACAGGCTAAAACTACACGGGCAGAGTGGAATCCCAGCGCGAGATACAGACTTCTTCTCTAACAGAAACATCTCTGTAAAGTTAGGGTGGAATTATTTGTGTACTTATTTTGTCCCCTCCCTTTGTATTCTTTTTTTTTTTTAACCTTTCCAGTGGGATTTTAGGACCTCAGGGATATGGTGATACAGCTGAGAAATTGGTGGCCTGGGCAGATCGCTTGGTTGGACCCTTGGCTGAATTTTCTCTGACAGCTTGATGAAGGGTGCCACGTCTTTCTCCTCAGATCATATTTCCAGAACGCTAACATCAGACCAAGTGAAGCTCTTAACTGACTATCAAAACATTGGCTGTTCAATCTGAGGTACCAAGAGATACCTCAGGTGACAAGTTGGCAATCTGCTTCTGAAAGGTCATCACCTTGAAGATCTGCCCTGTGCATGTGGGCATATGAGGTGAAATAAGTTGGAATCAACTGGACAGAAACTAACAAAAAACAACAAAAGCATGAACCCAGATGTTGGACTTGACTTTGTGCCTTAGCTGAGTAGCTCCCTTCCTAGAAAGTGCAATCTACTAATCCCCCAGACCCTTATTCCACCAGGCTCCTGTGAAGTTCATCATCTTTCATTGAAATCACATCCCAACTACCATCCCAAGAGTTTTGAAAAACCATACCTCCACCTAGGTTTTTCTGCATTTGAGCAACAAGGGATTCGAGAATACTTCACAATTACCATGAAGGATTTTCCTGTGAATTTATAGTTTGAATCTGAAGTGTATCCTTAATGTTATCTGACAGTTATATTATTTCCCCGAGTCCATTCAGTCTTTCATTCTCCCAGATGAACCCCTGAACATGCCCTCAGCTCTGTCTCCTTGTCTAAGCCTCCCTTATTTGGTTGTCTATGGAAATTCTTTTTTGATTGCTTCCATTTTTCTAAGTAGGAGAGGAAGCTAGGACTTGAGATGAGAGTGAGAGTGAGAGAATATGTATCCGAGACTTGGGTATGAGGTACGCCCAGTGCAGCTACTTTTACGCCTGCATGGTGTCCAGCTACTGGCCCTGCGGGATAAATGTAGGGATTCTAACTTCAAAGTCAACAGCTCAAAAGTCACCAGGAAGCTGAAACTGTTTGCTTCAGTAACGGTTACGTTCTTGGGAACATACTGGGCTTTTTTGTCCATCTTACACAATCCTCTCTTGATTTCTCTTCCATATCACTTACCATTTCTTCAGCTTATTTCTCTTCATTGATGAACATTTTTGGTAAAATTAATGGTATTTCCTATTCCTCTGATCTCATTCCCTATTACGGGTCAGATTACCTAATAAGCTAGATCAATGCAGGTTTACTTGTACTTTCTTACTAATCTGAGGTGAACAATTGAACACGTTTTATCACTAAGATTCTGTTTCTAGGTATGGATGGCATCTGTCTCTCTCCCAACCCTACACCATTTTTCTATAGAATCAAAGCCTCTTTTTAAATTTGTAATCACAGTCAGGGACAGAGAGCCCAGTGAGCAAGGTGAACATGGATTTGCTCATGTTTACTTCCTAATCTGTAGTGAACATCTTCACATGCTTTTCACCCTATCTTTGAAACCCTCATGAAATTGTTCACTACAGATTAGTAAGTAAAAACAAGTAAGCCCATGCTTACTTTGCTTAATGCTTCTGCCCTGCTCTTGAATCAATTCTAATCAGGCTTTCTTCTCCATCCACTTTACCAAAGCTTTCAATTTTTTAATGGTCTTTACATTCATAAACTCAATGATAGGTTTTTGGTCCTTACATACTTGAGCTATCAGCAGCATTCAGCAAATGTGAGTGCTTCATCCTTCCAAATAGATTTTTTTTTATCATTGACTTCCAGGACATTATATCTTAGTTTTACTATCCCACCAGCTCCTCTTCTTCCCCTGAGCTCTTAATGTGACGAGGCCCTAGGCCTTAGTTCTCACCTTTATCGACACTCCCACTCTTGGTGATGTTACTCTATTCCATGCCAGTGACTCCTAAATTTGTGTCATTGGTTCAGACATCTCTTCTGAAATCCAAGCCCCTATATTAATCTGCCAAGTTAACAGTTGACCTGCTTATTAGGAATGTAATTGTTTGGCATAGATCTCTATACTTCATCTTCTATCCCCAACCATCTTCATCCATATCTTCTCAAGCTTAGTGGATGGCAATTCTGTACTTCTTGTTTCTCAATCTAAAATCTTAGGGTCATCCTGCATTTCCTTCTATTTCTCATGCTCACACTCATTATTTTACAATATTTTAAAGGCTTTATCTTAAAAACGTACACCCAGAATCTGACCACTTCTCACTTTCTTCATTGCCACCATTATCTTTCTTTTTAAAAGATAGTTTTATTGACATATAATTAAGATGTCATATAATTACACAGTTCAGTCATATTAGGAAGAGTTGTGCAAACGTCACCACAATCAACTTTGCAACATTTTCCTCCTTGCATCCCTCATTGTTGACTCCCCCTTTTCCCCAACCTCCCCTCTTTGACTCCAGGTAATTAATTATTAATCCAGTTCTGATTTCCAAAGACCCACTCATCCTGAATTCCCTACACAGAAAAAAGCAAAACAAACCAAAGACTAAAAGGAACCCAGAAACAATTACCAAATAAAGCAGAGAAAAACCTCAATCGAAACAAAAGCACAAAATAGTTACAACTCTCAATACTCAAACAATATTAAATAAATTCAAAATGGATAAAAAGCGAGTTCAGATGTCAAGGTGCTGCATTCCAGTCTAACTACGGCCGCTAAATTCCACCATTCAATGCCTTCTGCCTGCTATTAAGGCTGCTCACGCCTCTAAACTATGGTTAGAAGGAACTTGCTGGAAAGTCAGTCCATTGGGATCCTGAAAATGGAATGAAGGCTTCCAATACCACTCATAGTCTTCTGAAAACTGAGTGTTCAGAAGTTAAATTCAGATACCTCCACTCCTTTTTAATGGCCATGACATTGAAGGATCCTTAAAACTGGTCTCACTTGTGCCACATTGGTGCTTCTCTAGTGAATTACAAATGAAAAGCGAAGTGCTTCTTCTACAAGATATGCCAGCCATAGAATTCATTTGCTGCAAAACCTTGCAATGACTCTCTCACGCAAAGAGGAAACCAAAGCCTTGGTTACAGCTGACATGGTTTTACCTAGGACATTCAGGTCTAGACATAGCACCTGCTTTGCTCATTCTCCAAAATTGCAAGTAGATGCCTGTTTCCTGGACTTTCTTCTCAGATATCCACCTACCTAATTCCCTAGCTTAATTTAACTCATTGTTCACATATCACATTGCTAATAGCTATATAAAGTTGTAATTTTACATGACCTGATACCTCTTAGTAGGTTCTCTTTTGTTTGCTATACTGCTGGACTTTCTAACATACTATATCATTTGCTTTTTAGTCATATGATTCACCTGTTGATTGTGCAGTACATATAAGAAAATAGTCTCCCTCTAGAATCTGATATTTTTAATGTATTTTGTGTTCATATATTTCAAACCTCAAAAAACAGTGAGCTTGGTCTATAGCAGATGCTCAGTCAATATCGGTTGTGTGAATGAATGACGGTCTCTAGTCTGAAGAGACAAATCAAAGATGGTGAGGGGTAAGGTGGCTCAGATTTTCAGGAAAACATCTGAAAGAAAGAGTTTCCCAAACCTTCATAGAGATCCTCAGTGGTGGGTCTCAGCTGGCTTAATGTGGTTCGGCAGAACCAATACCTAATTTTTTGCGGAGTTCTTTGAATCAGCTACAAAAATAGCACCTGTCATTAGGCTTCTAAGGTGGAAATCACAAATTTACATTTGTTACTCTTTTTAAAGGTTCATCTATGAAACAGTTTATTCTAAACACCTGTAGCAATGTTCATTCTGTCCATATATAAAAAATTAAACGGAACTATGGAATAGGAGCCCTGGTGGTGTGCTGTTTATGTGTTGGGCTGTGATCCACATGGTCAGCAGTTTGAAATCACCAGCAGGTCCAGGAGAAAGGCTGGACTTTCTATTCCCATAAACAGTTACAGTCTCACTAACCCACAGGGGAGGCGAAGGGGTGGGGGGGTGGGGGGTGTCACTACGAGTCAACATTGACTCAATGGTACTGAGATGTTTGTAATATATATTCATTTCATAAAACTCATTATACTCCTTATGCAGTTCTACACTTTTATTCCCTTGTGTTTGTTACTTCAGTAAACAAACATATAACATAAAGAGAAAAAAGTACCAAACAATCAGAGTCTGGCATGCTATCATTCATTTCAGCTTTGTGTTATCCCCCCAATTCCCATGAGAAACTGTGAGTGAATTATGCAATTCCTGAAAGCATTCAAAGAGCTAAAAATACTGTCAGAACAATTGCTGTAAGTCAGTAGGGCAAAAGACCGAATAAACTAGTTGTGAGGGTGATGTGTTGGCTAGAATTTCTCAATTTCCTTATGTCTCAGTTTGGAATTGAAGGGCTTCAGACTGGTGTGTGGGCCTAGAAAGGAAAAGGAAGTGTGCCTAATTGAAACAGAACTCACCAGCAGCAAGGCGAGTCGACAACACCTCGAAATGGCTCTGCAGGATGACTAGGACCAGGGCAGGCCTGCCCTGTGGGGCTCTGAGACCGTCAGCACTACACCACCAGGGCTCCCCAGAGGGGAGCAATGTGGACGAGGCCCACAGAAATGGGGCCTAACAGGCAAGAACCAGCATTGCTGAACAAAAAGGACTAGAAAATTCTTCCGTGAGCAATGGCTTTTTCAGTCCCTGGACTGCATATTTTGGCTTCACTTTGGAATAATTATTTTCTTTGGAAATACTGATCTTTTAACTTAAACCATACCCACTGCTGTTGAGTCAAATTCAGACTCAGAGACCTTACAGGGCAGGGCAGAACAGTCCCATTGGGTTTTCAAGGCTGTAAATCTTTACGGAAGTAGACTGCTGCATCTTTTTCCTGTTGTAAGTAAACGTTTACCGAAGTGCTTAGTTTAGCCTAAAATATGTTAATGCATTTCTTTCACAGAATCAAATAACTGCCCAATTTTGCAGAAAAATTACTGAGGTTTCTTTATTTTTTTTTAAATCATTTATACTCAGCAGGAGTCTCACCTCAGAAATAGCAAGGCATTATTTAATTTTAGAAGTGTTTTAGTGTGACATTTTAGACATTTTGAAAAGTGCATAAAAGATAAGATTACCTGACAGTAGGGCTGTTTTGCAACATCCTTACACTGATTAACTACCAGAACCATTTCATTTGCATGAAATCATTTGACGACGGCATTGGGAATCAAGTGATATTGTGTTTGGAAGCATTTGGGTGTGCTATTTATTTCAGCATAATGCATATTTATTGGTATTTTATTCACAATATAAGTCACATGTTAATAACAGTTTAACACGTTTTAGAGTCTTGCTTTTTTATGTGTTCAATATCAAGCTTTCAAGTAATTCCACAGGTATATATATCCATGAAGAACTCCTAATCATATATGTACAAAGTGGCATTTCTTCCAAGGCTGAGCAGCGACTTGTACTCTATGGTTCTCTTTTATAGGGCTGCCACATTTATCAAATGAAGACACAGGATACTGAGTTAAATTTTAATTTCCTATAAATGCAAAATAATAATTTTATATACACTTTTCTCATGCAATTTATAGGGTATATTTATACTATTATACATTGCTTATTAGAAATCCAAATTTACAATTTATCTGACAACTTTGCCCTTCTGGGCTAAAGGATGAACTAATGGGTAAGTTCTAAAAATAATCCAGCCAGACATATTTTAAACTAGCCTTAACCATATAAAAATTTCTTCCGGGTAACATGAAAATTAGACACAGCTTGAGCCATTATCACTTATTTTAAAAACGTATACTGTTGTCTAGCTTTGGATGAGATCCTTTTGCCATCTGTAACATCTATGGAATTACGTTGCGTGAAGGACCCAGTTGGCGGGGGTGGGGTGGGGTGGGGGGAGTGGTTTAACATAATTTAGATCCTGATTTAGAACTTCCCTAGCCCAGGTAGACATTTAATTAGAAATAAATAAATGGTGGCTGGTGTGTTCCAATCCATCAGATTCAGTCATAGAAACATTCAATGGTGACTGGAACTTTGAAGGAAAACTCATCATCATTGGTGTTGGTGGCCTTAGGGACGGGTTGATACAGGGGTCTGGAAGCAGGTTGTGGGCTGGCTTGACACACATTACCTTGGACTGTATGTCTTCTCAGAATCTCCGCTGGTGCATATGGACCACTCCGAGGGCCTCAGCTCCATGTTTAGTGACATTAGCTGGTGAACCAGCAGTCAAATGACAGAGCTAATGGCAATTCAAGAGGAACTTACCGCTAGTCTAGATTCACTATTTTCTCCCATCCCCAAATTTGTGTTGGGACATTCACCCTACCTCATCCTTTCCTAAGAGTATTTGGATGGGGGTTTTGGATGAGGAACACAACCGGATTCTCTCTGCATCCCATTGCCTGGTTTGACTGACTAAGCTAGTGATGTCCTTATATCACCGGGATGTATATCAGGAGGCTGATGCTGGCTCTGAGCAGCTGCCAATGGAAGAACAGCTCGTCCATGTTCTGCAGCTGTCAACACCATCTACCTCTGTAAATGATTTGTGGGTGATTTCTTCAGCCTGTAGTTGTACCTCTTGCCAACAAAGTTCAGGAACTAAAGATTAATGAGAGGAAGAGGCAGCTCCTCAGGGGCAAAGCATTAGTAAAAGCAGGAAGATCTTTTGCTTTTTTGGAGCTCGGAGAATCAGGAGGCTTCATCGTTGTTTCATCTGATGTTGGTGTCTAGCCAAGCCAGAGGCACACGGACTGCAAGCCCATTCGGCTCCATCTTCTCTTTGGCCCCCCTCAGTGACCCAGCAATGCTGCCCCCACTGCACAAGTGGTTGCCAAACTGAAAAGCAGTTGTAGTTCTCCTTCCTCCCACATTTCCTTTTCTATTTTTAGAGAAATTTGAATAACAACCTATTTCCCTCATTTATTATTCTTGATGAATAGTAAATTATTCTAATAGCATTGACTGTTCTATTCATTTATTATTTGAGGATGATTAAAAGTGAAGAGCTATTACAAAGCCCCACCAGTTCCAAAAATTAGACTTTCGAATTTTGTGTTTCCTTTTGACTCTGAGTAATTATCTATATGGCTTCTTCTAATTCTGTCACACAGACACACCTCTTTGTATTTTCCTAAGCATGGTCTGTTTTGACGCCAGAATCAGCATGCCTATTCCTCAAACATTTATCCCAGCGGGAAATATATGAGGCTCTGAAATTTAACTCTCCCCCAAGATGTACAGAAGTTTCAATTATGTTTACATTCAAAAAGGTTGTATAGCTCATTAATAAATGTGTTACTTAACTGGATAGGATATTGAATAGGATGTAGCTCATGGGTGACAACACAAGTTCAAGCCAGAATAAAGTAAAATGTTATTTACAGCCATTACTCAAGGAGGTTCTAATATCAGAGTAAAATAACTGGGAATGTGAAAAATATATTAATTTTTATAATAGTGCTTATTTTGGAAAATCTTTCCATCTGAGTGTTGAAACTTTAGCCTACACCTTATAGCCTTATCTCCCTTACTACCACCTCCACCTCCTGAAGCATTCTTTCACCCAGCTGAAGTGGATGAATTTCTTTTCTCCAATGATAATTTCAGCTTTCTCATTGCCTACAGTTTCTCCTGTTATTGGTCTGAATATTTTCTTAGCTTCTCCTCACAACGTCCCCATCTCCACTTGTGAAAATCCACTATTTCTGCGAATGATCACTGAGTTGTCTTAATTAGTGCTCTCTAATTTATCTCACTAGGTTCTAATACCCATTGCAATGGCTACACAGAACTCACAGAGAAAATTCATGATTAAAGGCTTCATTAAGGAAGTTAACAAGTTGTAATGCCAGTGACAAATGCTCAGGGTTGAGTTGTGTATCAGAACATGCTACAAAGTTCTGTCAAGTTGGTTAACAAATGCCCAAAGGGCCTACCACTCAGCATAAGCCTCAGCCCAAAGGCACTCAGCTTAAACTCTGTAGGTCAGCAAGCCTAGTTCCCTGAGTTAAGTACCCAGAGGCATCACACTCCAATAAGCCCCAGCTCAAAGGTTCTCAGCTCAGCTTATGTGGGTCAGAAAGTCCAACACCTCCAATTAAGTGCCCAGAGGCACCCAACTATGCCAGCCAGCCTCTTGCACAAAAGCACTCCACTTTACTTGCTCAGTGGCTTGGGAAGTCCACCACTCTGTTCCATGGTCTGGCTTTTGCTTCTGCTGCTGTTCCTCTGAAGGTGTAGCTGTCTTCTGGCTCACAGTTCAAGGATCTCAGGTCCAGAGGATGTGCTCCACTCCTGGCTACTGCTAGTAATGAGCTACTTCTCCTGCTTCTTAGAAGACTCATGTTACACACAGCTGGTGTTCCTCCAGGAGATCCTGTTTCAAATCCTCTCTGTAGCTTTCCTTCACTTACTTATCAGTTGATGGGAGTTAGCTATTGGCTAGAAGGGCCACATTAAATGATTCATGGCCCCTGCAATCACTTTAAATTATTCTCAAATTACTTTAGCTCAAGATGTTCTCACTCATTTATAATCTTGCCTATATTGACAATTCACACTATCATGCATAAGAGCAGCTTCAAGGTGGATTTTGTGGACCTTAAGGAGCCCTGATGGTGTAATTGGTTATGCATTAGACTGCTAACCACAGGGCCAGTAGTTCGACCCCACCAGCTCCTGCATGAAAGAAAGAGAATCAATAAAACCAGAAATTGGTCCTTTTCAAATATAAATAAAATACATAAACCTTTACCTATACTGACAAATAAAAAAGAGAGTAAATATAGATATCTAAAATAATAAAATAAAAGAGGAGGTATTACAAACAAAATGATAGACATAAATAGAATTATGATAGCATATTATAAATAATATTACCAAAAATATTACATCAAAAAACTTGATAACCTTGGTGTAATGGGCAGTTACTTAAAAGCACAGAACCTATCCAAACTGACTCAAGAAGAAATAGTCTCAACATACCCATAACAAATGAAGAGATAGAATCAGTGATCAAAAACCTCCCAACAAAACAGTTCTGGACCAGATGGCTTCACTGAGGAATTATACCAAACATTTACAGAAAAATGGGCTGATACTGTTTAAACCCTTCAAAATGATAGAGAAGAAAGATAGGCTCCCTACGTTATTCTATTGCAGTGGTTCTCAACCTTCGTAATGCCTCGACCCTTTAATACAGTTCCTCATGTTGTGGTGACCCCCAAACCATAAAATTATTTTCGTTGCTACTTCATAACTGTAATTCTGCTACTATTATGAATCGTAATGTAAATATCTGATAAGCAGGATGCATTTTCATTGTTACAAATTGAGTATAATTAGAGCTTAGTGACAAATCACAAAACAATATACAATTATATATTGTGAAATATTTATTTCTAATTTAAAATATGTATTTTGTATGTGGGCATATCTGCATGTGAGAGGACCCGCCTGCAGACAATCGAAGAGTGGTGTCTCGGTTCCTAACACCCTCAGAAATATGTGCTTTCCGATGGTCGTGGCGACCCCAGTGAAGGGGTCGTAACCCACGGGTTGAGAACCGCTGTTCTATGATGTAATCATAACCATGAACTGATAACTCAAGCAGACAAAGACACCCCCACAAGACAAGATGACTGCGGGCCATTATCTCTCATGAATGTTGATGTAAACGTCCTCAACAAAATACTGCCAATCAGAATACAACAACATATCAAGAGTGCTATGGCATGATCAAGTGGGATTCATTCCAGAATTTTAGGAATAACACAGCATGAGGAAATGAATCATGCAATACACCACAACCAGAGAACAAAGGAAAAAACCACCTGATCATCCTCAGTACTGCAGAAATAGCATTTGATAAAATCGAATACTTTTTGTTGATGAACACCCTAGCGAGGATTGGAATAGAAGAAGAGCCCTCGGTGTGGTTCAGGGCATCTACATAATGCCAACAACTAACATTATATTGAATGGCAAAGACTGAGAGTTTTCCTCTCAAAATCAGGAGTAAGTAAAATCACACTATTTCTACTCAATACTTTATTAGATGTTGTAATCAGAACACTATCACCAACTAAATAAGTAGCCAGATTGAAAAAGAAGTAAAATTTCCTTTATTTGCAGATGCTCTGATCTTTGTGACGTAGTGGTTACATATTGGATGCTACCTGCAAAGTGAGTAGTTGGAAACCACAGCCATTTTCAGGAGTCTTTGTACTCCTGAAAAGAGATATAGTTTTGTGAGATAGTTAAGGTTTATTGTGCCAACCTGGCTGATAAACACATGTGGGGTTAATTGAAGGGCGGAGGGATAAATGGCTCAGTGAGCCTCAGGTCTCTTGCTTTCTGATGGTCAGACCAGGGTGCAGCTGCCTCACCCTGTTCCCTGCATCAGCTGGCAAGGCTCACTTCCTGCAGGACATCCCTGAGGAGAAGCCACATGGATCTATCCCGATGCAGCCCTGGGTGCTGGAGCAGCCGTTAGGAGACCCCTGCCAGTGCTGAGATGCTGAGATGCTTACATGCTCACTGATTTGGCTTTCCAAATTTGGTGTCATTGCGTGTGTTTTGTGAGACTGAGGAGGACTTTGTAGATTGGTGTCAGACATATGGACGTTGGACTTACGGGCTTGGACAGCACTGAGTTGAGATGCTTTCTTAATGTACACTTACCCTATATATAGAACTCTCTCTTATACATATATGAGTTTCTGTGGATTTGTTACCCAGACTAACACATCTTGGAAACCCACAGGGCATTTCTACCCTGTCCTGTAAGGTCACTATGAGTCAGAATCAACTTTATAGCACGAAGGAGTGAAATGATACTTTTAATAAAAATCCCAGAATTAACAGAACTAGACCTGGTAGTTCAGGACCATAATTTCAGGGGCCCAATGTCAGTTGGCCTTGCATAGTTCACAAAGACCATTCTACATTCCTGAGTAATGACTGGGGTTTCAAAAGCTCATGAAGGCCTATCTATGATACAGTTATTTGTCTGTCCTTTCCCAGAGGGAAGAAGAATGATGAAACTCAAAGACACATTGAAATAATTAGTCGAATGGACTCCACAAACATCGCTCTCCACTCTCCACAAGCAGAGCTAGATGGTGACCGGCTGCCACTTCCTACAGCCCTGAAAGAGATCACATCAGAAAATCCTGGACATGCAGCAAGCAAAATGTGGAACAAATCGAAAAACATTCAACACTGTATTCCTGTTCTCTCCTTTGACCCATTTTAAATTTGTTCTAGCTTTTATTATTTTTTGGTTTCTTCTGGATTGAGATTTTTCTGCATTTTATTTTGTTATCATTGCTGGGTCTTTTTCCTTTTAAATTTTTTTTTACATATGAAATTCAGGATAGGTAAACTTATAGATTAGTAGTTTCTTGGGGTTCTGTCAAAGGAAGATAGAGGAAGATAGAAGTTTATAATAATGAGTGCAAGAATGAAGAAAATGTTCTGAAACAGATTGTGGTGATAATTGCACAACTCTTTTAAATATATTTTGTTGATTGGATTGTATCGTATGTAAATGAATTCTATGTCAACAAAACCATTAAAATAAAACAAATAAAAAATTTAGCACACTTATTGGTCAGATAAAGACTGATGGAATCCCCAAGACTAGACATTTAGTCACCTTGCAAGTCTGGAACTGAATTCACTTCCATGGCTCATGGCTCACCTTTCAGCCAAATAATAGACAGGCCTATAAAGGTCTATAATAATAACACTGTGAGGTACAATATGACCATTTCAACAATCAACCATTGAAGATCTAAAAGGCAACATTTACCGAAGGACAAAGTCCAAAATTGTTAGGGGGAAAAAAGGAGGAATGAAAAGAGGAAACACAAGGGGGAAGTGGAATAAATGATGGCACCGCGAGGGGCTTATGCATATGCCTTTGTTATATTTCATGATTTACCGATTCCTCACGTATCAGCATATGTAGGTTCCAAAAATCAAGTTGTCATATAAAATAATTGGCATTACGTGAAAATGGAAAACGATCGCGTTAGATTACCAAAGGGAAGATAAGAACACCATCACACAACTTCCAAACCACTGAGAACCATGGTAAGGCTGAGTAGACACATAACTGTAACACCATAGCCAGTGTCACTCTCACCTCATCCCTCGGTGTTCATTTCTGTTAGACATCTGTGAGTAATGCGGGAAATAGTTGGGTAATAATTTTTGAAGTACAAAATGTCAGCTAAGGAGAGGGCGTGGCTTCCTTTACACAGAGGTCTTCTGTCCACATGAACACGTGGCCTGAGCTACTCTGGTTTTAGTGCTGTGAGGGGCCAGGGAGTAGCTTCTGGATCCCAGCAACTCTACAGGGACCCGAAGGAAACAGTGTCTGGTCTTATGCCACCCTCACAAATAGATGTTGGAGCCTATTGTTGCAGCCACTGAATGGATCCATCTCTTCAAGGATCTTTGTCATTTCTGCTGACCTCCTCCTCTATCCAGCATGATGTCTCTTGGCAGTGACTGGTCTCTACTGAGAACAGGCCCAAGTACATGAGACGAATTCTCACCATCCTTGCTTCGGAGGGGCCATTCCAGCAGAGCTTCTTCCAAGACAGGTTTGGTTTCTCTTCTGGCAGTCGATGGTGAGCCAACCCGCGAGCTCTGAAAGAGGCTTATATAAGAGAGAGACCCTAAAACGCATGCTATATTGCGTAATTGGCCTTCATTTTCTCAATGCTAGCATATTAATATAGACAAACAACAAATTGGGAATGCCCAGTATGTGATTGATGTACTGTGAAGGTGGGTGTTCCTTTCCTTCCAATAGCTGTGTGTTTTCATCTAAAAACTGCCTATTTGATTAAGGAATTTGAAATTCCTACAAAGAAGAGGCACTGCTGCATCCTCTCTACAACTTCTCAAGAACCACCTACATCTACTAGTGACCCAGTCATTAACTCGTTACATGAGGTTGACCAGGTTATTTCATCTACTTGAGTTTCATTTATTAATCTGTAAAATGAGCACTGGTTAATCTATATGGGTGTCATTATGTTGTTGTTGCTTAGTGCCGTAAAGTCAGTCCCTATTTATAGAGACACGATGCACAACAAAATGAAACACTGCCCGGTCCTGTGCCATTGTCACCATTCTTGGAATGTTGGAGGCCATTGTTTCATCCCAGTGTCAATACATCTCCGAGGGAGGTCCTCTTTCTCACTCTTCCTCCTCTTTACAAACCATGATGTACTTACTTCTCCAGGGACTGGTTGCTCTACACCAGCGGTTCTCAACCTGTGGGTCGCGACCCCTTTGGGGGCGTTGAATGACCCTTTCACATGGGTTGCCTGATTCATAGCAGTAGCAAAATTATAGTTATGAAGTAGCAACGAAAATAATTTTGTGGCCTGGGCGTCACCAAAACAGGAGGAGCTGTATTAAAGGGTTGTGGCATTAGGAAGGTTGAGAACCATGGCTTTACACCAAGCTTTATGTCTTGTTCATGTGGGTGGATGACTGGTAAGTGGCAACTGTTACTGTTTCTATCTTTATGGTTACTTTTTACTTGTCATAACTGCTGGGTTTATTTGCTCAAAAACTTAGATTGTGAGCTTTGTGCAAATTATCAAATGGCTCTTTTTCATCTTCTCCATACATAGTGGTGTTCCTTACATAGGTGCTTAATAAATAGTGCTCCTTACAATAGATGCTTAATAAATATTATGAAATTGAATTGGCAGAGTTTGAAAGTACATGTTAGAGAAAATGTTCAACAAACTTAAATATCATTATCCAACATCAACAAGATATTTCAAGCACCTGTGCTAAATAGAATTTGGGTCTTTTTGAGCTCAGTAAAATGTTACCAAGTCTTTCTCTCCAATGGACCTTTAAAAATTTTTTTTTCATTTGTGTTCCTTCTCACTGTACATGCTTATGACTTTTCCTGCCCAACCTCCACCTTGAACCTACATGGCTTCTAGCTGGTTCTTATGTTTAGTGACGACTCATGAGGCTATTTGATTTCTCTTGAACAAACTTTAGATTTGGTAGGATAAACTGGATGGGAACCCTTCCAAGGAGTTTAATGAAAGGACTTAACAAAAGCTAATATACCACTTCAAACTAATGCTCACCATATGTAAAGGTGTGCCCTTCCTCTCATGTCCAAAAATAGAAACACAATTAAAAGAGAAACTTGGGTGTCAAAGCAGATGTCTGCACTGTGGGTTTACTTTTAATAAGCAGTTTAATATTTCACGATCCGTTTAGTGAACTAATAGGGTTTTTTTTTAGCAAGAATAAAGCACCGTGTGACTTTACAAAAGAAATGTTCTCATATTCTGTAGTATTTTGGTGCCATTTCCAGGCAGAGCAAATCTTTCTTGTTTCTTGGACTTTGTTTTCCTTATATAACCCTTTCTACCTGACAATTAAAAAAAGCAGTATCTCTAATAACTGTTCTCTAGGTGGTACAGGTAAATGGCTTACATGTCACCACTGAAGGAAAGGCTGGTCGCGCGACCCTCCCCAGCAGCACTGCTAAAGAAGGACCTCGTGAAGCAGCTGCGCAATGAATGGCTGCAGCCAAGAAAACCCCTCGGGCTGTCCTACTCGATCATCCATAAGGGCTGCCATGAGTCGGAATGGATTTGGGGGCCATGCATTTGTTTGTTTCAATATTATTGTTAACTGCTAATTTTCCCCCTTTTTGTTTTATTAAATCGTAATCAGTTGTTCTCACATCTCACTTTTGGCATTATTTCTCATTCATTTATTCATGTTATTCTTCCTTGTACATTTTTATTTAAGGGCTGAAGGTTTGTGACACCAAAGGGGAGAGTAGGTAGAGTTTCAGCCAACTAAACTGAAAAGTTGGCAAATGTCTGACCAAACTGTGATTTCTGAGTGATTATTTCCATTCACCCACTTCTTGTGGCTTCAGGTTGATGATCTAAACCATTCATAGCTCTGGTGGCTCAGTATAATAGTTCTGCCCCAAATTCATTTTTTGACTTACTCTGGGTAAATCTCTTGCGTTTCTAAGCTCTCACATCATTTATTGGGAGATAAATGAGAGTAATTAAGCTTCAAGGCCAGAAGTGTTAAAACTGTTTGGAATTAGTGTCCTATTAAAATGACAGAGTGCCTGGCTCTATTAGCTAAGTCATGTTCTTTCACCTCCAGCTGTACTTCTTGGACTGACCTCCGGTGGCCATTCCTGACAGTGCCTACTGTTTTCATAAGGGTTAATATAACAATGTGCTCAGTGGAATATGTGTGGCCAGTTTGTTCTTAAATGCTGTTACTAGATTATTTAATGTTCTGCTAAATAGATAATAAGGCGCATTTTAGTTCCTTGTTGTTAATTGAGCCACTTGAATAGTTGGGCTAGATGCTGTTAAATTATCTCTTTAAGAAGAATAGATGCTATTTCTTTTTAAAAAGTAGGCCAAAGTTTGTAGGGCTTTTGGGTTTTTCTTAAAAATATACCGTATCAGCTGCCATGGGGCTAGTTCCAACTCATGGTGACCCTATGTACGTCAGAGAACTGCCCTCCGTGTGGTGTTTTGTTTTAAATAAATAATTGTATTGGTGCTCTTATAGCTTTTATAGCAGTCCATACGTCAATTGTATCAATACATTTGTGCATATGTTGCCATTGCTGAAGTCAAAATGGGTGCATAAGCAAATGTAGTAAAGAAAGCGATTGTGCCCAGCTATTAAAAAATATAGCGTCTGGGGTCTTGAAGGCTTGATGTTAAACAAGTGGCCACCTAGCAGGGAACCAACCAGTGCCACATGGAAGAAGCACGCCAGCCTGTGTGATCACGAGATGTCAGCGGATAAGGTATACGGCATCAGAAGACCCAAAGCAAACAAATATATCAATGCAAATGATAGGGGTCAGAGTGGAGACCCAAAGCGCCTCTGTACACAGTTGGACATCCCTTCACAGAGGAGTCACAAGGATAGAATGAGATAGTCAGGGTGCAGCTTAGCACTGACGGAACACACCACTTTCCTCCATGCAGTTTTCAATGGCTGATTTTTCAGAAGTAGATCCACAGGTTTTTCTTCAAAGATGCTTGTGAGCCAAACCCACTCCCATTGAATCAATATTGACCTATAGCGACTCTACGTAGGGTTTCTGAGGCATTGTCAATCTGTATGGGAACAGGCAGCCTCATCTCCATTCCTTGGTGTGGCTAGGATGTTTGAACTGCAAACCTTACTGTTTGCAGTCCAATGCTCACCGAGGAGTGCCCAGATGACCATCCTTTCAGTTAGAAGCTAAGCACACTAACTGCACCACCCAGGAACTCCAGATCAATATTAGGATTTACATATTTAAGACACCCAAAATATACTGATTACATCATACTTGCTTAATATTTTCAGTGGTATGAGACAAATAATCAAGTCTCTTCACTCTCTGAAGTGAGAAAATATCTTGACCATAGTTGACAAATACAAGCAGATCTGAGAGAAATATTATCTGACTTGTGTTTTTTCCCCTAACTTTATTCATGGATCCTTGTATAGTTCAGCAGCTTTTAACTGTAAAAATGGTGTATGCGATAGAGTTACAGTGAATTTGTGAATTACTATAATGTGTTACTTTTTCATTGTCTGGGTACTCACAAATCATCAGAAGACTGAACAGGCATTAGTCTCCACTTCATGTCTGCCTCATTATAGATATTTTATTATGCGGTGCACAAACATTTTCCTTCCAATGAGGTGGCATTTTTATAATTCTACTTTTTTCCCCAAGATAGGAGTGATTTCAGTATAAGAGGAAATTTCAAATGGGACATCTCATTGTGGGTTAAGATGCTGTAGTGCATCAACAAAGTATAAAACCATACTGAAAAACAACCATTACACTTTCATTAATTGGAACTTTTAGTGGAACTTTTATCTACAACCTCGATGCCTTCATTGGTTTATGAAAAAGTTATCTGAATACTATTTGAGTCAGAAATAGCTATAAGATTTAACACTTTTTGAATTAAATTAAAAAGTCATCACAAAACAAGAAACTTAACCATAAAAATGTTTAATTATTGAACTTGATAGACTACTACTAGTAGTAATTCCTCTACTTTTCCACGGTATTTGCTTTCTCTCTCTAGCTCTTCATTACTAATAAGTAGATTCATGTTTATAGAGATCCTATATGACAGAGTAGAACTGTCCCCAAAGGGTTTTTCAGGATGTATCTTTGGTTGGTTGTTTGAATCACCAAGACTGGGCTTTCTACTCCCATAAACAGTTCCAGTTTCAGAAAGCCACAGGGGTCTCTATGAGTCAGCACTGACTCAATCACAGAGAGTTTGGGTTGGATATCTTCAGGGATCCGACTGCCAGGTCTTTCTTTTGCAGAGCATCTTTGTGCCTTTGCACTGTCAACCTCTGTGATAGTAACTCAGGGTTTAAGCATTGTTTCCTTCAACTCTTATTACCTTTCTAAATAATTTTCTTTTCCATCCCTCTCTCTCTTTAACCAGACCCAAGAATATATTTAAAAAATCATCCCTAATATTGGATCTTATTTCAAAGAAAGAAAATGGTAGCTACATCAT
This sequence comes from Echinops telfairi, assembly GCF_000313985.2. Lineage (NCBI taxonomy): Eukaryota > Metazoa > Chordata > Mammalia > Afrosoricida > Tenrecidae > Echinops > Echinops telfairi. Next base: position 75,395,743 of record NW_022103896.1, on the reverse strand, counting down.
ATATTTCAGCACATCCAAATCAAGAGATTGTCACAAAAATAAACATGTAGACTAGAATGTAAAGTTCATGAGGTCAGAGATTCTTGTTATTTGCTGTGAATTCCGGGAAGGAGACAAACACTGGTGTCTTCCCTCAGCTTTGGCACACCAAACACATTTGATCTGCCACTAATTGCCCATTAGTTTTTTTTATCAAGTTTCAGACTAAAACCCCCTCTCTCGTTCTTGCTACATATTGAGGAAAGTGACTGGAGGAAAGAGAAATGGCAATGGGAGCTTCCTTGTCAAAGAAAATTCTGTAAAAGAAAAAGTTCTCTAAACTGAGGGGAAAGACAGAAAACTGAATTCCCATTTTTAAGGTGGTGCTTTGCATACGCCCCTTGGTGATGCTGCAGCTGATTCATGTTCTCCAAGATCAGGAGTACTCTAACAGTAGCTCTGGTGCCATGGCAACCAGCACCAGCACCACCAACAGCACCTCAGAACTTCATAGAATTGCTGTTCTTAAAATTCCTTTCTTTATAGATTAAGTAAGATAAGGAGCACTTCAAAGTGTACATCAGATGGGTGCTTTTTACAAAGACAAACATAATAACCTAGCACTCTATATTATTAGATTTCTACTCTCCATCCTATCTATGAAATAAATTATTCTTTTGAAAAATCCAACCCATTATTTTAATAAAACTTTCAGCTCTCCTCTCCTGTCTCCAGATTAAATAAAAAGATAGGTGTGGGGAAAGTAAAGAGGAGGTAGGTACAAGAACATGATAACAGATGCCCATGAATCCACAGCCTTTGTTCACATTATTTTCTCTACTAGAAATGGTATTTTTTCCCCCTCATCCATTTGGCTAATTAAATTTTCATCCCTTTTTAGAACGATAGCAGCTGAAATGACTTTCTCAAGGAAGATGCTCTACCCAAACATTTATTGGGTTCAAATTTATCTGCAGTATCAGAACTTAGTCTTCTGTAGAGTAGATGCCATGGTTATTTTGCACACCAACACTTAATATAGGCTTTGGCATTCAAAAAATACTTGCAAATGAATGAACGATTCTTTAGAGATGCTTTGTAAGTGCGCACTCATAAGTCTAGCCCTGTCTCTGTGTATTACCATTAACTAAATGATCACTCAGCAGGTCATTAAGTTGGGACAAAAAGGTCTTTAATGTTGTTTTTTGTCAACATCACTCCCTGCCTCAAGCACAGTCAGTCTGATACAACAGGAGGTGGCAGCCCTCTGCGTGCAGTCCGAAACTAAAGAGATGGTTTGTGGAATTATAATGAATGCAACGCTCAGAAAAAGAAATTACATATTCGATACCAAGTGCGAGGTCGTAACCATCTCTTTTTTGAAAGTCACCATTCTAAGAACTAATGAGCTAAGGATCACTCCTCAGTCCATCAATTATGTATATGAATAAAAATCTGACATCACGATTAACACCCTATGATATGCAGATGACACAACCTTGCTTGTTGAAAACAAAAAGGTCTTGAAGCACTTGCTGATGAAGATCAAAGAATACAGCCATCAGTGTGGATCATACTTAAACATAAAGGAATCATCCTCAAAACTGGGCCAATAAGCAACAACATGAGAAAGGCAGAAACGATTTGAGTTGTCAAGGATTTCATTTTTCTTGTATCCACAATCAGTGCTGATGGGAGCAGTAGTCAGGAAATCAAACACTGCATCGCAGTAGGCAAGTCTGCTGCAAAAGGTCTCTGAGGTGATAGAAATCAAAGATGACCCAACCCAGGACACTTTCAACTGTCTTGTGTACACTTTAAAGTTGGACAGTGCATATGGAAAGCCAAAGAATAATGGATACCTTTGAATTGTGGTGTTGGTGGAGAATTTAATACAATAGACTGCCAGAACAAATACATGTGATAAATGAAGTGTGGCCACAGTATTCCTTAGAAGTAAGGACAGTGAGACTTCATCTCACAGATTTTGGGAATGGTATCAGGAGGGACCAGTACCTGGAGAAGAGATGAACTGACATTGTGGCTGCATCAATCAGCTCAACAGCAAAGATTGTGAGAATGACGCCAAACTGAGTGGGGTTTCATTCTGTTGGAGATTGAGTTTGTTAGTTTATTGTGCCAACCTGACTGATAAACACAGGTGGGGTTAATTGAAGGGCGAGGGATAAATGGCTAGGCGAGCCTCGCCTTTCTAGTTCTTGGGTCTCTTGCTTTGTGATGGTGGCACCAGGGTGCAGCTGCCTTAGCAGTTCCCTGCTTCAGCTTGCAAGGATGACTTCCTGCAAGACATCCCCAAGAAGCCACATGGACCTACCCCGATGCAGCCTGGGTGCTGGAGCAGCCGTGTAGAGACCCTGCCAGTGCTCAGATGCTTACACGTTCACTGACTCGGCTTTCCTCCTGCAGTCGGCATCATTGTGTCTGTGTTGTGAGATGGAGGAGGCCTTTGTGGACTGGTGTTGGACATATGGGTTAATGTTGGACTTGTGGGCTTGGGCAGCACTGGGTTGGGATTTTTTTTGATGTGCCTTAATCTTCATATAAAACTCTCTCTCTTATAATGAATTTCTGTGTATTTGTTTCTCTAAATCACCCAGACTAATACAGAGAAACACACGTCTTTGTGAGTTGGAACCCACTCGCTAGCACCTGCAAACATCACATTCTGTCGGTTCAAGTCCTTTCTCTTGACTTTTTCATTTTTCTAATCAGCAAGTAAACATGCTCAAAGCTACCATCTTCTAAAGCCTTCTTTGTAACCCGAAGAACCACCCTGATGTTCTTTATTTCATAGCCACGTTTCTTGAAGGACTAAATTAATCCCTTGACTTCTTCACTTATGTTCACCTATTCTTTTTTTTCTTGAACTTTTTTCCAATCATTTTATTGGAAGCTCTTACAGATAGTATAACAATCCATAATTCAATGAGATCAAGCATAATTGTACAATTACTGCCACCATCATTTTCACATAATTTTCTTTCTTCTTAAAGACTCAATTATCAACACCCAGGCCTGGCTAATTGTTAAATTCATAGGAAATGGAAACTTGTGTCATTGTTGTTTTCTTATTTGATCACTCTGTGCCATTTGGTTTTATTGGAAACATTTTCCTATTTGCTGTATGGTATTATTTCATGTTGGTTTTCCTTCTGTCTCTCTGCCCACTCTTTTTTGGTCTCCATTGTTCTATACATTGTCTTTTTTCCTTCTAATTCCATATTGTCCTCTCAGGAGAAATCAAATTCTTATACAAATAGAGAATATATTAGTGACTTCAAAATCTGCCCCTCTAGCCAAATCCCTTCTAAGGAGGCATCTACTGGTTATCTCCAGGTGGATGTCTTATAGTTAACCCTAACCACGTTTGTCTAAAACTAGAAAGCGATCAATTAACTTCAACATCTTCTGCCTTACATTCCACATACAACTCCCCCCCCCCCAATGTCCTTTTGAGTCTACTGCTTAAACATCACTCTTTTTCTCTTTCTTCAAGACCAAAGTCTCCTTCAAGTTCTTTATCTACATTGCTCCAATACCTTCTAATGGTTTCCAGGCTTCCCAACCTGAAATCATCTGCTGTCAGGCGAAGAGTATTATATAAGTTTAGTATGCTCCAGAGCACAGATAGAAACAGTTCAGACTAAAGAAGAGGAATTTACACCCTCCTTCCAAAGGAAAACCATGCCAAGTTGTACCCTCTGCTCCACTTCTAAGCTTACCATGCACTGTTTGGATTTATAATTTGACCTTCTAAGGGTATAACTCCCTTATAAGTTTGAGGTAGCCTTTATCACCCACATTGGTGTCTCATTTTAAACTAAACATTCTAATGTGTGATTCATTCCCTTATCAGTTGTTCGCAAAAGCTATTTTGTTATCAACTGAAAAAAATGGTAACATTAAGCTTGCAAATATGCGAAGCTTAGAATCAGATCAGATTGAGGATGAACTATGCTAACCATGAACTCCTCTACAGACAGCTCCCGGGGGTGGGGTCGGGGTGGCTGGTAGGTGACGTTGAGTCAGTTCCAACTCACAGCGATCCTGTGCACATGGGAACTAAATGCTCTCCAGTCCTGCACCGTCTCCATCCTTGTTCCCATGCAGGAGCTCATTGTTGAAGCCACTGTCTCAATCCATCTCACCGAAGGTCTTCTTATTTTCCACTGCCCCTCTACAAATACCTAATACCTTTCCTAAACATCATGTCTGCTGGTCTTAAGCACATCATGACTATAACATTAATGCCATTAAATAGCTAATGATGGGCAACAAAAGACTGTACTTTCCAAAATATATAGTACAAGATCTTTCCAGGTCTGAAATATTTTATTTTTGTTGAAATCAAACATGATAAGCCTTGTAGAAGATCCATGTCCTGCTCGTGTGCTTCTTGAAGGAATCGGGAAACAGCCCCTGTTCTGGTCCTATAGTTTCAGGTTCAGGGATGCCATTGGCATAGCTTCTATCTGCCTTTAAGGCTGCATGTGATGGATGACACATTGTTCTTTCCTAAAATGATGTGTTTCATCTGATACGCAGTGATCATATCATCTCTAATCACTGTATATATGAATAGTGGTATGATACATCCAGGACCAATGGCATGTCCTGGGCACCAACCTAAACTGGGCTACGTACGAACTATTCTAACCTGGAATTTTAAGAGAGGATATTATGTTTCAAAATATCTCCTAAGCCCCCAAACTTCCTCCATGTGGTTATTTGTGTAACTACAGAAACTCATTCTTTATAGATTTTGTCTTGAAAATGTCTCTTAAGTTCACAAGCATCTCCCTATCCCCAAACCTGTTGCTTCACATGGAACTCGCATAAGAAAAGAATAATAGGAGAATATTATAAGTTTGGGAATCAAAAAGAACTAGAATCAGACACCAACTGTGGTAGTTACCTAATCTGTTGTGAGCATGAGACTTAAGAGTGAATGGGGTGGAGTGTAGCCTGTCAATCAGGTCACAGCTTGATGACCTCATTTGAAGGCACTAAGGAAATAAATAGCTCCCTGGAGGTGTGACACATGCTTACTCCCTGTGCGGTGTTACTGATGATGAGTCTGATGGAGCTACACTGATGTCGCCAGAACCCTTGAGCTAGAGGAGCCACGTGGAAACCCCTGCCAGCTCTGTGATGCTTCTACTGCCATTGGATCCACAAGACTTTCCACCCACTGGCCTGTGATCTTTCTGCGTTCGGCGTTATTGGCTGTGTTTTGTGAATCCAACCTTGCAAGTCTGGCTAGACCAGAGGATGTACACTGGTACAGATAGGAACTGAAAATACAGGGAATCCAGGGCGGATGAGCCCTACAGGACCAGTGGTGTGAGTGGCGAAACAGGGAGGGTAAAGGGAGAGTAAGTAGGAAAGAGGGAACCGATTACAAGGAACTGTGTGTGACCTCCTCCCTGGGGGACAGACAACCGAAAAGTGGGTGAAGGGAGACGTCGGACAGGGAAAGATATGACAAAATACCCATTTATAAACTATCAAGGGCTCATGAGGGAGGGGCGAGTGGGGAGGGAGGGGAAAAATGAGGACCTAAAGTCGAGGGTTTAAGTGGAGAGAAAGTGTTTTGAGAATGATGTAGAAATGTGCTTTACACAATTGATGTGTGTATGGATTGCGATAACAGTTGTTTGAGCCCCTAATAAAATGTTTTAAAAAAAAAAAAGTTCAACTTTTTTTTTAAAAAAAAGAGGAATTTAGAGATTGATATCAGACATATAGGCTTATATTAGATTTATGGACTTGATCTGGATTAGGCTGGGATGTTTTCTCAATATTCAATTGCTCCTGTATATAAAGTTCTTTCTTATACACACATATGTGTCTATGAATTTGTTTCTTTGGTCAACTCAGACTAACACACCAACTTTACCTCTTCATTATGCCCTATGAAACTTGAGTGAATCTCTTTTTGAGACTTAGTTTCTTCATCAAAAGCAGCAGTTCTCAACCTGTGGGTCATGACCCCTTTGGGGATCGAATAACCCTTTCACAGGGGTTTCCTGATTCATCATAGTAGCAAAATTAGAGTTCTGAAGTAGCAATGAAAATAATTTTATGGTTGGGGAGTCATAACATGACGAACTGCATTAAACGGTCACGGCATTAGGGAGATTGAGAACCACTGATCTAGAGACTAGGAATAACTCTTTTCACCTCAGGAGGTATTACTTGCCTAAGAGGTCAAACTAAGTATCCCATACACAGTATTGTACATGCAGTCACATATTTAGTCTTGGTGGCAATATTGATGTGTGTATATTATTGCCCTTACAGGTAACACAACTGTGGCACAAAAAAGTTGAACAACTTGCACAGTGTCACACGGCTAGTAACTGGAAGAGTCAGCGTTTAAGTCCAGGTGGACTTGCTTCAAAGCTTACATTCCCAATCATCGTGCATTATTGTAGACAGAAATTGTCCAGTGTAGTTTCTGGTATACAGGATGCAGTAAACATTTTATTAAGACAAAAATAGTGGCCTCTAATGATTTTCCTTGACTTGCTTATTCTTAGTCATTTTTTTCCTGCAAGTTTTCCTGGAGCCAACTCTCTCTGAAATGCCAATCTTCTTTCTCTGAATAAAGAAATAAATATATTAAACATTTTGATTGTTTAAGGAAAGAAGTCTGAGTCTTAAGTGTGATAGTCTACCAGCAGTTTCCAGCCTGTGGATTGTGACCCCTTGGGAGGACGGGTGTCAAACAACCCTTTCACAGTAGCAAAATTACAGTTATGAAGAAGGTATTAAAATAATTTTATGGTTGGGGGGTCACCACAACATGAGGAACTGTATAAAGGGTGGCGGCATGAGGAAGGTTGAGAATCACTGGTCTAAACCTTCATTAATAGGATTCCAAGCTTCCATTCTGGATTGTCTTCTGACCCGCCACATGCAAGGACACATCATTTTATGCTCCTGCCATCGCAGCGTCTGTCTTTTCAACTACCGTGTGCATTTTGTTACCTTTGCCTGTTCCCTTCCTGTATTCAGTGGGTTTCTCTAGGGAAGTCAAATTGGGACACTTAACTATGTTTATAAAGAGAGACGCTTATATCAGGAAAGAACTTAATATCAAGAGTGTGGCTCACAGAGCTGCAGAAAGGTTAACCTTACTGTCTGGCTCCTTTCGTGGGTCCGATGCCAGGCCAAAGGCCCCTTGTGATTCATATGGCTGCCAGGCTGAAGCAGGAAGCAGAGCCAAGAAGCAGGAAGCAGAGGCGCAAGGCCTGGTGGCAATGGTACATGTGACAGTGGCGACATTCTGGATATTACCTGTGCCATTTTACCCCATGGTTTAATAGCGCCCTCTTTACTAAAAGCGGCAGCCTTATCTGTAATAGTGGAATCAGAGCCAGGGTTCTCAGAACCTTTAGGCCCAATCAGACTTTGGATCCAATTTTAAAAGCTCATCTTTATGATTTTCTTTTGCTCCATCTCCACTCTCAGTATCAATGTGTTAGATGAGGTTGTCTAGAGAAGAAAATTAGTACATGTGTATAAAGAGAGATATTTAAATCAGGAAAGGAATTTATGTCACAGAGCCAGAGAGAAGCTTTCCTTACAGCCTAGCCCATTTCTGAGGGTCAGACACTAGACTGACGGCCCTTCCTGGCTCACATGGTTGCTGGGCTGAAGAACGAAGGAGAAGGAAGCAGACGAGGAAGGCAGGACAAGGTTGGCCGGTGGCACTTACTGTGACAGCCGTAGCTATGATAGTAGCACCTGTGACGGTGGCAGCTGTGGTGACAATAATATACACAGCAATGGCTCCTACAGCATTCCCAGCCAGCCACAGGCAGGGGCAAGCAGCAGGCTGTGATGGGCGAGGTAAAGCCAGCAGAGACCAACGCAGAGTGAGTTCACAGGAGCAAGAAGAGAGAGAGAACACACCCCAGAGCACTCGCTTATATCTACTGCCCCACGGCAGGCACCAGTGGGCTGTGATGCTGGGGAGGCTGTGCTGCCAAACTGCCACCATAATTTATTCAATACAATAACTTCCTAGCATATGTAATACGAACATCCACGTGATTCCCTGTATTCTTGAGGACCGGAGAATTACATGATGGTGTGTGTTTGTCGTACTTTCGGAGGAAAATCCAAGGAACTCCCCTTCTGCTGGGGGAAGATGTGGGTGGAAAGGTAAATATTGCTGTTGTCCATCAGGAAGGAACACGAGTGTTCCGCCATCCCTCCAGGAAACTAAATAGCACTTTTGTGTTTTAAAATATTTTTGGTGACTGAAGACTTCCTGATTGGAAACAAAGCGCGTCCTAGAGGAAGTTACTGAATAAACACTTTGTGTTTTATGGACTGAAAAGAAAGCAGTCAAATCCCCAAGTGGCTGCCTGTGATTAGCAAGAGGCTTGGTGGGTGTGTTCCTCAAAGGAAAATACTCGTGTCTTAATTGGCAAGACGCTGCATAAGAAATGCTCACAAGGGTCATGCATTACAAGTGACAATGCCTACATGACTAAGCTTAATATGGAGGGATGATCTTCCAAGAACTGCCTAAAGTAAAAGACGATAAGCAGTAGATATACCAGGCAGGATTGACACGCCACAGCTACACCTTATGGTGTAAGTGAGGAGTTCCGGTAGGCAGCAACATGAAACGTACCCAGTTGAACGTGACTCTACTCATTATTTCTCTTACCAATAGTTGTAGTTCAATTTGTGACTCACATAAAACTTGGAGCTGAGGGCACTGTTAGCTGCTTACTTAGTGATCAGATAGTCGGTGACTGGAGTTCACCCAGAGGTGCTTCCGAAGAAAGGCCTGCTGCTGTCATTCGAAGAGGTCACAGACATTTAAAGCCCCCGAGAGGGCAGGTCTACCGTCAACTTTGTGACAACTGTTTTCTTTCCTTGTTTTATTGGTACTTAATCCATATACCACACAGTTTGATAGCTCAGTTTTATCAAGACGAGTTGTACAATCATTACCACAATCAATTCTAGAACATTTTCTTCTTTCTTCTATTCATTTTATTAGCTCCCTACTTACTCCCAACACCCTGCGCCCTCCCTCATACCCACAAGAAACCATTAATTCAGTTACCACTCTATAGATTTATCCTCCCTGAATTACATATGCCAAAAAACAAAGAAGCAAAACAGCTAAGAACAATATTAAAATAGCGGGAAAACATCTTCAAACAGAAAATAGTAAAAACTAGAACAACTTTAAAATGGGTCAAAAAGAATGAGGGCAACATATGTACAAACATGCCTGATTCAATTGATGTATGGATTGTGATGAGTTGTACGAGCCCCCAATAAAATGATTTAAACAAAAAAACAAATAAATGAGTCAAAAGGGAGATTAAATGATAAAGTGTTAAATATTAACCTAACTACATCTGCCATAATCCACTTTCCAGTGCACTGTGCATGCTAACAAGGCTTTCACGTCCCTGGTCTATGGACAGTGGAGATTTACTAGAGGCTTAATCCATGTGTATTTCTCCTTCACTCTTTTTTAAACGGAATATTTTAAAATAGGTTAAAAGGGAGATCAAATAAGATATTACATTTTAACCTAAGAGTATCGGCTATCATTTTCTCTGCAGTTCTCTCTCTTTCTGATAACAAAACTATTCACATATCAAGACCATGGTCAGAAGCTATTCGCTGGAGGCTTACTCTATGAGTAGCGCATGCAAATGGACTTAGGGATTCGACTGTCGTCCAGAGCCTTCTGCAAACAGAGTGGCTCACAATTTAAGCCCCGATACCATTCCCTCTTTCTGATTTGGAAAACAGTATTTCGTTTCTCTTTGGATAAAGACAAACCTCTAAAGTTCTCGGACGGATGTAGCTTCTACCCGCCACTTGAATTCTTTCTCAGAGCAGCCTTGCACTTGCACAGGAGGCTCCAGCCCCTACAGCAGACCTTTCAGTTCCTCCCAGGCGCTAAGGAAGGCTGTTCACCCTAGGAACCGCACGATATGCTTGTTCTTTCTGGGGGGAACATTCCCACCTGTGCATCAATGAAACGATATTTGTCTTTCAGAGTTCAGTTCTAATGTCAGGAAGGTTCCAGGACACATCTGGTCACCCCCCACCCACACCCCGCACGCCTCCCCATATTCATATACACATACCCAGGAAAAGTTTGATTACTTGCTTCTCATTATATCGTTCATTTCAGTTTTCAAATACTAGTTAGTTTTTGTGTTCCATGGTTACCTCTTTTGTAAATAATCTAAATTAGTTTTTTCACCAAACCCACTACTTAGCAAAACCAAACAAACAAAACAAAAGAAATAAACAAATAACAGGTGTCCTTGAGTTAATTTCGACTCAAGGCAAGCCTACATTGTTTAAGAGTGGAAACGTGTCCCATCGGGGATTTCAGTGGCTGTGATATTCAGGGAGTAGGTCACCAGAACTCTCTCACGGAATGCCTCAGGGTGGATTCGAACCATCAACTTTTTGGTTAGTGTCATCTAGGAACTCCTCAGGTATTTGACAAGTAGCATTTATGTTTGTAAAATCAGAACCTGCTCCACATCGTTATAAAAACATAAAAATGTTATTTGGGGAGAGAACAGAGGGTGAAGAAGTAGATCATTGCATGGTGATGCAGAGTACAGAAGATGAAACCAAGCAAAAGACAGGGAAGCTGAAAGTAGAATAGCTCTTTCGCAGAGTCTGGGAAAGTGGGACGCTGAAACATGGGTACAAGCACTGACAAGATGTATTAAGAGAGGACAAAGAAAAGGGGAGTTTTAAGAATGAAACCCAGGACAACAAGAAGTAGATTTCTGAGGGAGGAAAAAGCTCCCAAGCCAAAAACTTAGAAAAGCTTTCAACATTTGGGTGGGAGACCAGATGCAAGGGTAAAATAACTGCGCATGTAATTGAGTAGTAAATGAAATAAACATTTAGTGTGAGACCACAAAGAAGATCAGAAATAATTCTGATTGAATAGGGTACAATCTAAGTAGAAATCAATATTTCTGAGTATAGAATGACTATGTTAATATAAACTATATAAATATTTTCCTTATTTAATGTAACATTTTTATTGTTTTGCTTCTAGAAGCAAAGGTGTATAATTACTTTCAGACATATTCTTCTGACTTCAGTTCCACTCATGTTATTTTATTTTTCATGAGATTTTAAATATCTCAACTGGGGATTCTCCTCGTCCTCCTCTTTTCAAGAATAAAACGCCAGCGGTGTGGGAGACGGCAGCCTCAGCCCATGTGCCATCCACCTCCCTTCCAGCCTCACTATTGGCAGGTACACTGGCCAGTTGCCAGTAGCCGCTTTTGTACCTCTTAGCCTGAGGGTGTTTTCTGAGCTCAAGCTGCCTTGCTTGAAAATGGAAGTGCCAGATCATTAACTCTTCCTTTTCCATGAGTGACATGGACTGCTACCCATTGAGTCAGGGGTTCAAACCCATCAGTTGATTTACAGTTTTTGAAGCCCTAGCGAGCAGTTCTACTCTGTCCGATAGGGCTGCTAGGAATTAGAACTGATTCTAAAGCATTAGATTAGGGCTTGGGTTTTTCAATTCCTTACAGCCCTGGAAGGCGGCCTGGTGGCATAGTGTGTTCTATGATGGGCTGCTAACCACAAAGACAGCAGTTCAAAACCACCAACAGCTCTGAGGGTGATACATGAGGCTCTCTACTCCCTAAAGAGTTATAGTCTCTGAAAACCTGCAGGGGTGGTTCTACCTTGCCTTATAGGGTTGCAGTGAATTAAATTGGCTTGATGGCAGTGAGGATTTTTGTTTTGTTTTTTGTTTAAACAGCCCTCAACTAGTCTCAGTTCTCTGTGTGAGGTCACTCAGAGGCACATGTTCTATACTGGCATCCAGAGTTGCCCTGGGGGGGATAAATCCCAGTGAGTGTTCGATGGTAGAATTGTCACTTTCTCCGTGTGGGACTAATTGTTGTCATTGTTCTTGTTAGTTGCCATCAAGTTGGCCCCGGACTCATAGTGACCTTAAACACAACAGAACAAAACACTGCCTACCCCTGAGCCATTCTCACAATGGTTCCGATGCTGGAGCCCATTGCTGCAGCCTCTATATCAATCCATCTCCTGGAGGCCCTTTCCTGATTTTGCTGCCTCTCTACTTTATCAGACATGACGTACTTCTCCAGAAGTCTTGTGCAGCAGTTACATAACCCTGTACATCTTTTTTTTTTTTTAAACATTTTATTAGGGGCTCATACAACTGTTATCGCAATCCATACACACATCAATTGTGTAAAGCGCATTTGTACATCATTCTGAAAACATTTTCTCTCCACTTAAACCCCCAACATTAGGTCCTCATTTTTCCCCTCCCTCTCTGCTCCCCCCTCCCTCATGAGCCCTTGATAGTTTATAAATGGGTATTTTGTCATATCTTGACCTGTCCGATGTCTCCCTTCACCCACTTTTTGGTTGTCTGTCCCTCAGGGAGGAGGTCACACACAGTTCCTTGTAATCGGTTCCCTCTTTCCTACCCATTCTCCCTTTACCCTCCCTGTTTCGCCACTCATACCACTGGTCCTGTAGGGCTCATCCGCCCTGGATTCCCTGGATTTTCAGTTCCTATCTGTACCAGTGTACCTCCTCTGGTCTAGCCAGACTTGCAAGGTCGAATTCGAGTCATGGTAGTGGGAGTGGGGAGGAAACATTTAGGAACTAGAGGAAAGTTGTATTTCTCATCGTTGTTACATCACACCCTGACTGGCTCATCTCCTCCCCGAGACCCCTCTGCAAGGGGATCTCCAGTGGCCTACTAATGGGCTTTGGATCTCCACTCCGCACTCCCCCACATCATTCACTATGGTAATCTTTTGGTCTCTTGACTGCTGCATTGATGGTGGATCCAAGCAAGACAAACTCTTTGTCAACTTTATCCTTTTCTCTCTTTGTCTCCATTTGAGCTTCATTATTGATCAATGTACTGCCCGCAAACGAATACACATGTTAATGAAAAGTTTTCTGTTGCTATGATGATCGAGAGATTTCCATGGAGGTTTCAGACTAATGTGGGTTAGAAACAATGACCAAGAAGTCTACTTCTGAAAATTAGCCATTGAAAACATGGGAATGGAAGAGTGCTGATCGGCTTCTCCTGCACATGGTGTTCCTACAGGCTGGGGTCCCATTTGTTGGCAGCGAGCAATAACAACACCAGTGTGGTAACTTTCTTGATATCTTGCCATCCTTGACTGCTGTTGCTGCTCTAACTGTCCTGCTCCTCTGCCATATCTTTCCCACGATCCTCTCAAAAATGCCTCATTTCTTGGTCTTCAGGGACTTCCGAGAGAATACAAACTAAGAGAGCAAGGAAACAGCCAGGCTCTACAAGAGGCCTTTCACAACCTTTATTCATGCTACTGTTATTGTTTTACAGATTTGTCTGCTTAATATACGTTCCTCAAGGGAAAAGACGGCTTGTAATTTATCTCATCTGGCATAGCCTGTATAATACTGCTTTATGCCATGATTAAACAAGAAGTACGTTTCAGTTATTATTAATAATCATATTAGTACATCATAATAAAACTATTAACAACTGACTTGGGTAGCGCTTACCTGCTGGACACCATTCATCAAGTCCCTGACTCCTTGCCACAACCTTAAGAGGCTCACTGTAAAAACGCCTTACTCGACGATGGGCTTTATTACAACAATCAGTCAAGAAAATGAGAGGGAAGCCACAGGCATGGAGTCAGCATCACCACCAAATGAAGCTTCCCTTTCCTGCACCGGAAGGCATTTCATTCTGAATCAGTGGGAAAACACTGCGCATGAAGTACAATTAAGCTCAAGGCAACAGCCTACTCTGAGATGTTCCCAAATTCATCTTTCCTTAATCACATCACTAAGAGTCCATGTTATTTAGTCATTTCTGTTCTCTGGTGGGCTATGACTCATCAATGTACAATTTACAATGTACGATTTACATTTACTATTAAGAGCAGACCTTAATAGTCCCTGCTGTTGCCTTACAAACTATTAATAACAATGAAATAACTCATGTTTATTTGATACAGGGAGGCCTGGTGGCATAGTGGTTATGCATTGGACTGTGATGTGCAAGGTTAGCAGTTCAAAGCCACTAGCCGATATAGTGGGAGAAAACAGGGCTTCCTTCTACCCTAAAGAATGACAGTCTTGGAAACTCTGAAGGGCAGGGCTACTCTGTCCTATAGGGTTGCTCTGAATTGGCACCAACTCTTGGCAATGAGCTCATGTTTGATACACAAGGTAAAGATTGCCAGAGATATCTCTGAAAGCGGGAGGATTGAGTTAAAAAACTGCTCATTTTTTCTTCCGATTTTACAAGTGAAGAAATTGCAGTTCAAACAGGCTAAGTGAGTGATGCAAGTGATGGGCCTAAAAATGAATCAATGTCTGAGGATTTTAGAATGCACACTCTCCACTACTCTGAAAATTAGGTTTCCTATCCAAAAAGTCAACAGTTTGAAACCACCAGCTTCTCTCTGGGACAAAGACAGGGCTTTCTACTCTTATAAACCATTTCTCTCTCTCTCTCTTTTTTTTTTTTTCTGCAAGGGTGGAGGGTGGCAAAATAGTTCACTGCAGCCGGCCCCACGGTGCACCACCGGGGTTTATGAGGGCTGGAATGGAGTGTGTCACAGCATCTTCTCCAATAGCGTGATGGCCTCGTCCACCTTCCTGAGAGCTGCCTCGGTCTGTTGGAACCTGGCCTTCTTGGCCCAGTAGCCGGGGCCGGCCTGGCACTCTTGCAGACCCTGGGCTTGCCACCGCGCCTGTCCACACTTGGCCTGGAGCTGGGTCAGCTTGCGGGAGGCATCTACCAGCCCCTGCAGCTGCGGATGGACAGACAGCGCTCAGAGGCAGGGCCCAAGGCTCAGCCATGCAGCGCAAATGCCCCCAGGGCCAGGACGGCCACCACTCGCTCTCTGGCCAGCGTCTGCACGTAGGGCGACCCAGCTGACGCCTGGATCCCTGTGGCCTTGCTAGCTACGGCCAGGAGACGGCCCCACGCAGGTGAAGTTGTAGTCAGCTCACAGGGTGCGCATTGCTTAGGGACAGCTCAAGGGCTGCTTCTACCACCAGCACTCGGAGGGTTGCTGATAGGGGGTGACACAGAGGCAAGGGGGAACTTGTGTGCCTGCCAAGGCAGCTCCTCTGGCATGAAGGGCATCAAGGGGAAGAGCAGCCACAAACCAACGTCCGGGCAGGTGTCGAGGGTTTGGCGAGCCCACTCAGCTGCCACCTGGTCCATGCCATTCAGCACGGGCTTCAGGCACTGCAGGTAGACATCGCAGAGCTCACAGAACCTGAAGCTGTGCTGGGCGCTGGTGACCAAGGCTCTTGTGGCCTCCACGAACACCTTGCTGAGGCCACGAACGGCAAATTGGGTGACGTTCCAGAGCTTGGCAGAAGTGGCGGTAGCTCAGTATCTGGTTCACATCCAGGTTGATGTCCCGGCCCTGGGAGGGGTAGGCGCAGAGCCCAAACCTGAGGGCGTCGGTGCCATACTTGGGAATCCCCACCAGGAAGTCGGCCTTTGTGTCCTTTTTAGCCTTCTCCGCCTCTCTGGGATCCAGGGCACGGTCCAGGAGCTGGTCATAGAGACTGTCAAGGGAGACTCCATAGATGACATCCAGGGAGCACATGGCGTTGCTCATCTTCCAGCCGTGGGCATCTTGGGCGATGGAGTGGAAGTAGACCTCGTGGAAAGATAGCCTGGTGGTGATCTTCAAGCCGAGTGTGACCATCTGGGCCACCCAGAAGGAAAGGATGGCGTGGCCTGTCTCCTCAGGGTAGAACACACTTAGGACTTCTGACTGGTTGGGCTGGCCCAGGGAGGAGAAGGAGGAGAGCCAGGTGTCCAAATGCATCCTCACCTTGCTGGACACTGATCTTGTCAGGAGTCACTCCAAACTCTGGGCCTCCATCTTATCACTCCTGTTCACCCAGTACTGCTCCTTGGAGTCCTCTCCAGGGGGCACAGCGGGGTCCTGGATGTGATGAAGTAGGCTGGGATGCGTTGACCCACCAAAGAAGCCGGAGAGGCACCAGTCCCCAGGTTGTCCATCAAGGTGTGCCACGTCTGTTGATGAGCCTTGGGTGGGATACAGAGGTTGTCCAGCCACACAGCAGCACTGGTAGCCTGCTCCATCTCCCTGCAATTCACGTACCACTGTGGCCACAGCAGAGGCTTCACCACCTCCTTGTAATGGTTGCAAAGCCATGGGGTTGTCCTTTATATTCCAGACCAGTCCTTGCTCCTTCAAGGCTGCCAGCATGGCCCTGCTGGCCTCAACCCTGGGCAAGCCCAGGAAAGGTGGGGGCACATTCACAGGGCTCTGTGGGAGTCCATGAGGCTGATGGCCTCCCACCCATGCTGCTGCCCAACCTCGTAGCCATTCTGGTTGTGTACAGCAGTGATCTTCACCATGTGTGTACCAAACCCCATGTCCACAAAGTCATGGAAGGCGATGGGGAGGCACTGAGACAGGAACGAGTAGACAGTGCTCTTCTGCTTCAAGTGCCAGTGTCTAGGGTCACTATGAGTTGGCATCCCTGATGGCAGTGTTTGATTTTTCGTTTTATCACCAAGAACACAGCACTGTTTGCTTGTTTTGTCACGGTGGACTTACTATTGTTTTCCTCCCTCTCCACAAATATATTCTAAAAGAATAAAATCTCTTCTCGTTTTCACAATATCGTGAAGAATGCCATCTTCAGGCTGTGAGAGGCAAAGAGCTACAGAGTGGTGCAAAGAGAGAGACCCTTTAAATGGGGCAATCAATCACAGAGACCATTTTGCAGAGGATGTGAAGGGAAGGAAACCTGAATTTCAATTAATGCACATATGTCACACACTACACAGAAGCTGAGAATCTCCTCAAACCCATCGTGAAAGTCCATCACACATCTTTCAGTTGGCTGGACCGTGGTGCTTTGCATATTGCTCTGATGCCAGAAACCAATACCACCTGGGTTTGAAATAACAGCAGGGTCACCCATAGCGCACATGTTTCAGCACCTCGTACAGCAGTGGCTCTCAACCTTCCTAAGGCCGTGACCCCTTAATATAGTTCCTCATGTTGTGGTGACCCCCAAGCACAAAATGATTTTCCTTGCTAGTTCATAACTGTAATTTTGCTACTGTTATGAATTATAATGTAAATATCTGGTATGCAGGATGTATTTTCATTGTTACAATTTGAACATAATTAAAGCATAGTGATTAATCACAAAAATATGTAATTATATATGGTGAAATATTTCTCTCTAATTATAAATAAATGAAATTTCATATTGAAGCATGGTGTAGCATGGGTAATAGTCTTAATATAACAGCAGTAAATTACATTGCTACATTTTGCGACAGTATGCATAAAAAGCCAACATCAGTGTGAAGGTTGAGATAGCTTCTTTCTCACCAGATCAGAAATTCTCGGGGCAGTCTTTGCAAGAGCACAACGAAGATCATCTTCCACAACAAGTGTCTACTTCTGTATTTAGACTTGATAACCCTGTTTTACAAAGATACGTTGTTGGAAATGGAAGAAGAAGGCACAACACAGTCTCAGATAGCACAGGATATGACTACAAACACTTGATCCAGAATTTTGTAACTGGTATTGTAGAGAAATCAGTTTTCACTGCATTGCTATTAATAAGTTCAATGAACTCCTCTTGCGCTGTCTCAGGAATATCTTCAACTTTGACTGTGAATGGGCATCTGGCAAGTGCAAATGGGGAATCAGGTAGATTTGGAAAGTATGATGAAATTTCATCTGCAAGCACGTGCAAATGTTCTGTCACAGAAATTATCATCATAATCCTTTGGTCTGGTTCAATGTCATGTTCCTCAAAGAAAGCAGATAAGGTAGGCAACATGTAAATTTTATTTTCATCCAATTTTTTTCCAAAGCTGAAGTTTCATTTGGAATGATAAGATCTTTTCAGACAAATCAAGGCATGTTGCATTTGGTCCTTTCAGTGATCGATTTAACTTATTCAAGATGGCAACCTAGTAAGCTATTTTCTGCAGTTCACTTTTATCGCTGAACAGTGCTTTGAACTGCAGGCTTGCTTTCTGATTAAAAAATGTTTTGAATTCATCACGAAGCTCAAAAACACATTTTAAAGCTTTTCCTCTCGACAACCATCTCAGTTTAGTGTGAAATAGCAGAGCATTATTTGGCGCATCCAACTCGATGCACAGTTGCAAAAGCAGTGTTTGCCTTTACAAAATTGACAGAATTTCTTATGCTTTTTATTACTTCTTGTAGCTCTTGTGGCAGCGTCCTCATTCCAAATATTTGCCAATGAATCATACAGTGAGTTCTGATGACTTTGGGTGACTCATTCAGTACCAAACATTGAAATCCAGATCAACATCCTAGCATAGCTGGAGCACCATCTGTGCAAACACCACAAACCTTTTCACAAGAGATCTTATGCTTTTTCAGAAATAAACCAACTGTGTTAAATACATCATGTGCAGTAGCTATTGTTTCAAGAGGTTTGCAAAAAAGAAACTCATCTTTAAAGCCACCATCATTAATATACCTCACGTAAACCAGAAACTGTGAACAGTTTGCAGCGTCCGTAGCTTCATCAAGCTGGATACTAAATATTGGAAGTGGAGCAGATTTAATTTCCTGGATTACCTGATCAAGAATATCAGCAGCATGTCATCTACTCTTCTGTGGACAGTGACATTAGATAAGAAAATTACATTCAATTTTGTAACAAATTCATCCCGATCATAACTCAAACAGTGTTGTTGGCCACTGGCAACAGTAAATCCTCAGCAATGGTGTGAAGTTTCATAGTTCTGGCGATTCTGAGTGCCACCAAATATGAAGCTTCAATGGTTGCTACATTTTGTTTGTGGTATTGCCACCAGTGTCAAGTCTGGCTTTCTTGAGTCCATCAGCTTTGCTTCTAAAATAGTTGGTATCCTTTCTGGCAAAGTTCGGATGCTTGCTATCAAAATGGCGTTTTAGTTTGTTCAGCTTCATAGATTCGGCTGATAGAATTTCACAACCAATAACATGTTTCAGTTTCTCAATTCCTGCTGTAATTATTGAGGTAAAACCATACTGTAAAAAATCCTCACTATGTTTTCTTTTCTTAACGATCTTCTCTACATGATCCATCGTCATAGGATGGTTTGCTAATGAAAATAATATATAATAATTGCTTTAATAATACAAAAGATGATACATGGCATAGATCAGTCAATACAGTTCATTAAAGTTTCCTATGATTTACCATTTTGTGTTGTTTTCTTTTTACGTACCTGTTACTATCACAAGGGGGCAGTATTCACATCAACCACAGCTGAATATAAAAAACTGGTCAGCATCCAGATTAAGTCCCCACGGGGGTGTGTGTGTGTGTGTGTGTGTGTGTGTGTGTGTGTGTGTGTATTATTTGCAGTACTTGATTCTACAGTATATGATTTTACATTTACCAGGTAATTATAATTCATGAAGTTTCATTTTTACCTTCAAAATTGCTGCTTTAACACTGTAGCTGCTTTCAACAGAATAGCTGCTTCCTATACAGTATCTGCTCCCTACACGTGTGTGACTGGTTCCCATAAGTACATAATGACGCCAACCCTGTCACATACATCTGTAAATGTATGTGGTGTATGTGATGGGGTTGGCGCGATGATGTCATCAAGCCAGGTACTGTTATGTGGGTGTATCTGCATGTGGGTGGACCCTCCTGGAGACAGATAGAGGAGCGGTGTCTCAGTTCCTAAGACCATCAGAAATATGTATTTTCCTTTGGTCTTAAGCGACCCCTGTGAAACGGTCATTTGATCCCCCAAAGGGGTCGCGACCCACAGGTTGAAAAACACTGACATTCAGACTAATAACAGGAATGGGCAATCTATTTTGGAGGGATAAGCCACTGAATACTTAGGTCTATCTGCAGAACGTTGTCTGATATAGTGCTGCAAGACAAAATACTTGACAACCTCCATATTCAGCTTTGTTTCCCGTGTTACTTCTTGGTACAGTGGTGAGGATTTTGGTCATCTTTATACTAAATTGGCTACAATCCTCCATCTTCATCAGTGAGCGCTTCAAGTCCTCCTCACTTTGAGCTAGCAAAGTTGTATCATCTGAATAGCTTAGGATATTCATAAATTTTCCTCCAATCCTGATGCCGCATCCTTCTTCATATAACCCAACTTTTCTGATTAATTGTTCAGCATACAGATTGAATAAGTAAATTGAGAAGATACAACCTTGTTGCACATCTTCCCTGAATTTAAACCATACAATGTTCCCTTGTTACGATCCAAAAACTGCCTCTTGATCCATGTACAAGTTCCATGTGAGCACAATGAAGTATTCTGAGATTCCCATTCTTCTCAAGGTTATCCATAGATTGTTATGATTCCCAAAGTCAAATGCTTTTGCATCATCCATAAAAAACAAGTAAACATCTTTCTGGTATTCCCTGCTTTCACCAAGATCCATCTAACATTGCAATGGTAACTTCTGTTCTGTGTCCTCTGCCAAATCCTGCCTGAACCTCTGGCCTCCCTGTCACTGTACTGCTATGACCACTGTTGGATGATCTTCAACAAAATTTTACATGCAGCTGCTATCAATGATATTGTTCTACAACTTGAACATTCTGTTGGGTCAACTTTCTTTGGAATGGACACAAATGCACATCTCTTCCAGTTAGTCGGCCAAGTACCTGTCTTCCAAATTTCCTGGCATTGATGTGTTTCCAGTGCTTTATCAGCCTGTTGAAACGTTTCAATTGGTATTCCATCAATTCCTGGAGCTTTGTTTTGAACTCATGCTTTCAGGGCAGCTTGGACCCTTCTCTCTGGACCATTGGTTCTTGCCCATATGCTACCTCTTGAAATGGTTGAACAGTTGTGTACACAGTGGGGCAGGATATATATAAAGTAGGAATCGGTAATAATCCATAATAAGAGGAGTGGAGAACTGCAGTGAGTCTCCAAATAAAAGGCTTCCTTTGCCACACTTTTAGAAAGATGTTTCTATCATCACATAATAGGAAGAGGAAAAACTATCAAAATCATATTGGTAGGGGTTTTATTTTGCTAGAGCTCATTGCAGTAAATTGTGTAGTCCACTTTATAATGAATATTTTATTCTCATAATAAAACTAACTTTTGTTAGCTTGAATGCAGGCATTCATTAACTATTAATTTTGATGACTATGAGTTCCAAATAGCAAGCATAATAAATATTCTGGTCCCCACAATTCTTAGACCAGGTAAGCAGTGCTTCTAAGATCTGATCTTCTGACAAATCACCCCAACCCTTTTGTCTTTTTAAAGCAAGATCCTTTGTAATGTTACCTACAATGCTTCCCACAGAAGGCAGTCAGGGAATTTTTCTTGAAGAATTATTGTGCTGGTGTCTTTTTAAGTTTACCTTATCAAATGCCTTGCCCCCTGTCCTTCCTCAAATATATATAATCTTAGGAAGGATGATCCTGATTGGAGACTGACAGTCACCTAACCAAAACCCAAACAAGTCGACTGCCACTTGGTCGCTTCTGGCTCATAGTAACGATACAGAACAGAGTAGAGCTGCCCATTTTGATTCCCTAGAGTGCATATCTTTATGGGAGCAGGAAACCTCATATTCCCGAGAAACTGGGGGTAAGGGGATGAATTCCACCTATTGACCTTGCAGTTAACAGGACAATTCAAACCACCAGGGCTCCTTGCCACAGTCTCAGATGTCTCCGTTGTATTTCTATTCTTTATGCATAAAGATAATCTGCTCCAAACCAGAATTTGTTTATCTCCACTACGAAATGAAGAGCTGAAAATCTGTACTGCCATCTCACCTCTATGTCACCTTCTTGGGCTTTGATGAAATGCACCCAAATGACGGCTCCTACTTAATTAAACAGAAATCGGGATTAGCTCCAGCTGTGGGCCATGCAATCAGGGCTCGTGTGCACAAGAAGGGGTGTAATCCCTAGCCCATAGATCATGTCTGCATGGAAATCTTCTCTTACTCCAAGCCACCCTCAGGCAGCCGAAAATGATCTTCCCCTCCCCCGGTCTTGAATTACTTAGAATGTGCAGCTGCCCCACACCGCACCCTATAAAAAGAACCGAAAAGGTTAAAGGAGCTCGTTTTGTCCCTTTCCAGTAAGTACTTTTTAATTAAAAGAGGCCTTGCCTGTTGATACAACCAGCATTTCCTTTGTTTGCTGAGAGAAGCTGTATACCTGTGGTTTTAGTGTTTAATGCACTTTTAAAAAATGTATATGCAATTCTTTGATACAGATTGCCTAATGATTTTTAGAAACAGGGTTTTTTTAAAGACAGATTTCTGTTGCAATATGACTTCATCTTTCTTCCCAAAGGAGGTATCTTTATGTTGATCTTTCTGAATTTTGAATGGCTTTACTCATAAAACAGTCTTTCAATGCAGGGAGGCTGTAAGATTGAGACTCACTGTCAGAAATGGAAAGAGAGGACCCTACCTGTTTTGTTGGAGTTGATAAGAGTGTGCAGAGACTCATTGATATGGATAGTGTGCGCGCGCACGGAGGTCCAATAGTTCTCAGAGGAAGAAGTGGCAGATGCCCACACTCAGGCAGGCTTGATGAATAGGGGTAGCTTAGGACAGAAGGAACTAACTCTGCAGATGCCCTTCCTGTTTCTGTTGAGGATGAACGAAAGGAGTCTTCTTGATGAAAGAGCAGGGAGGAGAAAGGATTCCAAAAACATCTTAGTGTGTGTAGGGTGATTTTTTTTTATGGAATTTCAACAAAAAATAAATCAAGTGTGCAGTTTTTTCCACAGTCTGGTACAGATGGTGAAACCTTCGAGAGCTGGCATCAGACCTCATTGCCTTGTGTTTCCAAGTCTCTCACGTGTTCTGCCCGATAGGGTCCAGCGTTAACACTTCCCTACCTCTCATTTTAATGGGAAACATTTGCATTTTATTTTTCTGGTAAGTCTCCACCTTGAACTTTCCTAGGTTTTACTAGGTTCAAAGGTTCTGAATTTTGGAGGTTTTACTGCACCTCTGCACTAACCTACTGTCATTGAGTTGATTCTGATTCATAGTGATCACCAGACGGTCATTGGAATAGAATAAGAATGCTGCTTGGTTTAAAATCAGGAAAGGTGCCTATCGTGGTTGTATCATTTCACCATACTTATTCACTTCATATGTCGAACAAATAATCAAAGAAGCTGGATTATATGAAGAAGAATGCGGCATAAGGATTGGAGGAAGGCTTATTAACTTTTGATAGTCAAATGACATTTCCCCCGTATATTTGAAATGAACTTGTCTGTCGCTGAAGACTCCAAATCCATTTCAGTTTTACTTTTCCTCCTTTAAAAAAAACACCCTACTGAGACCCACACTTAGGTCCGAGGGGTAAGGGATCTTGCTTGTTGAAAGTGAGGAAGACTTGAAGCACTCACTGATGAAGACCAAGGAGCACAGCCTTCAGTATGGATTCAGCGTGGATTGGAACTCAATGTAAAGAAAACAAAAATCCTCAAAACTGAACCAATAGATAACGTCATAATAAGTAGGGGAAAGATTGATGTCAAGAATGTCATCTTGCTTGGATCCATAACCAACACTCATGGAAGCAACAGTCAAGAGATCAAGTGACCCATGGTATTGGGTGTCAGAAATTTAAACTGAAGAACCGGTCCCCATAGCTAAATGAGCTTTCAGTTGCAGGGTAGAGAGTGTGAGAACATCGAAGTGCCATACAAGAAGTACTCTTTTATAAACCCAAGAACCTTTTTTGTAGTGGGTGAAATCATTTATGCCTTTATCAATTTCACAATTTTGTGCTTCTGGTATCAGGCCCTCTAATCCCTGCATGAGGTATATCAATAATACTACAAGGGTTCTTGAATCAATAAAGCACACATAATTATAATACTGCATTTATAATCATGCATTTCATTATGCTTCCCAATTTCCCATTTGATTCACACATTTGAGGATTTGCTTCTTACAGAAGGGTGTTGGCAGGGTAAGTTCCCAGTGTCGGCAGCACTGGTGTCAGAGTCTGACAGGCATTGGATGAAACCCAAATCCCTACCAGTGAACTCATTGCTTTGGGTTAAGTCTTTGATAAACTGTCAATGTGATATATCAAATGGCATCAATCCAATAGTCAATCAATAATGTTTGAGCACATGCTTAAAATACATTTTATCCAGTATAGTTCAGGGTCCCATATATCTGAATTAACTCAGCAATGGGAAGGAAATTCAGTAGAAACAAGATGAAAAAGTATTGATAAGGTGCGGAAAAACCGGATAAAGACCAGCACACTGGAGGATGATTAGAAATAGCAGGTCATGAGATGCAAGACCCATTTGGCAATAGATATTCTCAAAGGGGATGTGTGTGTGTGGAGGGGTCGAGGGATACTAAACAAAACCCAGAATTGCACTGGGAGCAGTGCAGCTTTCGTAGTATGCATGTTTTCCCACTAGGCAAGCACCAAGCAACATGCTCTAAGGTAGTGTGCCTAGTGGTGTCACCTGGGAAAGTTCTCTCTGGTCACAGGGAATTATTTCATAAAAGCAGTTTTGCTCAAACCATATTTCTTTGTGAAGGCCAACTTAAAAGAACAGCATGTGACAGTGAAATTTTGTTTCATGCT
>NW_022103896.1:75365115-75370023 GCF_000313985.2 Echinops telfairi | reverse complement strand
ACACACAGTGAAGGTTACAAAGAACTCAGACCTGAGAACCATTGTGAGGTCGGCACAGCACAGGATGGTGTTTCGTTCTGTTGTACATAAGGTTGCTGTGGGGCAGAACAAACTCCACAATACTGAAAAACAAGAACAGGAAGCAAGAGCCCTGAGCAGAGCAAATTAGTTGCACTCGACTATTAACCTAAACGTAGGGGGTTTGAACCCATATAGTAGCACTGAAGAAAAAGGTTGCAATATATTCTTCTGTAAAGATAACAGCCAAGAAAGTTCTATGGTGCAGTCCCACTCTGTAATAGAGGGTTGCCAAGAGTTCTACTCTGTAAAAGGTAGGTTAGCCAAGAGCTCTTCCTGACTATTTGTGAGGGAGAGTCAATTAGTTTTAGCATACAAAAGATTTTAAGTGCTAAAATTGCCTTTCCCCGCAACAATCAGAAAGATATGTGCATATATGTATTTACATACTTATATTTCAAATAATTTATAGAAAATTCCATTATCTTTCAATTCCATTTTTCCATGAACCTCTCTAGAGTCCTCTTATGCACACAGATAATCTCTACTTGGAGATTGTTCCAACGGATGGGATTGGAATTAGAAGCATAGAGAAAGAAAAGGTGTTGGCAAAAAATAAAACAATGCAGTTAAACTTGTACCAATATTCTATTATAAACTGATAAACCCTGAACTCAGCATGGTCAACTTTTACATGCCTGAGCTGACATGCCGATCTGCCAGCAGTCATATGGTTCTCATATGGCAGCACTCCACAGATGCCAGCAAAATGTGAGAAGTTTCTGGCTCATATCCTTTCATTTTTTTGAGTGTCGTGTTGCCTACACACATGCATGTACACATGTGAGTACACACCACACGCGTGTACACACACACACACACACAATGGTCTTTGTCATGTTATAATAGCACTGCTATTATTCACTCATTCCCAGTAGATCTACTGTAATTCCCTTATACCTGCTTTCCCAGAGGTTCATAATAATTCACCAATTAACAGTAAGTATGGATATTTTTTAATCTCAAAATTTCAAACATTATATTTTCTGTTTCAGTCTGAATAAAGATATCTTTGTGGGTCTGCATAGATTCTTTTGAACAAAAATATATTTTTTAGTATTATGGATTAGTGATAATTTTCTCTTGTCAATTTTGTGTGTGTGTGTTCTCTTTCTTTGAGATGGATCTTATGACAAACATATTATGTTGAAAATTAATATTTGTAAGGATGATTGAAAGTATATGGCTACAAAATTTTAAAACAATTTTGATCTTTCTATTTCAAAACTGATGTGTACCACTGTGCTTATTGAATTTGTTGTTCTTGTTATTTTACAGTATTTTTGATAATTTCACATAAAAATTTCATTCTGAAAATGTTTTTAAAAATCCATTAATTATGAGTTTCTTCATTAGGTCTATTAAATAATATGAAACCATTTATTTTTCCACAAGACAGTCAAGTTAACTCAATTTACACAGAATTTTTTATTATTATTTTGCAAGTGGTACTGAGCAGAGTAAATGGAAAATGAAATCAAACTATCGCATTCAAACAGTTATGACAAATGCAAGTACATACATAAATGCAGCACGCTTCTAGCCAAACTTTATCCTCAACCCTCAGTCTTTAGCAAAAAGGCAAGTCTGTTTCAACTCTGCTTTTCCTTTATCCAGACCCTAATGACACACAATATTTGAAATTGAATGCATACAGTATTCACAAATATAAATACAATATGCTCTACCTTTATCTCGAGACCCTTATATGGAGTGAGCTCTGTAGGCATACTGTAT
This sequence comes from Echinops telfairi, assembly GCF_000313985.2. Taxonomy (NCBI): domain Eukaryota; kingdom Metazoa; phylum Chordata; class Mammalia; order Afrosoricida; family Tenrecidae; genus Echinops; species Echinops telfairi. The sequence goes on along the minus strand of NW_022103896.1, from coordinate 75,368,208 downwards.
ACAAAATGGATGGCAGATGGCAATTGGATAAACTAATATACTGTCTGGCTCACAAAATGAAGAAAAGTATCTAATGAGTACTATCTCCCATCCCTTCCCTAAGGATGTTGCCATTACAGAAGATATGGTTTCAATAAATATAATGAATTATTTTCATTATAAACACATCAGTGCCAATTTCCCCAAGACAATGTTTACATAAATATATCCCCAATGCAAGGAGAAATACATTCAAATTTAAATTGAATTTATTATGAAATCTATAATCACGGTGATCTTTGAGAAACTTCCTTTCAATGTGCAGATAAGGAAGCATCCATAAATCAGATCAAAATGTGTAAAATCTTTTCAGAGATGTAGAGGACTTTAACCCATTTGAGTTTTTGATACTGGTCTCAATGTTGACTAAACACTAAGTTGTCCCCATTTTCTGATTGCCTCAGTTGAAATATAGCAGCAACAAAACCATTATCACACTTGTGATTATTACAATTTCTGATATAAAAGTTTAAATGTGTTCTCATGTCTTCATTGTTTCCCCAAGAGAAAGACGAATTGCATGACTACGTACACATTATCCCTACATTCATTGTACCCGTGCTCTGGTCTGCATCCTCACAGCCATTGAGTTGATGTCGTTGACTCAGAGCGGGTTTCTGAGACTGAAACTGTCCACTGGAGTAGAAAGCCCCGTCCTTACGTAGGTGGAGGTTTCAAATGGCCAACTATGTGGGTTGTAGCTCAACACATAGCCACTATACCACCAGGGATCCTCCCTGTATCAAATACTCAGTTTAAAACCATCTATATCTTTGGAGAAGACTACTTTCATTTGGTTACAATAAAGGTATATAGGGATGAGGGCATAAAATAAGTAGGAGTCAAAATGATAGGCTACTAACCTAATGGTTGCTGGTTCAAGTCCATGCAGAGATGTCTCAGAGGAAAGTCTTGGCAATCTAATTCCAAAAAATCAGCCACTGAAAACTTTGAAGCACAGCTCTCTTCTGACAAAAAAAAGGGACATCAAAAGTCTGTCATTGGTTATTGATTATTGTATGCTAAATATTTTAGGTATTGGAATATAAACAATAATAAAACATAAAAATCTTGTTCTCAAGGGACCTGCGTATATCCATTCACTGTGGAAGTTTTTGATGAGCCATGCTGGGGCAAAGATTTGAATGTGTGAGGGTCATAGTAAAAAGGAGAACTTTGTTGCATACAGATAAAATCCAGTTACTAATCTCAGTTAGTAGAAGAAACTGCACTGTGACAAAGACATTTAAGGCATCCTGGGTTAGACTGATTCATACACACTCATTTGCCAGCTTTTTGGGTAAAATTTCATCAATTTCGTCTTGAATAATTCATACTATTTTGAATTTTGTATAAAGTTTACATTTAGATAACCCTTTTCATACTTTTTCTTCATGGGAAGAATATTCCAAATTGTATAAACAAAATTTGAGACAACCATTTTAAGCACTTCAGAAACATTTTACTTTCAGGTAATGAATGAACTAATTCTCATGTTTATATATCAGCAAAGTGGCTCTCTTGATAAAATATCTTAAATGAGAAATTCTTTGCCTGGACCTTAAGGACTTAATAAAAGAATATCATTTTCAGAAAGGAAGATGATAAACCTTTTTCTCCAGTTTATCTAAATGAATGAGGCTTTGTTAAAATTGAAGATCAAGATCTTTTTGTCATCTATATTAAATAGAACATCAATTAAATATGACTATCAGTATTTTAAAATTGGATGCTCTGATGGAAAAAAACATTGGGTAGAATTTTAGCTCCCTAATCCATTTTTGATCATAGTGTCATCTTGGGCATGTTACTTGGTCTCTCTAAACCTAGACTTTCTGAGCCATACAATGGAGGCTATAGTCTTAGTTCAATTTGTTTTCAGGATTAAATGAGAGCACGCATCAATCCTTCTATAAGAATGCTTGACAATCCGGAGGTGCAAAATAAACATGAGTAAATATTACTAAATCGTATTATGCTTTCAGCGATTCTTGTTTTATAATTAATGCTTCTTGGGGGGGGACAAAATGATACACTATCACTGTGGAAACCCTGGAAAAGTAAGAGTCAGGATAATGAAAAAGAGATGGAACACCAAAACCCAACTGCACAAGATTATGAATATCGATTGCTCTAATTTTCAACAGCAGTAATGAAATTGTGTTTACTCCATAAGTAACACATAAGTTAACTTTGTCTCTAATTCCAGAACAAATGATAGTTAACATTTTTTCAAATATAGTTTTAAACATTTTTCGCTGGGAAAAGTGTTCATTTGTGTTTGTTTTGTAAAACCACACATTGTACACATTGTTCTATTTTTAAGCCCCAAATAATTTTATTAACAGGCTCTTTTGTCAGGAAGCAGTGTGAGAGGTAGTGATGCCTTGATGAGATGCAGGAATAAGATCAAACACCGTGCATATGCATCGCTGCATGGAAAACTGACCGTCTGATCTGTAAATCTCAATCCGCAACAAAAATGGAAGAGAAACAAGTGCCACACTAGCTCTCACTAGGGTGACCACAGAAGTTTTACCACATAAACACAGTGGTGACATGCTCTATGAATAACTCTACTAATGGCAATAGGGCTCCTGCTATGGGAGCAGTTTTATATGTACAAAATAAACCTTATTTGATCTTGTTTTCTTGTATTTCCATATGACACAGTAAATTGTTTTCAAGACATTATTTAACTTTCTTGTTGGCATTACTTTTCTTTGTATATATCTATCATCTATCTACTGACCTAAAATATATGTACAAGATATCAGAAAGTTAGTGGATATTTTTCATTATTTTTTAATTATATTTTCCCACTGACTTTTGAACTTCCTTACTTAGTTAATGTATCCATTACATGATAAGTTTATTTTTATTCTCTCCTCTTGTATTAATGTTAAATTAATATGTTTAATTATATCCTATACATTATTAGACTATTATTCCCATTTTTTAATATAAATAATTTTATTGGGGACTCTTACAGCTTATATAACAATCCAAACATCAATTGTAAGAAGTATATTTGTATATATGTTGCCATCATCA
>NW_022103896.1:75362322-75364366 GCF_000313985.2 Echinops telfairi | reverse complement strand
ACTGTATATATATATATATATATATATAATTTTAGTCAGCCTGATTTAATATATTTATAAAACAGATAAGTAACGTTTACAATGCCCTCCATCCTCCATTTCCTTACGACCTAATATGGAGCTCACTTTATCAAACTAGGCAAGTAAAGGAATTGCAAATTCCCATTTTGCATGACTCAAAATTGCCTGTTATAAAAGTGAACATTACCAACTATTTTGTTTCCTCTATATTCTATGTGTTAATTAGAAAGCGTGAACTTGATGAAATTCCTCGCAATTTTTAGTTTGAAGTTAAACTTCATCATATTTGTAAGTATTTTTAACCCAGGATGATATTTTTCACCACCAGCCTTCCTCGTGTCCTTCAGCCTTTGGTGGAATGGCGGCAGGACTCCCCTCTGCCTCTGGTTTCATACTACTCTCTTCCTTGAGAGTCTGTGTGGCTGCGTCTCTGTATAAGGTCACATGTCATACTGGATTAGGGCCCACAGCAGTCAACAATGACCTCATGCTCATTTAGCTAATTACATCTGAAAAGACACTGGAAAATAAAATCACATTCACCAACGTTAGGAATTGAACATATTATCTCATAAATCATACATATAATACAGGAAAATCCCAATTATACTTTTTCTTTCTTCTCTCTTTTTTCCTCATATTTCTTCATGTGCTAGACTCGAGAATCATCACTACATTATTCTTTACTTTATATATCTTCTATTTGTGACAATTTTATTTGTAAACACAGTAAGTATATTTTGCTACAGCTTAATACTTAAATGTTTCCAGTTTTATAAACCATGACTTTCCCAAGTGTGATTCATAACCTCATGCACGAGTTTATCTTAAAATGACATTTTTTTAAAAGAGGTACTTAGGGGAAGTATGGATAGAATTGTGCCCCTCCTCCAGAATATACTTTGTGTATAGTACTATAAGTGTGATTAAAATCTTATTTGAGAGTACAGTTTTCTTGTTTTTTTGTTAATGAAGCAATGTCAGGTTGAGGCGTGTCTCAATCAATATCTTTTGAGATATAAAGGAGCCGATTAAGCAGCAAGAAAACCCAAATGGGGGAGCTAGATGCCAGGCTATCGGAGATCTCCAAAGACCCAAGGAAAAACTGACAGGAGAAAAAGACATCCCCCTAAACCCAACAGAGAGAGGAAGACTTGTTAGCACCGTGAATTTGACCTTCTAGCCTTACAAACTATGGGAAAATATATGTCTGTTAAAGTCACCCACTTGTAGTATTTCCCTTATCTAGGATATATTGTTTGCACCCTTAAAAATGTAAAGAGATTTATTAAATACAATTACCTATAAATTACAACTATCTAAATACCACATTCTTGAGTAAAAATGTTATCCCAAAATGTAAAGGCATTACACTTTAAATACATTTTTTTAAGTTTTGTTGAGGCAGAAGAAAATTTTTATAGTCACGGTGATTTCTTTTGGGAACGCATTACATATATTTTCAAATTTTTTCTTTGTGGGTTCATAATTATAGCATGACTTCTTTGCTCTTGGAGTCCAAATTGTATCCTTGGAAATGTCTGGTGACTATGGTTTTGCATAGTATATAGTCATAATTGGATTAAGAAGAGGACATTGAACAAATATCATTGCTGATAGCAGATGGATTTTGGCACCAAGCAGAGAGAGAATCTCCAAAATATGTTGACTTGTGCTTTATTGACAATGCATTAGCACTCAATCATGTGGATCATAACAAATTATGTATAACATTGCCAAGAATGGGAGTTCCAAAGCACTTCGTTGTGCTCAGGCAAGGCCTGTGTGATCAACATCAAGAGGCAGGTCCTTGGAAGAAAACAAGAGAATGTGGCATGGTGGGATTCGAACAACCAGAGTACATGCCAAAGAGCACAGTAACAGGACGGAGGACATGCCAGAGAAAGATGAAGCTTTCTACTCCTGCAAAACATTACAGTCTCAACAGCCCACAGTGGCAGTTCTGCTCTGTCCTACAGTGTTGCTGTGAGTTGTAATCCACTTGATGGCAGTGAGGGAGAGG
>NW_022103896.1:75348391-75360854 GCF_000313985.2 Echinops telfairi | reverse complement strand
ATCCCACTAACTCACACCTTTCCTGATGTTATACCATGGAGCATCTCCTTGTTCTGCTTGCACAACTGCCCCTTGGTCCATGTTCTTTCATTGATTAAGTAGGGTCCAACATTTCTCTTTAAAATGCTAAGAAGCAAAGGTATCACTTTGAAAACGAATGTGTGCCTGACCCAAGTCAAAGTATCCATTGCATGTCAGAGCTGCGCAATGGACAGGGAAGAGCCGAGAAGAACTGATGCCTGGTGGTGTTGACAAAAAATATTAAATATTTCCTGGGCTTTGAGAAGAGCAAAACATATGCATGAGAGAAATATAGCTAGATTGCTTTTTAAAATAGAGGATGGTAAGGCTTCATCTCAAGTCCTTTGTCTATTTTCTCAGGAGGGGCCAGTCTCTGGAGAAGGACATCATACTTGGTAAAGTAGAGGGTCAACAAGCAAGAGATCAAGATATTCAACAAGATGGAGTGACAGAGTCGCTGTGTGGGCTGAATGGGATCAGACATACAATGACTATGAGGCCGGGGCAGGACCAGGTATGGTTTGTCCATTGAACATAGGGTTGCTCTGACTCAGAACTGATTTCAGGACACCTAAAAACAATAATAGCATAGAGTTTTCTGCCTGCAATTTTAGGATATCTTTTTTGTCTCGGGAATGTTTTCTTATATTTCATGTAGTTGGTATAGGAACCCTGGCAGCTTGGTAGTTTGTTGAATCTTAATTCTCTGTCTCCATACTAGGCATCTCGTTGTGCTATTCATCTCTTGTTAATTTTCCTCTGACTTCTGAAATTATTGCTCAGATTGAATTATGCCTTTGACACGGCACTTGAGAGGGTAGATTCTGCTTTTGATAACTTCAATAACTAATTTTTGCTATTTTCCTTTCAATTTCAGTACAGTATTTCCTTATTTCACCCAGGTACTTTTCTATTTTTTTCTTTTTTTTGTCTTTTCATATCAGTCTGATATCCAATCTACTCATCTTTTATTTCTCCTTTCATCAAAATCTTATTTTAATGAATTTTACTGTATGTACCAAGTAGATAAATGCTAAATATCATATGCTGCCCACAATATTCTTATTTAAAAATTATTCTTTGATGCTTATGTGCTTTGTATAATTCTCATCTTGCTGAATCTTTGTGTAGACTCAGTCTTTCTCTCTGTGTATATATACATATTTGTTTGGCTTTCAATGAGTACTTCATTCTTGGTCTGATATGACAGATGAAATGGGTGATTTTCACCTGAATTTCCTCCTCTTTCTTGAAATGGTACTAGAATCCTTACTACGGGCCTCAAACTGGCTGCCAGTTTGAGGTAAATTTCCATTGGTGATATAGCAGTTTAACACTGGTGGGAAACGGAGCCACGAATTCACACCTTATAGGAAAGGGTTTTTTGTTCATTTGTTTCCGCCCCCCGTCTGTTCAGTGTGGCAGATGCACAAGATTCATGTACTATCTTTCCACACCCGGATATTTCTTTGGAGAGAGGGTAGGTGCATAGTCAGACCGCATCATTCCCTCTGACTGCCTCTCCTATGAGAAATCTCACTGCTGCTCTGCTTGATATACCTGTGCATAGCTTATTATTTCCCCTTCGTTTTTCTTTTTGCCTTTGGAAATTTCTTCAACCCGGTTGGGGCCATTGGGAAAAAAAGATTTCATATCAATATTCTCATCATTATTGTCCCTCAGATCATTTAATATCTCAGTAATTATGATTCAATTATATGTGAAACTAATTATATACCATGACAAAAAGGGATCTACTCCAGGGATGCAACGGTGGTTCAGTATTCTGAAAGCAATCTGTGAAATTCAGCATATTGACAGGCGAAAGGAGAAAAATCTCATGGTCGTATCAGTTGATTCCAAATGAGTTTAACAAAATCAACACCCACTCATACTTTTTTAAAAACTTAGAAAGGTAGAACTAGAGGGGAATATCCTTGTATTCAGAACATATACAAAAAACTATACTGCTGCTTGCATTACATGCGATAGTGAAAGACTATCTATTTCCCTCTTAAGTTTGAGAACAAGGCAAGCATGTCTAGTCTCGTCTTTAAATATAATTTTGAAAGTTATAGCCAGTGCAGCAAGGAAAAAAATATGTATACAACAAAAGTGACATAAATCTAAAATAAAACCACCTATTTACAGATGGCATATTGACACAGATAGAAAATGTCAAGGACTCTACAAAACCATTCAGAATGAATAGAAACTGTAGAATTTCAAGACTTCAACTCCGTAACCTTAGAAGTAAATAAAATTAAAAATTTTAAACTATAGAATTCTTGGAACTAAGTCCTGATACCTTAGAAGATAAGGACACAGATAAATATATAGAAATAATTATATTTCTATACAGTGAACCCTCGCCACTTCGCGCTTCGACTTCTGCGGCTTCACTCTATCGCGTTTTTTGCGTAACAGCGCATGCTCTGTCATTACTGCCACTGATTGGCTCATACTGTACACGCTTGATGCATAAGTAATATAATAAATAATAAATGATAATTGTAACGTCCAAAATGTTTTACTGTATTTTCCCTTTTTCGTTTAATAAATTGGGTAATACGAGTGTAATGGTGACTAAAGGGTGTTTTTTCATGTCCTCTATGCTCTAACTACAAAAATATTTTATTTACAAATAAGGAATCCTACTTCGCGGAATTTCATTTATAACGGTAGGGTCTAGAACCGATTAACCGCGATAAACGAGGGTTCACTGTATGTGAATAATTGGGAGACCTGGTAGTATAGTAGTTACAGTGGCCAGCTGCTAATTGAAAGATTAGTGTTCTGGGGGAAAATATGTGTGGGGGAAAATATAGCAGTTAGCTTCTGTAAAGATGTGAGATAGTTAATGTTTATTATGCCAACCTGGCCAATAAACACATGTGGGGCTAATTGAAAGGCGGAGAGATAAATGGCTAGTTCTCGGGTCTCTTGCATTGTGATGGTTGGACCGGGGTACAGCTTCCTTAGCCAGTTCCCTGATTCAGCTGGCAAGGCTCACTTCCTGCAAAGACATCCCTGAGGAGAAGCCACATGGACCTACCCCAATGCAACCCTGGGTGCTGGAGCAGCTGCGTGGAGGTCCCTGCCAGTGCTGAGATGCTTATACATCCACTGATTCGACTTTCCTCCTGCAGTCGGCGTCATTGTGTGTGTGTGTTTTGTGAGATGGAGGAGGACTTTGTGGATTGGTGTCGGACATATGGGTTAATGTTGGACTTGTGGGCTTGGGCAGCACTGGGTTGGGATGTTTTCTTAATGTGCACTTAGCCTTTATATAAAACTTTCTCTTATACATATGAGTTTCTGTGAATTTGTTTCTATAAAGTACCCAGACTAACATAAGATGTATACACTTAAAATTCTACAAGGTAGTTCTACATTATTACTATGAGCCAGAATTTATTTGAAGGGAATGTTTAATTTTTTTCTTTCTTTTTTGTATATTTGTCATAAATGTGTAAACACCAAAATTAAGAGTACACTGCCATTTATAAGTACTTAAAAATGAAATAGTTGTATATTATGTATATTGAAGCATGTCTAGGACATTTGTACTGAAAATTGCATACTGTTAATTTAAAAAATCAACAATGTTCTAAATAAATAGGTTGTGTTCATGGTTTTGAATACTCAATGTAGGAAATATGCTAATGTTTCACAAATTGATATACAGTTTCAACTATTTCTATAAAAATTTGGCAAGGTTTTGGTAGATATAGTTATTATTCTAAAATTTTTATGGAAAAAAAGCAGTAGCTAAATTTATTTTTTAATAGATAGTAAGCTTTCATGTGTAATGTAAAACTATAAATCTTTCTGGGAAAACATATAGAAAACCTTGGCTATTTAGGGATAGGTTACAGATCAATTAATGCATTGCCTATAAAAAATAACATTGATCAATTAGCCTTCATCAATATTAACAACTGTGTATTTTAAAACACCCATTTAAGAGAATGCAAAAGAAATGCCACAGACTGAGAAAAAAGTATTTTTAAACCATGTATCAAACAAAGGCCTAGGTTGTCAAAATGTAAAGAATTCTCAAAACTCAATAGTAAAAGATATAAACAAAAGAATCTAACTTAAAAATGAACAAAGACCCAGACATTTCACCAGAGATTATTGCAAACAGGACATTAACACATAAAGAGAAGTTTAGCATCATTCGCCATTGTCTTTTTTAGATGCAGAATACTGAGTTCAGACGCATAGGCACCCTATGCACTCCTGCAATGCTATGTCCTGCACCATCCCCTCCGTCTTTGTTAGAGCCTCTATGTGAACTCATCTCATTGAGGGCTTCTTTTCCTCCCACCCTCTCCCAATCTTCCCCAGGGATTACACTAGTTCCAAAGTGAGACAGATGTGCGCTCTCTATACTTGTGCACTCTAGCTATCCTTGTTCCAGAAATGGTCGTTCTGGCATTCCATGGTGTGTTCAATAGTCTTCACCAACCCCAATCATTCAAATGCGTTCATTCTTCTGCACTGTTCCTTATTCATGTCCAACTTTCATGTGAGGTAATTGAAAGCACGATTGTTTGAGTCAGACATATCTTAGCCCTCAAAGAGACATCTTTACTTTTTACCACTTTAAAGACATCGTTTGCTGCAGATACTTCTGGTGTAAAACTTTGTTTGAGATCTTTACTGCTACATCTATGGGCATTATTTGTGGATACAAGGAATATGAAATCATTGCCAACTTCAGTCTTTTCTCCATTTATTGCGATGTTGCTTTTCAATCCAATTATGCAGAGTTTTGTTTTCTTTATGTTTAGGTGTAATCCAAATTGAAAGGAAGATTAACTGAATTATGTGTGACTATTCATTTGCCTATAACAAACACCGTCATAAACAAGCCACGTCTTAATCAGTGGATAATTTTTGATATATAATCACAGCCTAGTTTCAATGGGAATCGATCAAACTGTACAGCCACACAGACGTGTCAAACTGAGACATTTGTTTTCCTTGCTCTTCCCTTTATAATGAGAGGTAATGAAAAAACAATAGATTCCATTTCTGTTATAGCGTTAAAAAATGTTTCCCCAATCTTTTCTCTCATAAGAGCAAATGTCCATGTATAGCTTCTCTTTCTAATCGGTCATTGAACTCATCGTATTACTTTTATGTCCTACAGAATCCTACAAATAAAGAGCAACGGAGGTATTTATAGACATCCGGGTTCCACTGGAAGTATGCCTGAAACAATCCTGCTCAACTTACCACTAAAATGCCCACAAAGATATTTTTCAATTCTAATTCAAAAATTATATTTAAAATAGCAAACCACGTTAACTATTAAATACACAACTTGCTTTAAATATGGTTGTGTTAGAGAACACATGGGTACATTAGAGAAACAAATCCACAGAAACTCATGTATAAGAGAAAGTTTTATATAAAGGTTAAGTGAGCATTAAGAAAACATCCCAACCCAGTGCTGCCCAAGCCCACAAGTCCAACATTAACCCATTAACCCATATGTCCGACACCAATCCACAAAGTCCTCCTCCATCTCACAAGACACACGCAATGATGCCGACTGCAGGAGGAAAGCCGAGTCAGTGAACGTGTAAGCATCTCAACACTGGCAGGGGTCTCTACACAGGTGCTCCAGCACCCAGGGCTGCATTGGGGTAGGTCCACGTGGCTTCTCCTCAGGGATGTCTTGCAGGAAGTGAGCCTTGCCAGCTAAAGCAGGGAACTGGCTAAGGCAGCTGCACCCTGGTCCGACCATCAAAAAACAAGAAACCTGAGAACTAGAAAGGTGAAGCTCACTGAATCATTTATCCCTCCCCACTTCAATTAACCCCACATGTGTTTTTCGGCCAGGTTGGTACAATAAACTACTTCACTAGTCTACCCAGAGTAACACAAGGGGAAAGCCATTTTGAAGTGCATCCAGATTGTTCAAAGAATTGAAAACTGTATCAGACTATCTACCTTGATTCAAAAGTCTTATAGCTGAATCAGAAGGTCTAACTACAATCCCAGAGACCTGGATTCCAACGGGCCTTAGACTTACCACTCACTTGGAACTTTAAGTTTAAATAAAAGAGGGAAATCTTTCTAACAAAATTTATGTTAAAGTAGTTTATACTATTCACTTTCCCTGTTGAAAAGTCTAGAACTAACTATAGCTCTGCCTTTTCAATCTGAATAAACAGAACAAAAAGACACAATAGCTAATTTCAAGAAGTGCATGATAGAGAAATCATTGCTCTGAATTTTGAGAGGATCATAATTTTTATTCTGATTTTAATAAAATTTTAAAAGTTTTTTAAAGAAATTGGATTCAATCCTTTAAAAAAAAACCCAACAAGAACAAAGGAGAAGACTAAAAACATTTGGGGGAGAAGGAGAAGAAATTATGAGAGGAAATTAAAAAACATGAATAACTAAAGGAAATGGCTAAAATAATGTAGATTTTAAAGAAGAAAGAGAAGGCGAGGAAGAGGGAACAGTGAAAATATACTATGTGAATTTTGTTTGGTTCATAGAATTTTTGAAACAAAAAAAGGTCTTTTTGAGATAATTGGAAATTTTGATGATCTACAAGAAGATAAAACCCATAAATGTGGAATGGATATTGAATCATGCTGACCTTATAGTACAGGGTAGAACTTAGCCATGCTTGACAGAAAGGAACTATTGTTAATGTTGCTAAATATGCATTGTGGACCCCTAATAATTTCTATGTTTTTAGAAATGGTCTGCAAAGTATATAGAGGTGAAGTGACATGGATCCTGGGATGTGGTTTAAAAGACATCTGCAAAGAAATAAACTTAGAAAATGAATTCCAGCCACAAAAGAAGCAAAATCTAAATTGTGGAGGTTGAGAGATGGCTTGTGTCACTTCACTCTCCTTTGAAAAACAGAAATAGAAAAATCTCTGTGCTGTGATGGAGTTAGACGACTGGGGTTTCTTGGAGAGTGTTGCTCAATCTTGTGGAACTGACCTGATTTGTGAACATCCCATTGAACTGCTCCGTAGGCTTTCCTGTTGGTAATCTTTACAGAAGCAGGTCTTCATTCTGGGGAGCTGCTGGGTGGGTTTGAGTTCTAACCTCCAGGTTAGCAGTTGGTCAAAAAATACTTCTACCCCCAGGTGACCTTTCGTGAAGGTAATCCCTGTGAAAGCTCATGGAGAGAAAGCAGGATTGGTCAGGGGAAGCCTTCCAGCCACCAGGCATATAGATGCTGGCACCTCTGAGGAAAAAGGCCATGGCCAGAGAGATTGCTTCAGACTGTGAGGCTGATCTGACCAAGAAAAAAAGAAGTCTCATGACCACCTAGTTGATTCCAACTCATAAAGACCCCTTAGGGTGAAATAGAACTGCCTCGTTGTCTTTCTGAAGCTGTAGATTTTTACTGAAGCAGAAAGTCTCATCTTTCTCCTTCAGAGTGGCTGGTGAGTTTGAACTGCAGACCTGGTGGCTAGCAGTTTCCAGCTTACAGACTTTTAAAAAAAATTAACTGAAGTCTTCAAAATATATAGCAGAATGAAAATGTGACTTGGAGGCAAGTGTGGTAGTTACATAATCTGTTGTCAATTTGAGACAAGAGTGAAGGGGTGGAGTTTACTCTGTCAATCAGGTCACAGCTTGATGACCTCATTTGGAGGTGCTAAGGAGATAAATAGCTTGCTGGAGGTGGGCCACATGCTCACTCCCTGCAACACATTCCTGCGGACAAGACACATAGAGTTACACTAGAGCCCTGGAGCTAGAGGAGCCACATGGAGACCCACACCAGTGCTGAGATACTTCCACTGACACTGGATCCAAAAGACTTTCCACCCACTGGCCTGCGATCTTCCTATATTCAGTGTCATTGCATGTGTGCATGAGTCTGAAGAAGAATTTACAGATTGGTATCAGACATATGGGCTAACATAGGACTTATGGACTTGATCTGGATTGGGCTGGGATGTTTTCTCAATATTCAATTGTTCTTATATATATATAAAGCCTTTTCTTATATATATATATGAGTCTCCCTAGATTTGTTTCTCTAGTCTACCTGGACTAACACTGCAAAAAGCATAGAATTGGTAATAGAGAAAATAAAACCAATAATAAAGAGGACAGATATGAGAGACTAACCCATGTTAGAGTAAACCAGCCTCTAATAACCACGGGCTTCATAGGCACAACTGTATGGCTATAATATATAAAGATTATAGTAAAGTTATAGAAGATAGGAGTGGTAGGAGAGAAAGTAAAGGAGTCAGACACATTTTATGGTAGCATGCTCACCTCCAGATGGCCATGATCACAGCAGCCAGGTCCACGCAGAAAGAGGAGGGAGGAGGGAGTATATTTCTAACCAAGGCTTACATATACTTAGGAGCATGCAAGCCCCCCTGATTACAGGTAACCACATATGTCATAGGAAGGGGTTGTACCATAGGCAAAACAAGCAATGGGAGGGGGACAATCTATGGGTACACGCAATAGGAAGGGGAGAGACTTGGGGTACACTTGTGACAAGATGGGCAGATCCTAGATTCAAGATGGCAGCCTAACCTTGGTCTTCCTTGAGTTGGCTGGACCTTGTCTCTGGGCTCTTCTTCAAGGAAACAATCCACTACCCTTATCAGCAGGGAGTGTGCATCCTCTAACCAGCAGACTCACAGTGCCAAGAAACGCCAGTACCTCTTCCTCCCCTTGGCAGGTGGGCACTTCCTCCATGACTAGGAGCTTCAACCTCAGCCAACTTTTGGACCAGCAGAAACCTTGTACAAAATGAGGTTTCCTGTCCCCCAAACACACATCTCTTTTGCTATCAGAGTGCCAACCCTTACCAGGTATCCCGCTCCCAATTGTCTCCTTTTGTGCTGATCCTCTACCAAATATGAACTCTTTCTCTAGAGTCTGGTTTCTAAAGGATGTGAGACAAAGTCTTTCCATTCTTGCTTATAAGGGGAACTCTGGCTGTACTTCTTACAAAAGAGATTTGTTCATTCTTTGGGAATTTCCTGGTGTATTTAATATTCTTCACCAACACATCATTCAGAAGCACTTTATGTTTGTTTGTTTGTTTGTTGGTCTTCCTTGCTCATGCTCCAGCTTTTACAAAGGAGATGTGTTTGGGTAAGGCACGCCCCCATCTTCAGTATGCGGTCCTGGTCCTTTTACATTCTTGAGAGCTTTTGCTGCTGATTGGCTCCATGCCATAGGATCTTTCATTACCTGACTGTTGCTTCCCTGGTATTGATTTTGGATCCCAGTAAAATGAAAGCATCAGTTATTTTCCCCATTTATCACGGTGTTGCTCATTGGCTCAGTTGTGAGGATGTTTTGCTTTCTTGATGCTAAAATGCCTTTGATCTGTTTCAGTAAATGTTTACAGTCCTCTTCGCTTTCAACAAGGAATGAGATAGTTAAAGTTTATTATGCCCACCTGGCCAATAAACACGTGTGGGGTTAATTGAAGGGCAGAGAATTAAAGGGCTCAGTGAGCCTCACCTTTTTAGTTTTCAGGTCTCTTGCTTTCTGACGGTCAGACCAAGGTGCAGCTGCCTTAGCCAGTTCCCTGCTTCGGCTAGCAAGGCTCACTTCCTGCAGGACATCCCTGAGGAGAAACCACATGGACCTACTCAGATGCAGCCCTGGGTGCTGGAGCAGCCGTATGGAGACCTCTGCCAGCGCCAAGATGCTTACACATTCACTGATTCGGTTTTTGTTTTGTGAGATGGAGGAGAACTTTGTGGACTGGTGTCGGACATATGGGTTAATGTTGGACTTGCGGGCTTGGGCAGTACTGGGTTAGGATGTTTTCTTGATGTGTACTTAACTGTTATATAAAACTCTCTCTTATACATTTGAGTTTCTGTGGCTATGTTTCTCTAACGTACCCAGACTAACACAAGCAAGTTTGTGTTTTCTGAAAAAAACATCCCTCCAAACCTGATGCCACATTCCACTACATATAGTCCAGCTTCTTGTATTATTTGATTTGTTTACAGGTGAGTAAGTATGATGAAAGGATGCAATCATGATGCACACATTCTTGATTTTAAACCACAGAGTAGCTCTGTGTTCTATGGAAATGACTGCCTCCTGGGACCATGTAGAGGTCCCACATGAACACAATGAAGAGTTCTGAAATTCCCATTCTTCTCAATGTTACCCATAATATTTCTGATATTCTCTGTGTCAATCCAAAGTCAATTTGGTATCATTATTTGTCTGTCAGTTTTGGGTGTTGCTGTGATGTCAGAAACTATGCCACTAGTATTTCAAATGCTAATTGTGGACAAGTTTCAGCTCAGCTTCCACACTAAGATGGACTAGGAAAGAGGAACAGGTGATCTTCAAAAACTAAAATTAGCCTTTGAAAACCTTATGACTAGCATTGGGACATAGTATGATCAGTCTTACAAGATAAGCCCCACATGTTGGAAGACACTTAAAAAACTATTTCTTGAGAAAGAGCTTAAAAACTAGCTAATGTTAGCTAACAAAAAGTTAACAAAGTAAAAACAACCTAAAATGCATGGATTGATTAAAGCTTTTGGAAATTTCATTTGCTGATGTGGCATGAGTCAAAATGAGAAGGAACAGACTCCAACGTCAATTCACCATTGGAGCAGGAGACGTGCCAAGTATGAATTGTGGAATCTGTGAAATTTACAAAATGAAATGGAATGAAGAAAAATTGGTATTAGAGAAATTAATAGGCTGAAGTGGACAGGTATGGGACATTTGGAATCAGAAAAGCACATGCTAGAAAGATAAAAAATGAATAAAAATTATTTTAATTAATTTTTTTTCAAAATGGTTATTCCAAAATCCGTCCTGAAGTACAATGCTGTCAGTGATAGGGTAATATTGATATGCTAACAAATATCAGTTAATATAATGGTTATTCAAATTTACACACCAACCACTAGTGCTAAATATGAGGAAATTGAAGTTATTTACCAACACCTGAGTCTAAAATAGGTCAGCCATGCAATCAAGAAGCTCTGATAATTATAGTTAAATGAAATGTGAATGGTGGAAACAAAGAACCAAGCACAGTGATTGAAAAAGATGGCCTGGAAGAGACAGGCTCTGATTTTGTTTCTAAGACTATGAAAGATCTCCACCTCTAATTCCAAGATCTCACAAACTGCAAAGTTAGGTAAACAAAAAGCTATTTAGAAATGTTATATCAAAACTAGAAAAAGCAGCAAGAAGCAGAAAAAGACATTATGTTCAAAGAGCCAACAATGAAAGTAAAAAATTGCCTTCTGAAAATAAACAATGAAGCCAGAAATATACCTTCAATATGATGATATGAAATAACTTACAATTCTACTTCTGCATTAACTAGATTGTACTCCAAAAAGGAAAGGTACACCAGTGGTGTAGGGGGCTACGCAGTAGGTTACTAACTGCAAGGTCAACAGTTTGAAGCCACGAGTTAACTGCACTGGAGGAAAATGAGGTCTTCTACTTTCATAAAGAATTGCCACCTCAGAAACCGACAGCGTGCACTCTGCTCTAACCTATCGGGTTGTTATGCATCAGGATCAACTCGGTGGGAACAAGGTTGTTTTTATCCAACCAAAGTGAAAGTAAGCAACATGTATAACTGACCAGGGACTTGTTTCTGGAAGATGAAGACAATTTCTAATTTCAACAAAAATGAAGTTAAACATATTTAAAATGGAAATGAGACTTATCAAGCATATCACAATAAAGAATATCCAAATAGCCATAAAATCTTATGAAAAATTAAGGAAAAGCGAATCAAAACCATGATGAGAAATTACTATATAGCCATTGGAAAAAAAAAAAAGATACCTATTAAGTAGATTCTGACGCCTAGTGACCTCATGTATACAGAGCAGAACTTTTCCAAAGGGTTTGCTTGGCTGTCATCTTGGCAGTGGCAGACTGTCAGGCCTGTCTTCTGCAGTACCAATGGATGGGTTTGAATACACCAATTGTCAGAAGTCAAACATCAACTGCTCAGGCCACCCAGGAACCTACATAATCACAGATGAAATGGAAAGTGAATGTCAGACTTATTCATAATTTGGGAATTGCCTATAATTTGTCTCTGAAGCAATTTTGGTAAACCTAGAAAGCAAATCTTCTGGAAGCAGATATTTTTTATTTGCTCACCCGTATTGGAAGAGAAAAACAATTCAAGTGTAGCACCCACTTCTGTCTCATGAGCATAAAGAAAATCTTACAAATGCATATCTTAAGAAGTTGGAACAATTTCTGATTTTAAAAACAAATTTTGTGAAGAAGTCCAAAGAAAGTGTCTAAAGTAAATCGCAACTTTTAAATTGTATTATTCTATCTGAATACGGTTGCAAATCCAAATGAATGTATAAAACAGGCTCAGGGGATCTTGCTGCTCCCCTCCCCTGCTGTTCCGCTGCACTCCCCCAGTGCTTTGCCTCAGTGTGGCGGG
>NW_022103896.1:75345070-75346476 GCF_000313985.2 Echinops telfairi | reverse complement strand
TGGGGGACAGACAACCGAAAAGTGGGTGAAGGGAGACATTGGACAGGGCAAGACATGACAAAATAACAATTTATAAACTATCAAGGGCTCATGAGGGAGGGGGGAGCAGGGAGGGAGGGGAAAAATGAGGACCTAATGTCGGGGGTTTGGGTAGAGAGAAAATGTTCTGAGAATGATGTGCAAATGCGCTTTACACAATTGATGTGTGTATGGATTGCGATAACAGTTGTATGAGCCCCTAATACAATGTTTAAAAAAAATACTAAAAAATAAATATAAAACAGGCCCAATTTTACTTTTAAAAACTATTAATGAGTAGAGTTGTTTATGTAGATAGCAAGTTAACAGTTTTCTCAGCATAGAGCATATTGCTGTTGGATTTTATGTCAACTTGATCCTATGTGAACATGTATTGGTTAAGGGCGGTCTGTCAAACAGGTCACAGCCTGATGATGCCTTCCTAGAGGTGTGGCCATTTTAGAGGAGAGGCACTGGAAACTTCTCCTTCCTTTCCAGCTCTTTGCTTTCCTTCTCATTGGACTTCACTGGGCCTTGTGTCTGCCTCCTAGGTCAACTCCATGTGGGCTGTGGACCTGGAGAGCTGTCAGCCCTGCCAGGTTTCCACTGACTTTGGATGTGCCCCCAGTCATCTAATTTCACACTTCTGCATCATCAGTCTACAGCTATGTGAGTCTGAAGAGGGCACCAGCTGGCATCAGACCCATGGGCTTGCCTTGGACTGTAGTAAGATGTGTTCTTGAAGTAAAGTTTCTTCTTAGACATATACGCGTACTGGACTACCAGGAGTCAGGTGGTTCTAGAGAGAAAACATCATAAAGATGGAGAGTAGAGACTTCTGCCTTATGGAAATTGGGTGGGATTGGATGTTCCTTCTCCTTCGAATAGCAAAAGGATGTCGGATATGGCCTTGTGGCTTACTCGGTGAAAGGAAAGGACATGGGAAGTGAACATGTTGCTTCTTAGAAATCTTTGGTTATTCCTACCTCAAATGGAGCAAATGAATGTAATGGATGTTACTTTGAAACTCAGGGGAGTAAATCTCTGCTGCTTAGTCAAAAGGGTGGATAGAAGGCCAGGCCATGGTTTGATACTGCCTTGGGTCCAAGGCCAAATCCATATTAATGGAATAATTACGATAAGAAAGGACTGAATTTGAATGTCCTTAAAAGAACTGTGTTTAGCATCTGGCTGTCCTAGGATGATGTTGACTTCTTCTACCTATTTTTACTGACCTGTGAGAGAGATCGTAAGCCTGTCCACTTCAGCCTGTACTAATACAGAAACAAACAAACAAAAAAAACCCTCACTGTCAATGAGTTGATTCCAACTCAATATGACCCTGTAGGATGGGGTAGAACTGCCTCTGTGAGTTTCTGAGATTGTAA
>NW_022103896.1:75332888-75344581 GCF_000313985.2 Echinops telfairi | reverse complement strand
TCTAGGTGACTGACTGGATACACTAACTGAGGGGAAGTGGGAAAATGAAACTATGGAGAGATAGGTTGAGCCTAGCCATTGACACCCTAAGACCTGGTTCACAGGGACTAGAGGAGAGATAAGAGTATGCTAAATGGTCTGAAGTTGAAAGAGTTGGGCCTATGGCATGACAGAGCCTGAGGGTGCTAGGGTTGTTGAGAGTATGGGAAAGGGGCAGTGGCCCAAAGCTGAGGGGAGTCATATAGGGAATTTACTAGCACACATTGCTTTATCTTGGAATGGCTAGAACTGAATTGACCACAACCTGTCAAGATGAATAGAGAAGTGTTGACCATGTGAGCTGGTGCACACTGCTTACTGACTTGATGGATGGCTTGCTCCAAATGTTACTTTGCTTATGGATGCAGGCACAGGTTCCAACTGAAATGAAGATTCTTCCATCAAAGACTATGTCTGTCTCCTCAGAACACTTGGTTGCTAGAACTGGGAAATTAGAAAAATATGCCCAACATGGGGAAGATAAAGGCATGAAGTACCTGGCTTACAAACTTTCATTGATGGGGGAAGATGTTGACAAGATTATAAGATTCCATTGTTGATGTTTGGAACACCACAATTGTTAGGCATAGAATATTTTTGCATTGTTCACTTGTGGAATATAGGGTTAAAATGGGACTGATGCATTTCCCACTGTATCCTGTTAGGCGCAAAGATTTTATTGTTATCAAGTGCACTTGGGTCCTCAAAGTGACGTCCTTGCTCTTCAACATTTTGAAGAGGTCTTATGCAACAGATTACCCCACGCAATATGCCATTTGATTTCTGTTTTAAAATCTTTCCCAAATAGCTTTTAGTGGCATATAATTCATGCATTATACAAGTTGTTAGTTCAACCATATAAGGAAGAGTTGTGCAATTATCATTTCAGAACATTTTCTTCGTTCTTGTAATCTTTGTTGTTAGCTCCCCATTTCCCCCAACCTCCCTGCTATGCCCCTAAGTAGTTGTCAATTGAGTTACTGTCTCTGTCAATATACCTATCCTGGATTTCATATACAGAAAATTATGCAGAACAAAAATAAGAAACAAAACAACAATGGAAAAACCTCAATCAAAAAGAAAGCATAATATATTAATAACAGAAACAAACGTCAGATGGGTCAAAAGGGAGATCAAATGATAAGGTGTTACATTTTGACCAACTGCATCTGCCATACTTGACTTTCTGATGTTCTCTGTCTGATTACAAGGCCATTCACACCCTAGACTATGGTCATCAGGGGTTCACCAGAGGCTTAATCCATGTGGGAACCCAGCAAATGGATTCTAGGTTTCCACTGCTGACACTATAGGGTGGATTAGAGCTGCTCGGGTGGGTTTCTGAGGCTGTACATCTTTATGATGGACATAGTGTCATCTTTCTCCTGTGGAGTTGAACTATTGACTTTGTAACAAGCAGCCCAATGCATAAGCCACTACACCACCAGGGTTCCAACACTAGTAGATTTAGGAGAGATACATTTTGACAGTCTACTAAATTTTTATATAAGCTGTCAAAAGAGGTGGAGTAAACAGAAGTCAAATCACCTAAAGGGAATCATGGCCCCTCTCAACTTTCAAACCAGAACAAATTTACTAAAAATTTAAATCGAAGGAAGCCTGAGTTTCTTTGAAGATGGACCCTGCTATGCTGCCAACAATTATATTGTCGATATTTATTCTGGCCTTCCACAAAGGGGCATACAACCATTTACTGTACATGGGAGAGTTGGAAGTGACCAAGCATTTAGAATTACTAGACATTGGCTCTTAACTGATTCTTAGAGACCTCAAAATACCACTACAGCCATCCTTCAGAGTCAGGGTTTATAGAGGTAATGTAATCCAAAGAGTTTTAGTTCAGGTCCATCTCACAGAGGGCACAGTAGGTGCTTAACCTATCCTATAGTGATTTCCTTGGTTTTTAAATGCGCAATTGGCATATGTACAAACTTAGATCCTTCAGAATTCCTACAAAAGTTTTTGACCCTGGAGTGAGGACTATTATGGTAAGAAAAATACAGTGGGAACGATCTAGGGAAATAGTAAGTCAAAAAGAGTATCACAGTCCTGGAGAAATTGCTGATTAATGCCACCATCAAGAACTTGAAGGAAGCAAGAATGGTGTTTGCAGCATCTCCCCTTTACTTCATTTACCTGACCTGTGCAAAACACAGCCGGATCTTGATGAATGATTGTGAATGACAGTAAATTGAAACCGTTGGTGACTCCAGTTACAGCTGATGTTCCAGATGTGGTTTCCTTGCTTAAGAAAATCAGTACATTCTCTGATATCTGATATTCAGTTATTGATCTGGAAGGTAGTTATTTTCTCTATAACTTTTTTTTTTCAATGTGGCATTTTTTATTTCTCAGTTGTAGTGGAGTGAAATTTCTTTTTTTTTAATTTTTTTTTAACATTTTATTAGGGGCTCATACAACTGTTATCCCAATCCATACACACATCAATTGTGTAAAGCGCATTTGTACATCGTTTCTCAAAACATTTTCTCTCCATTTAAACCCCCCGACATTAGGTCCTCATTTTTCCCCTCCCTCCCCACTCCCCCCTCCCGCATGAGCCCTTGATAGTTTATAAATGGGTATTTTGTCATATCTTGCCCTGTCCGACATCTCCCTTCATCCACTTTTCGGTTGTCTGTCCCCCAGGGAGGAGGTCACACACAGTTCCATGTAATCGGTTCCCTCTTTCCTACCCATTCTCCCTTTACCCTCCCTGTTTTGCCACTCACACCACTGGTCCTATAGGGCTCATCCGCCCTGGATTCCCTATATTTTCACATAACTGTACTTTTACTACTGTTATGAATTGGGCAACCACTGGGAAAGGGTCGTCTGACCCCCCCAAAGGGGTCGCGACCCACAGTTGAGAACCACTGTTCTAGAGTAATTATATATGTTCTATATCCCACCAATTCTATATGGGAGAGAAAACATATTTGTTGAACTCTTGTCTACAGTGACTATTGCCAATATTTTCAGAGTTGCCTCTTACTAGATAAGTAAGCCCTAATGTAAAATTAAGGATCCTTAGTGGAATACACATTTGGCTGCTAACCCCAAGGTCAACAGTTCAAATTCACAAGCCTCTCAGCAGGAGAAAGATTAAGTGTTGTTCTCTTGTAAAGACTTATAGTTCTACATTGCCCTATAGGGTCACTGTGAGTCAGGATTGACTCCATGCCAGTGAGTATGAGTTTGGTGATACTGGGAGCTCTGGTGTATTGCTATTGGATAAGGGTTAAGCTATTCATTGTATGATAGGCAGTTCAAACCCACCAAGTGCTCCATGGGGGAAAGATGAAGCTCCTGTAAAGATTTGCAAAGTCTTGGACTCTTTGTAGGGTTCTTATGTGTCAGAATCAACTCCATGGCAGTGGGCTTGACATTTTTTCTTTTAATTTTTTAATTTTTTGATGACAATGTTGAGTGATTGTTGGATTGCTAACACAACATTTGCAGTTCAGACACACCAGCATTACTGTGGGAAAAGATGAGGTTATCTACTCCATAACTATTTAGAGCCTCAGGAACCCTGCAAGCACCTGTGCGTGAGAACTGACTCTATGACAGGAGTCAGTGCATAGTATCAAAGTGCTGTTTGTATTATTTTACTTCAATTGCTAGTACGGGTAGACATTAGTTCAAATGTTTATTTTCCATCTTATATTTCTCATTTTTTATTAGAGCCTTTTATCCATTCATATGAACTCTTTATATATTGAAAATAGTACTTAAATTGTAAAAATTTTATGCAGATACTTTCTCCAACTCATCATTTGTTTTATTCATGGTATATTATTACAGTCTGAAGTCAGTTAAAAAGAAAAATAAATTATTTAATAAAACCACAATTATTTCTCTTCATGGTTTTAAAAGTGATGTTGTAGCAGCAAACAAGACGATGATTGCTCAAAAGGTCCATTTCAGAAATATTTGGTAAACATATATAGTTGGAAGCAAAGTAAAGAATTGCCAATGAGGAATAGTTAAATAAATGTCACTCAGTACACACTGTTAGAATTATTACTATGAATAAAGAGTTAACACAAAAACAAGATTTGAGGCAATTTCTTGGCTTCTCTGAACCTTACTTTCCTTACGTCTGACATGGTGGTTATAAGAGAAATGTGTTAATTTCCTAGGGCGACTGATTATAAAATGCCACATACTAAGAAGCATCTAGAGGAAGATGGTGGGGGAAACTGCTACTTCATTATTTCCATTATTGTAACTATAAAAGGCTATTTTGCTTTAATTCAATGCATTTTATCTATGAAACGCTGAACTTCAAAGCATTCCGATGCTTCACATACAGGACTGTGGATTTCACAGGCTTTCACCAATGTCATGTTGTTTAATCACCTCCACTTTGTCTCTGGGCATGCTTCATCTGGTGTGGTCTATTAAGATACCCCCTATGAAACCTACTCACCCATTGATGGGCCCTATGATCTCAGCACCAAACCCAAAACCAAAGCCACTGTTATTGAGTGGATCCTGACTCATGGCAACCCAGCATAGTATTTGTGAGGTTGTAAATCTTTATGAGAGCAAGGTTGTAAATCTTTATGAGAGCAAGGAGACTCCACTTCCCTCAGAGTGGCTGGCAGTTCAAACCTAATGTGTAGCAGCCAAAGCTTACAAGAAAGCACCAACAGGGATACATTAAAAAAAAAAAAAGTTTTATTGATCCTCTCTTCTGAGTGGAGGCTTGATCTAAAGGAGTAAATGGAAAAGTTTCAAACTAGGGGCACTCCTGTCAGATGTAAGAAAGCGGGGCCAAACTAGATTCTCAGGAGACCGAAGTTCAGGATATAAACCATGGGTTCATGAGAAGAATGTGTCAAGTTGTCAACAATTCATTGTCAGGGGGAAAAATGTGCTCATAATTGCCACCGTGGATCCCTGAACCAACTGGCTCCTCTCACCCAGGTGACTAGTTATAGCTCACGTCCTCCTAGAAAAGTGGGTAACCTTTGCTTTTCAGAGTACTTCAAACTTAAACGGATCAGATCTAAAACAAATCAGTAGCCCTCCGTTGTCTTTCCTCTCTGTGTCTATAGATAGCCCTTTCTGTCTGCTTGAACAGTGGAGAGCTTTAGATTTTCATTCAGTGCTGCCTCGCATGACCTGTATCATTGCTCAATCAAACTCCCTGCCCCCCGCCTTTTTCCTTTTACTCCTAGTATGAGATTTTCTTCATTGAGAACTATTTAATGTAAATTTAAAATAAATAAATACATCTAAGCATTTGACCTCTGAGGAAGTATGCATTAAAACACTGAGGTGACCTTTAGAACAGTGGATGGATTAAATCAGATACCAAAGAACAATGATTATAGTAATGGAGGGGTGAATTATGAGAAATGATTAAAGTTAGAGAATAGATCTGCTGTTGTAATGTAATGGCTGTGGAGGGACTAATAAATGACTACACAAATCTGACAGGAAAAATAGTCACCGGGTAGGAAGACTTATTTAATCAAGTTTAGGACAAGATAACTGTAAGAGTCTACGTAAGAGAAGCACGTTTACCCTTAATGGGAGAGAGAACTTTCTGACAGTAAAAATTCTGATAAGAAAACAGCTTCCAAGAAGAGTGATGAAAGTCCATCCCCAGGGATATTTAAAATAAGGTTGGAGAGAAACCAGGAGAGTATGTATGACAGAGACTGAGAGTGCTCGGATTCAGTGTTAGTTTCTATCTTTGGTTTTATAACAATTTGGGGAGTGGGGCTGCGAAGGGTTAGGGGAGATGACTCTAAGATGGCGCAAGAAACCACGTGTTTGAGCAGCGCTGTGGTGTCATGCTCCAATGTTAGATACAAGACTTCCCTACATGAGAACACTTTCTGGGCCTGTAGCATGCCCTATCGCACATGGCGGGTTATTGCACGGTTCTGATTACCATGTACGTCACGGTGGTGATGCTGGAGTGGGTGTCGGTAGGGAAGTGTCATTTACATGTTGCTAAAAACCAGACTCTGGATATCAATCAGCTTCTGAATGTTAGTGTTTCACACTACTTAGAGGCGGTGTACCATGTACAAAGGGGAGGTCCTGGGGGGGACAGTTAACTCTTGACTGGTAACCAAAAGATTGGTAATTGAAGCCCAGCATCACTTTGGAAGAAATGCCTGGTGATCTGTTTCTGAGCACAATCAGCTACAGAAAACCCTGGAGAACACAGTTCTACTCCGGCACCATGGTGGCACTGTTAGGCTTCTGGAATTTTTGACCTCGGTTTTGGCTTCTCAAAACTGAAAGAGTTCACAGGGTAGAAGCACTTTTGTACTACAAATAACTTTGATGAGGGAACGGGAGGTGTCGGGCAGTACAGTCTCAGACAGTACACACTATCTCTGGAAAGTGCGAAAGGCCGCATGGGAGGGCCAGTGAGAAAGTTCAGGACCAAACATGGCTGCTTTGGGGGAGTGCGAATAACCATGAAGAAAATGACCTGAAAGTGGAGCCCACAGACCCAAAGGAGGAGTCCTTGAATTAAAAAAGGAGAAAAGTGCAGGATAGCAAGTATGGGGCCCTGGGAGGGCCTGAGCACATAGGAAAGAGCCTGCGCTCTGACCTGCAAGAGAATGACCTGAAAAAGGGGACCTGCCTGCACTCAGTCTACTATTCATCCCCCATCCCCATGCAAGAGTTTGCGACTGAAGATGGTCACAAGAATGTGGAACCAGTGTGGAGCCAAGGAAGGGGATGACTGCTTTGGGGCCCTGCTTTTATCTCATCCTACCCTACTTGAGGGGGTGTGGTTGAGGGTATTGGCCAATCTTAGTGGCTGAGTTCAGGTGCATGTGAGTGATGTAATGTCGCTGGTGCCTAGTTGTGTGTACCCAGATTGATCTCCACCTGGGCCTAGGCGACCTGGGTCTGAGCATGCTCAGCTTTGGCTTGTCTCCATAGGTGTCTAATGTGTGCCTGATTTCTTTGCAACCCTTTTTTAGTGGCATGGACAGATAATGTTCATTTAGTGTAGGTATTCTGTGGAGACAACCCCCTTTATCCCTACCCTAATCTTTCTACCTTTCATTCCCCACTGAAGAAGTATGGAACCAAATCATGGGGCTACTGCGAGGAGACAGTGCTTCTGGCTACTACCTGCTGACAAATGGGCGTGGAGAGAGGTTTGGGGTCCATATCCTTCATGCACTCTTGGGAGGGCTTGTCATCCACTTAGGGGCCCATGGTGACTGGGGTTGTGGTGATCCAGACATTGGTAATCATGAGGATGGCAATCTTGGCTCAGTGGCATTGGTAATCTGATGACTTCTGGAAAGGACAGGGCAGCTGAGCAGTTTAGGATAGGCTAGGGCAAGAGCTATGGGATGGCAATGCTCGTTGAAGTGTGCGTTACTCTCACACTGGAAGATTACCATGGAAATCTCAGGGGGTATCATTAACATAGGATTGACAGCCATAGCCTGTGAGCTTACTTTAAACACAGGAATTATATGAAAGCATTTACAAACTTAAAGACCGTTGTGGATTTGAGGTAAGGTTTTCTGCAGAGCACTAGTCTGTCTCAGGGTGCCAACGAAACACCATCTCAAGGCTTTCTAATGGTTCACATGTGTACTTATCTTGCTCCATTTGATAAGAGTCTGAGGGAGCCAGTTCCAATGGCTTCCAGAGCTTTACCCATGAATGGTGGATCCATGCAGTCTGACCTAGAACTTTAATGGCAGCAGGGGTAGAAGGAATTACTGGGAAAGGCCCTTTACAGACTGGCTGGAGCTGGGAATTGGGGGACCCATCCTTCTAAGTTTTTATAAGAACGAAGTCTCCAGGAAGGCACATGGGGGTTCATTTTTCTTCCCTTTGAGCCAGGATAAGCCCATATTGGTGGAATGCTTCTTGGTACTGGGCTACTCTTATAGCTGTATGAAGGACATGTGAGCAGGCACAGTGGGCTCTGTTACAGAGAAAGGCCGCCAAGAAGACTTCACAGGGGCGTAAACATGGAGGGGGCTACGGGGCAGTTCTGAAACGTGACAGCGCCACTGGCAATGTACTTCCCAGTTCCTCTGAGGCTCATGTGTCAATTTCCTGAGGGTGACTTTTAAGTGTTGGTTAATTCTCTGTACTTGCCCTGAAGATTATGGTCTCCAAGCACAGTAGAGATGATAAGTTATTCCTACGTATCAACTTACTGATTGGAGTCTGAGGAAGGAGGTTAGGAGAGAATAGACAGCACCAGCTAGGGAAAAAATGTACTGGCTTACCTGCCAACATCCATGTACAACCAGACCAGTAACAGCAATCCTTTTACTGGGCTGCTTCAGTCCAGTTAGCGGTTGCAGACTCGCCAGCAGACCAATCTCTTCCTGGGTGTTCCCCATAAGGACAAAGTGTCGCCAGTGGCCAATTTGTTTGCAATGATAGCATGGCCCTGGTGGTGGCCTATTTCTATTAGGACAATCCTTTGCCCAGTCGCCCAAATGTTTACACACATGACACTTTGTACCCTGTGCAAGGCTTTCGGGAACCTGGGAGACAGTAGATGGGTGCTGATCAGCTATGGGGCGCTGATTAGCTATGGAGGTCAATGCCTGCACATGCCTAGCATCTTTCCTGCTTCTCCTTCTCCTGGGCCCGAGCCTATTGCCCCATGTCTCTTTTGTAAAAGTATCATTGGCGGTAGTAACCATCTGCAAATTTATTAGCTTCTTTTAGTACTTGTTCTTTCTCAAAATCTGTCACAGTCTGTCCTAGAATTATCATTACACTCTTCCAAGCCAAGTCATAGGTCAGGATGAGGTGCAGCCGGGTATCTATGTACTATTCTGGATTAACTGAGTCACTGCCTAGGTTGCCCTTAATCTGCTTGAGTTCAATTATGATGAAAGGCTTATGAATCATTCAAGAACCAAATGCTCCAGCTGCCTCTCCAAAGGTAAAACCTTGGTTGGCCCCTTCCTTCTCAGGTTCTATAGATTTTGTGTCAGAGGGCATTATAGTAGGGCTATGGGCTGAGAGGCTCTCACGTCCAGGCACTATACCCTTTATAGGGTCCTTCGTACATTGGGAATAAAGGTCTTTACTGTTTCTCAAGAGGAAAAAAATGCCTGGGCATAAGGGTTTTCTGCCCATTCTTCCTATCCCCTTTCAGAAAAGCTCCAACTGTATTGGAGTAGGGAGGGAGAGTTTGCTATGCTTCGGCCAGGATTCCCAGCACCTAGAATGGACTGGGCCAGCCAGGGTCACAGAAGAACACTAGTTTCTACTTCCGTGTGTTATATCTAGATCAATAGACAGGATGCAGCACAAAGGCATTGCCCAAGGAACAGATTTATGGTTGCCCATCATCTAGAAAACATACAGCAAAAAGTTAGAGTGTCCGGTGTCCCCGGGTCTTTTAGCAGAGGTACTGGTGCTGTGGAACCTGAGGGCTTCAGACAGACATCTCTATCCTTAGTGGTGTCAGGACCCAGCCTTAAGCCAGCTGGCCAGGCCCGACTATTTTCTAAACAGCAAGCCAGGCACTAGGGTACCACTGGCTAAAGGGTGGCATTACCAGGACCTTCAAAGAGGACCACCAGCTAATCGGTGGCATGATCAGGTCTTGTCTCTAATGGTTCAATCTGAATGCAGTGAAATCTAGGGAAACTGGGATCCTTGACTCTGTATTCACGATCCCAACAGAATTGTACCAAAGATGCAAGTAGCCTGGTCCATCCATTATGTGGAGGCAGGAGACATAGGCTGTGCTTAAGAAGCCCCTTGAGTGATCTTGGAAATGATAGGATTAGCTATTGTTCAATGACCTGACTTCCAAATGCCATTTGGCCTACTCTCGACCAAAGGAAAATCAAACAAGAAAACAAAAACCGAACACCAAAAACAAAGCCAAGCTGAATTCAAGAAAATAAGACCTTCCCTGCACTCAGCTTAGTATCTGTCAGTTGAAGGCAGGGTGCTTGGAGAATCTGGATGGCAGGGTGGGAGGGGTGGTACTGGCTAGCTGGGAAAATCTAGCCCCAGGAACACGTGGTTGAACTATGGGGTGGAGCAAGAGTCTCTGCCTTTGCAATGAATCAGCAGAGGGTCACATGTTCAGCTGTCCTGGAAAATTGTGGAAAAGTCAGGAGATTGAGAGAAGAGAAAACATGTGGAGGAGTGAGTGCACTCCTACAGAGAGACCAACGGTTTAAACAGCACGATGAGCAGCAGTCGGAGGCTACAAGAAAGGGAGAAACATTAAGTGGTAAAAGGTACCATAAAGGAAAAGGAAGGTGGAAGGAACACTTGGCAACAGGTATGCAGGTAGCAAAGCATGGAAGAGGGGATTGCATAGGAGAGTCAGAGGAAACACACATTGGGTAGGTGGGGTACAGAGTTCCAGCAGCAGCCATCTTGTCAGAGCATGTGGTTGCCAACATTTACATGTGGCTCTGGGTAAAGTAGGCCACAAGTTCACTGCCATAGAACAGCAACCTCATAGGGCAAGGTTGAATGGTGCCATGGACCTCCAGGTCCGCAGCCATATATAGGAGCGAAAGGTTCCCTCTCCCATCTCCCTCCCATGAGGGCTGGTGGTTTCAAACTGCAAGACTTGCAGTTTCAGTCCAACAGTTAGAAAGCCTGATGCTAGTGGTGAAAATGAGGTATGAAACTAAGGAGGCACCCTTAGCACTGGAGGAGAGATCGAGAGATTTGTATCCAGCTCCAGGGACAGGAATGTTATGTCCTGGGTCTGGCCTTACCTCAAGGTGGATTCAAAGGTTTATCCGAGTCATGGTACCAGAAGTGTTAGGTTTCTGGGATGGTTTAACTGGTTCTTGCTTCTCAGTGTTGAAAAAATTCACACGGCAGAAGCAATTTTGTAAATCCAAGTGATATTTATGAGGGAAAGGGTATTACAGCCTCAGAAAGTACGCACTATCTCTGGAAAGTATGCAAGGCTACACAGAGACCTTGCAAGAGTTTGCAACTGAAGATGACCACAAGAGTGTGTAACCGGAGTGCGGAGCCAAGGAGGTGACTGCTTTGAGGCCCTGCTTTTATCTCATCCTACCCTACTTGAGGGGGTGTGGTTGAGGGTATTGGTCAATCTTAGTGGCTGAGTTCAGGTCCATGTGAGCGATGTAATGTCACTGGTACCTAGTTTATGTGCTCAGGTTGATCTCCACCTGTGTCTAGGTGACCTGAGACTGAGCATGCTCAGCTTTGGCTTATCTCCATAGGTGTCTAATGTGTGCTTTATTTCTTTGCAACCCCTTTATTGTTGCAAGGACAACTAATTTTTGTTTAGCCTGGGCATTTGGTGGAGACAACTTCCTTTATCCCTAATCTTTCTACCTATCATCACCATAAATTGGAACCTACTTGAAGGTGGCTATTTTGTTTTTTGGGGGTACTATATACTAACTCTTTATGTGTTCTTATCTATATAACCTTATTGAGTTCTCAAGCTTAGGGGTAGTGATTTTTATCCAGAGTTTAAAAAATGAGCAAGCTGAGACTTGAAGGAATTGAAGCCTTTCCCAAGAGGAGCACATGGCTAGTAAGAGATGGAAATGAAGATTCCATCCCTGGTGTAAGTGTTTTTAAAGTCCTAGTTTTGTCCATTCACACATTACAAGAAGGGGAGTTTCAGTCCAATACTTAAAAAA
>NW_022103896.1:75330344-75331829 GCF_000313985.2 Echinops telfairi | reverse complement strand
CTTCTTGGGTGCTTTCCTCTCTTATAATGAGGGGGAAGAAGAAAACAGGAAAGCTTTATTTTTAAATTTTTCTAATGATTTAAACTGAGAATGTTGTTGTTAGATGTTGTAGAGTCTATTTGCAACTTATGGTGGGTGATGTTGGGGGGTTCAAAGTAGAACTACTCCAAAAGGTTTTCAAGAGCAATGTTCTAGATTACTGTTCCAAGGTATTTCTGGGTGTGCTGGAACCATCAATCTTCTGGTCCCCAAGTGGAGTACTTAACTGATTGCACTATCCAGAGAAATAGGGGGAAGGAATGTGTAATATAAATGTAGAGTTTTGAGTCTTTAGGTTATTTTACTTCCCAAATTCACTGTATTTTTCAACTAAGTTGTTTAATATTCTACTTTTAAAAAAAATTCTCTGAAGCAGAAAAGTAGCTTAGATCTTTAAAATAAAGTAAGACTAGACTAATTGTTCATGGAACTCCCATATCTATTTGGTAGTCTCATGATGTAAAATTAGTTTAATAATTATAGTAGGAATAAGAATATGCCTGTAAGATGTTTCTTTGCATTTCTTTACTTACAGTTGTAGAATTTATCCATTATTGCTTACAAAATAAAGAGAATCTATGAGCATAAAATTTATAAACTATGAATTCATTAATAACATTATTTCCTTCTACTTGAATTTTTCTCTCAATAAGTTGCATTCAGTCAAGGTTAGTTAATGTAAAAACATTCTGAAATTAATGCATCAAGCAACAGAGCAATTAGGAGCTAAATAAATGGCAATATAAGCCCCCAATTTATATCACCTAAAATTTTTCAGGATATACAAGTTGAATAGAAATTTCCCACCACATACAGCTTTACTATTTCTTGGGTCTGGGGGCCCGTTGTATGTTTGTTTGGCTTTTTTTGGGGGGGTGCCTTTTTCTCTAGATGAAGCTAATAATGTCTGAAAGAAAATCTACATGCTTTATGGACTTCAAGCAAACATTCCGTCCTCTGAATTCTAAGAATGATATTGAGTAAAGCAAATATTATGAAACCAGTTATTTTCTAGTAGTACTGAATATGTTGAACAAGAAATGGAATGACCCAGGGATAATACAGGTTAGGGAAATACTGCTTTTATCTCTTTATGCTACTGTGTTGTTTTGATACACAAACTGAAATGGGTTTGTGGATGGTGTGCATGAAAAATGATTTTCTGCTTGAGAAAACAGGTTAGATGTTTTTAAGTGGTGTTTCTTTTTTTTTTTTCTGAAGGGCTGAGGTCCAGGTATCAAGGACCCAGTGACCACTGGATGAGTTTAGGGAGCCTGGTTTCCAATGGACCCCTACCAAGCGGAACTGAATGTGATCCAGATCTGAATCTTTAAAAGTGGAATCAGGTAAGATCAGGGTTTGTGTCTCTGTTGTTTCTCTGTTGAAAAGGCACCAAGAGCAACAACCCACCCATGAAAGGCTTTAGAGGTCAGATACCTGCCTCTG
>NW_022103896.1:75328338-75329472 GCF_000313985.2 Echinops telfairi | reverse complement strand
AAACTTGCTGCTGGAGGTGAAGGGAAGGGCATGGAAGTGGGGCCCAGACAGATGAGCACACATGAACAGCTCTTTTCTAAATGCAAGTTTACCCATCAAATTTTGTGCAACAATGAAGTTTCATTCTAAATGTTGTTTGTAGGAAAATGTTGGACTAAGAAAAAATCTGATGTGCCTCAGATTTCCTTTGCTGAACGTTACATGCTCTTCAAAGGACTGGGAAAAGTCCCAGACTGACATAAAATGACACCTGTGATGGGCTGGCTACTGGAGAATGCTCTGTCCTAGAAAAAGCCTAATTTTCAAGACAGTTGTCCTTAACAAAATTGTAGATTACATCCTGTTCTCCTAGTCCCCAAATCAGTACCTTTATAGTAAACAATTTTATTAAAAAATACTGCCCCAGCTCTATTTCACACAGTGGTTATTTTTACCCATTACATCTTTTCTTCAGACTAAAAAAGCAACCAAAAGGCTAAATTGATGCTGACCAAGCCCAGATTGAGAAATTAATGATGGATAATGGATTCAACCTTTAATAGGAGATTATATAAGTGGTACAAATGGTTAAAGGACTTGGTCTCTCTCATCTAAAGGGCGGTGGATCAGGTACATTCAGAGATGCCTCAGAAAGATTTAGCTATCTGCTTCTGAAAAAATCAGCCATTTAAAACCATTTGAGACATTTACAGAGGTCTAACTACAGGCATGTACATATGCAAATATATATATTATATATAACGATAGAGAAATAGATCTACTTATATTTATATGTTAAGTATTAAGGTAGCAGCTGGACATTGGGCCTTGACTCAAGTACTCCCTCAACACAAGAACACTTTGTTCTAATAATTCAGCATTCTGTGATTCTTACCTTCCCAACACAATGCATAAGCAAATGTGGTGAAGAAAGCTGATGGTGCTCAGCTATCAAAAGATATAGCATCTGGAGTCTTAATGGCTTGAAGATAAACAAGCAACCATCAGGCTGATAAGCAATAAAG
This sequence comes from Echinops telfairi, assembly GCF_000313985.2. NCBI lineage: Eukaryota > Metazoa > Chordata > Mammalia > Afrosoricida > Tenrecidae > Echinops > Echinops telfairi. The sequence goes on along the minus strand of NW_022103896.1, from coordinate 75,328,468 downwards.
TCCACATGGAAGAAGCACACCAGTCTGTGTGATCATGAGGTGTCAATGGGATCAGGTATCAGGCATCTAAGACCCAGAACAAAAATCATAATAATGTGACTGCGGGGGGCGGGGGGTGGTGGTGAGGGGG
>NW_022103896.1:75325103-75326836 GCF_000313985.2 Echinops telfairi | reverse complement strand
TTATTCATAAAGATTTTTTGAAAGATTTTTGGAGGCTGCTCTGCCCTGCCTTATATGGTCTCTACAAGTCAAAATTGTCTCGATGGCAATAAGCATGTAAAATCCTTACATTCCTTATTTCATTTAATCCTCACAAATCCCATAAAATTGATAATCTCCAATCTCACCACCATCAAACATAGAGATCCTCTAGGACACTGTAGAACTGCCCCTGTGAGTTTCCACAGCTATGAATTTTTCTGGGAACAGAGACCCTCATCTTTCTCCCACAAAGGAGATGGTGGGTTTGAACTGCTGACCTTGAAGTTAGCCAAGCACATAACCTACTAGGCAACCAGTGCTCCTATGAAGTCGGTAATTACAGAGTGGGACACCTTATTGTGGTACGACTTCATTACCTTAACTGATAACATCTTCAAAGAAAATCTTTATTTCCTAACTTGGTCATATTCACAGGTACAGGGGCTGGACCTTTAAAATATCCTTTCGGGAAACACAGTTCAATTCCCTACCGACCTGCCTGGCCAATACAATGCCCACTAGACACATGTAGCTACTCAGCAAGTGAAATACAGTTGATCTGAAATGACAAGTGCTCTGCTGGAAAATAGACACCACTGGAGTTTGAGAAGTTAGTCAAAAAATAAAGAATTAAAAAGGTCATGCATAATTTTATATCAATTACATGCTGAAATATTATTTTAGGTATGTTGGGTTAGGTAGACTTTTACTAGCAGAATAATTTTATCTTCTTTTGACTTTTTCCACTGGCTCTTTGAGAAGGAAAAGTTGCCTATGTTGCTTGCATGTGTGGCTTTTGCATTATGTTAATTGGCAGTGCTGCTGGAGTCTTGTAGAGATGCCTGGGGAAAAAAATCATCTTAAGAATTTCTTAAGTGTTGTCATGGAGAAGAAAGAGAAGCAGGCTTTTGCTGACTATAATTACCCCAACAAAAGAACTATGCCCTACCACAAGCTGAGAATGCCCGGAAATAGCACTTTTATATGAAGGGTAAGTGATTTTATGACCAAATGAAGCATTTGCTTCAGTGGATTGTTCACCAAGGAGGCTTCATTGAAATCGAATCAGCAGTTCATTCATTGCCGGCGTGGAGGCGTCTGAGGGGAACCAGGAGTCATTTGCTCACTGCCAGCCTAGTAAAGACTGAAATGAGTGGCAAATCGTCAGGAGAATGAAGTAGTGGCATTTTCTGTAAAACGTTTAATAATCTTTCTAAGCAAGATGACACCTAACAAAAACAAGCAAGGCATCGTGCTGTAACAGAAATCACGTGCTGAATGGATTTTTTTTAAATCCCAGAAGCTGAACCCAAGCCCTTTGGTAGCATTTGAAGCACTGGGTGCATCCTTACATGCCACTGGGTTCTGTTGCAGTGTGTGTGGACAGACAAAATGCAGAGCCTGGGGTACAGGCTCGAATCTGACCTTCAAATGCACCGGTTTTCAAGTCCCCAACTTAGAGCTGGGGTGAACTCAGACGGTGACATCCTTCCCGTGCGACGACTAAATTCCATTTCTTTGTTCCAAAATCAATGGAGCTATGTTTGAGTTCTGTTGCCCATGGTGATGAAAGCGCAGTGTGGTGAGCCATTCACACCCTCACATGACAGAAAGCAGAAGCGAGCACAGCTCGGGACTCCTGAAGGGGAGCAGGAAGACGCCAGTGGAGAGCAAGCACCTGGGACATTCAGATTAATTTATTAGATGACAGG
>NW_022103896.1:75322442-75323784 GCF_000313985.2 Echinops telfairi | reverse complement strand
TAAAGGTTGTCCTTACTTCCATTTCTATAACCCTTCCCAGACGAATTCTATGCTATTCTACTGTCTTAAATTATATTTCTTTGCAATGTTCTCGGGATTTTGAAAGCAAAAAAATGTCAAGGGTCAAGTTCAGGACTGTTGGATAGATAGAGTTCCCAAAGAAATTCTCATAGGGCAGCCCTTGCTACCCTGAAAGAATGAGAAGGCATATTGTCACGATGAACAACAACAAAAATCCTCGGCATACTTCCCTGTCCTTTTTCTCACAAATACAGTTTTCTTAAAATATTTTCCTAATATGTTCCCATTGTTCTCCTACATCCTTCGAGAAATATCTACCCAGCTTTTCCCTTTAGAGTCCCCAATAAAACAGCACAGTGGTGTTCTGAACCGATCTCTCTGCCTTGAACTTAACTGGTGCAGCTGATCTCCATGCAATGCACTGCTTTGATTAGATCACTGGATCATTGAGAAATCCAAGACTCATCCCCAGTTACAACTGGTTCCAAAAACGCATCTTCCTTAGCTTCGATCTTGCTTAAAAGACTGGGGGGAAAGATTCGCTCTTTGAGGTAACTGATGTTCACACAAGGCTTTTGGCACTTATTAATCCGAAAACCTGCTGAAGCCAGGGTGCTAGCTTCAAACAGAAACTACTGAGCCATGTGAGATCTCAACTTCAGGAGCAATTGCATCAATGGTAATTTCATGCTTGTTTGTCTTCCACTAGTTTCTAGACTTTAGCACAGTTTCTCTGTGTGTGGAGATGAATGGTCTTCTATCTAATTCTAGACTTATCTTTGAGTTCTGGACTTTCCTTAAAAATGCTTGATCCAGCTAAAAACCTGTTATTGTTTGTGGGACAGCATTCCCATAAACTTGGTGCAAAGCATCAATGACTTGGGAAAATGTCATTTGAGTCTTGTTAAAAATTATGTATCTGCTCTGACTTCAAAATCTCTGTGTCCATATTAAAAAAATACTCTGCCCCTTTTTTTTTAAGGCACCCTAATGTGACTCAGGGAGCCCTGGTGGTACAGTGGTTATGTGTTGGGCTGCTAACTTCAAGTTCAGCAGTTCAAATCCATCAGCCACTCTATGGGACAAAGATGGGCCTTTCTACTCTCATAAAGAGTTACAGTCTTGAGAGCTCACAGGGGGCTGTTCTACCCAGTCCTAAAGGCATTGCCTCGATGGCAGTGAGTTGAGAACGAGATGAAGGCAGGTATATTAATGAGAGAACTTATCTGTAACTGCCCACTAACCAAACATGTTTGATTTCGGATAAACTAGTGCATAATAAGAACCGGAACCCTAGTTGCAATACTTTATGGCATACCCT
>NW_022103896.1:75320823-75322342 GCF_000313985.2 Echinops telfairi | reverse complement strand
TACCTTGGAAGAAAGTTCTTGTGCTCTACTTACAAAAATCAGCCACAGAGTATCCTATGGAGACATATATGTGTAAGGAATGGCTTTATATCAAAGAGCAATTGTATATTGAGAAAACATCCCAGCCCAGTGCAGCTCAAGTCCATAAGTCCAACATTAGCCCATAAGTCCAATACTCATCCATAAATTCCTCTTTGGACTCAGGCAGCACAAGCAATGTTGCTGAAGGCAGGAAGATCACAAGCTAGTAGGTGAAAAGTCTTGTGGATCCAGTGGTGGTAGAAGCATCTCCGTGCTGGCATGGATCCCCATGTGGCTCCTCCAGCTCTCTGAGTATGGTAGGAAGGTGAAACAGAGACAGAAAGGATTTTGCAGGGTTAGCAAGTCTCCATGTGGCTTGTCAACAGGAAGACCAAGTTCAATCCTCATTAGAAGGCCATGCCCATAAGGAGGCATCATCAGGCTGTGACCTGATTGACAGATTAGACCCCTTCACTCTTAATACCATCAAGTTGATATGTGATTATGTGACTACCACAGACTCCATTTTATATATATATATATATATATATATATATATATATCCTGGAGATTACAGCCTAGAAAACCCTATGAGGTTGTTCTACTCTGTCATATAGGGTTACCATAAATCACCTTTATGGCACCTAAAACTACATATACACCCACACACATGAGGGTAAGTAAAAAAGTACTGCTACAGAATAATCGAAACCTTTATTTAACAACAATATAAAAATGTGAAGCTATTGTTTTTGATATATCCTCCAATTAGGTCTATATACTTCTAAAGGTTGTCCTTACTTCCATTTCTATAACCCTTCCCAGACGAATTCTATGCTATTCTACTGTCTTAAATTACATTTCTTTGCAATGTTCTAGGGATTTTGAAAGCAAAAAAATGTCAAGGGTCAAGTTCAGGACTGTTGGATAGATGGAGTTCCCAAAGAAATTCTCATAGGGTAGCCCTTGCTACCCTGAAAGAATGAGAAGGCATATTGTCATGATGAACAACAACAAAAATCCTCGGCATACCTCCCTGTCCTTTTTCTCACAAATACAGTTTTCTTAAAATATTTTCCTAATATGTTCCCATTGTTCTCCTATATCCTTCGAGAAATATCTACCCAGCTTTTCCCTTTAGAGTCCCCAATAAAACAGCACAGTGGTGTTCTGAACCGATCTCTGCCTTGAACTTAACTGGTGCAGCCGATCTCCTTGCAATGCACTGTTTTGATTAGATCTTGATCACTGGATCATTGAGAAGTCCAAGACTCGTCCCCAGTTACAACTGGTTCCCAAAAAGCATCTTCCTTAACTTCGATCTTGCTTAAAAGACTGGGGGGAAAGATTCGCTCTTTGAGGTAACTGATGTTCACACAAGGCTTTTGGCACTTATTAATCCGAAAACCTGCTGAAGCCAGGGTGCTAGCTTCAAACAGAAACTACTGAGCCATGTGAGATCTCAACTTCAGGAGCAATTGCATCAATGGTAATTTCA
>NW_022103896.1:75318507-75320110 GCF_000313985.2 Echinops telfairi | reverse complement strand
AATTTCCTTAGGGCAAAATAGAATATCTACATTGTAATAAATACAGATTATGTAATGTTAAATCATTTATTCTTGACATGGTGACTATATGCCCCAAACTGCAAGTTCACAAAAAATGAACACGTGCAATAAACATACAGCTAGACACAGCCATCACGGTAGCAGCCTATTGTTAAAATGCTCATGTACTCAGGCAACTGAGCAGCCGCTTCCTTCCTTCCTTTCTCCCTCCGTCCTTGGCCCCCTTTCCCTCCCTCCCTTTCCTCCTTACATCCTTTCTTCCTAGTGTCAGCCAAGTCTATTCTGCAAACATTCCTCAGACCCCTTGCCCCTTCCACAACCGCTGACAGCCAGGCACACATTTGCGTTCTATCTTTGTCTTCCAAAAATCTGCCCAAAGTTGGGCAAAGTTGGGCTCCAGACTGGGGGTCCATTTTCTGCGCTTGGGTGTCCCAGCACCTGCCAGCCGCGCGTCTCCTGAATTGAGGACATCGTGTTTTCAATTTCCTTCAATAAAGCAATGAATCTGACAATTTGCTGGCCTGCTTCGGCTAAACAGAAAGGACAATTTGAGGAAGATCATAGTTCAGGCTCAGTCAGACGGAAACGATTGAAAAACAGAGAGCTGGCCGTTCCGCGTCCCCAGTGCAGCTTGCTGTCGCCGTTTGACTGACAAACTGACTTTTTTGAGGTGCTCATGCCCATTTCAGTCAGAGTTTATTGAAGGTGATTTTGATCTTCTCCATGAGGCCACAGCAGTGGCCATGCCATCTGTCACCTTGATTGCATCGTGGATTCTCTGGAGAGCGCGCGATGGCTCCTGATCATTTACAGATTGTGCTGCCTTTGCCTCCATAAGGACCACATGCACAGAGCCAGATGGTGAACATACACGCTTATTATAAGTCTTTATCTCCGTGCAGGAAGGAGAGGAACCATTAGGTCTCCCCCAGGAGCTCTGCTCCTCTCCACCATCGTGCTGCTCCTCAGCAAATACAGTCTTCTTCAGCTGTCATCGGCCTACCTCTGAAAATTAAAAAAATAAACAATAATTCCATCAGCCGGGGCTGCGAGACCAAGCCGGCGCCATCCCTTTGCCTGGCCGGGCCTGCCTTTCTTTTCTGGAAACTGTCCCCCCACCCCCCACGAGCCTGACTGTCAGCACCAGGAGAAACAAGTTTGTTTGCAAATGCATCCTTAATGTGTTGGTGTTTAAAGAGATTAGGAGGGGCTGGACTTGGAAATAAAGGGACACGCTCCTATTTTGGTCGCCGCCGCGGTCATTGTTGCTGGGATTATGGCTTCCACTGCGTTGCTTGCTCTCACTCTTCTGGGCGCGGACTTTGCGTTCCTGTCACCTATTTGACCATCCTGCCTCGGCTTTCGGAAGGGTGGGGCCACCTGTGTGGGCAGAGCCTTTGGCTCCAGGGAGGAAGTTAGACGATGGGTGGCTGGAAAACCGAGGGCTAGAAATTATGTTTTTAAAATTCCATTTAACAAATTATCCATCGAGAAAGAAACATGATAGGCAAGCCTGGCAATAGGTCATGCGAGGGCTGCTTAGAACACCCACCAAAGAAAATCCTTTCTCCTCCTGTGAAAA
>NW_022103896.1:75316082-75317113 GCF_000313985.2 Echinops telfairi | reverse complement strand
CCCTCAACACAAACCCCGAGGTTAGTTTGCATGTTTACTTTATACAGTAAGGACATTTCCAATGGCTATTTGACTGACTTTATCTTTGCTATAAACCTTAATTATCTCACGAAGCCGCATGATGGGACCACTTTGTTTATATTTTCTATGCAATAAAGTAACTACTTTAAACAAAATGGATGTCACTACAAAATATTTCTTGGAGGAAGACATTTAGTTTCATTTTAATCCAGCATCAATGGGTTTTTGAAAGCAAGGCAAGCTATTACCTTTAAAATAGCTCTTTAAGAAAAATCCCTCAAGCATTCTGGAATGCAGGTTGCTAACTCTGTACGTGGTATAGAAGTTTACAGGGCATGCAGAGAGCTGCTAGGTTTGTGTGCTTATTGTATTAAAGATATTATGTAAATCACATCTGAAACACAAACAAGAAAAAATAGGCATGCTCATCTAAAGTATTTTCTGGCCCTGGAATATTACCCTAAAAATGCATTCTGCCTAAGCACACAGATTTTTTAAATATCAGCATTTCCCCCCAGTGGATATAATTTTCCCACTCAGCACAGATAGGAATCAGTTTGGGATTAGCCATACCTAGTTAAACAGATGATCCTGACCTTTGGAACACTGCATTGTTCTATTCCCTTATTGAATAACAGACATTCATAGGGATGCACATAAAAAACAGAATGCTAACTACAGCTCCCCCTCTCAAGAAGGATGCAAAGAAAAGTCTGAAACAGGGTACTCCATTTGACTAAAAGCAAAAGTATGACTTTATAGAAGAAAAAATAGTACCAAGGTGCAGAGTAAGGGAGGAAATTAGGCTTGATTATACAATGTTATAAGGATCCCTAGTGGTGCTGTAGGTTAGGTATTGGGCTGCTAATTGTAAATTTGGCAGTTCTAATCCACCAATCTCTCCTCAGGAGAAAGATGCATCTGCCTACTTCCATAAAGAATTGCAGTCTTAAAAAATCCTATATAACCAAACACACACACACACACACACACACACACACACACACACA
>NW_022103896.1:75305544-75315899 GCF_000313985.2 Echinops telfairi | reverse complement strand
GTGGCGCAGCTGGTGGTTTCAAACGGCTGCCCTTGTGACTAGCAGCCCAACTCGTAACTCACAAGCCGGAGGGTCCCTTGTAAACACTATCGTGCTAGGGAGCCCGCTGAATCACAGGCATGCTTCCTGTCTTCCACATCTGAAGTGGTGAGCGTTTCTTTGTGCCCCTATTTAGGGGTTGTCATTTCCGATGAGGTTAAGATTGGAAGCTCAGGGCAGTGAGAGGCAGAGGGGCTAGGAGCATGATTCAAGGAGAGTACAGAGGACATGGAGTTGGGGAAGGGGCCTTGTACTTGAACATGTCACATGCTTCTCAGCATGTCACATGATTCTGTCAACATCACCTATTTTCTCCTCGTACCATGTTCTCCAACTGCCATTGGATGAAATGTTACCAATCTCCTAAGTGTGTGTGAGGATAAACTGAGGTATCTGTGAAAGTTTTGTTAAACTGGGTTCAGTAAGGAAGCAAAACTAGTAACTGGTTTTTCACTGGTTTTCCAAATAGATCACCAAGCCTTCTTTCCATGGCTCCTTTGGGTGAACTCAAACCTCTAGCTATTCTGTGAGCAGTGAAGTTCTTAAACTATTTGCAATGCCCAGGAGCAATCAAAAAGTTCAAGGAAAAAATAGAACTGAAAAATAATGGATTTTCCCCACTCTTTTTGGGGAAGTCCTTGCTCTGATTTTAAAATTCTGACGGCTTTACAACTTTAATTCTTATATTTAATTGAGTAATGATTATATTCTTTATGAATTCACATGATTATCTTTTTGCAGAATGGTTAGCAGCCCAACTTGGCTAGACTCACTAGCGACAAGTAAGAGAGCCTTGGAAGTTTACAAGCCAAGCCTTGGCAATAAAGCTTTGTGGTCTCTCTCGATAAAGAGATAGCTAGCTAATCTTCATATATATGGAGAGAAGGATATCTACATATATAGAGAGAGTGATCTACACATATATGCAATCTATTGAGAGAGAGAGGGAGAGAGGCTCACACAGTTGTAGAAGTGGGTAAATCCAGTCTAGTTTCAAGCCCATGGGTTAGACGCTTAGCTGGAAGCTTTGCCTAACTTATATAACTTCAGGGACTGAGGAACCTAGAATTGGAAGGACTGCCACGGCCTTCAGAGATGGATGAGGCCAAGATCAGTAGTCAGGGTTATAACTAGAAAAGTGGTCAGGTGGCAAGCTATTGATAGTTCCAAGGATGGGCAGGCAATCTTCAAGTTCAAGAACCAGAGGTCAAAGAGCCAGGTTCAGGATACAGACCCAGCAAAAAGCAAGCATGTTATTCACAGCACCATACAGGAACTAAGCCACACTCCTAAGGAAACCTCCTTTCAATTACATTAGGACTATGACCTGAGTAGGGGGGTTACATGCTACCCTAGTCTTCTTATTCTTATTCTTTTAAAAAAAAAATCATTTTATGAGGGGCTCATGCAACTCTCATCACAATCCATACATACATCAATTGTGTAAAGCACATTTGTACATTCATTGCCTTCATCATTCTCAAAACATTTGCTCTCCACTTAAGCCCCTGGCATCAGCTCCTCATTTTCCCCACTCCTTCCCCACTCCCCACTCCCTCATGAGCTGTTGATAATTTATAAATTATTATTTTGTCATATCTTACACTGTCTGATGTCTCCCTTCACCCACTTTTCTGTTGCCTGTTCCCCAGGGAGGAGGTTATATGTAGATCCTTATAATCGGTTCCCCCTTTCCACCCCACCCTCCCTCCACCCTCCCGGACCTTAGTCTTCTTACAACTTCTTGGCAGTTCACAGATCCGATCGTGGTGTTGATTACATTATGTTAAGTCACATCATGGGGGATTACAAGGCCTCAACTGCCAAACCACTGAGAATCCTGGCTCAGCCAAGTTGACATAAAACCTAACGATCACAGTATCTCATCTCTATCTGTTATGCACAACGCCCTGAAAGCCTGTTTAAAATTGTATTAAACCAGGGTGTGGGGAAAGTCACTCTGTTCAAAGACAGTGAGGTGGATGCATATAAAATGTGATCATTATTAGGTTTAAATGTAGGAATTCAAATTGTAAATGAATTAGAATTTTAAACTCAGAGGAGGGAGTTTCCAAAAGACAGTGGAAAAAAAATCCATTACCTTGCCATTCTATTTTTCCTTGAACTTTTTGAAGGCTCCTCGGTGTTGCAAATGGTTAAAGAATTGGACTGCTAACAGAAAGGCTGGAGGATTCTTGGAAGGAAGGAGTGGTGAGCCATTGTTGAAAAGTCAGCCATTGAAGTCCTATGGCGCACAGTGGTACCCTAACATGCCTGGGATCATCAGGAGTCAAAGCCGACGGATTCATCCATGTGAACCGTTTTTTATTTATGCTGTAGTGGTTAATTGCAGCGACCCTGATTTAACTCTAGGTTTTACCATTTTCTGGGTGATCTTCCACGAGTTACTTAAAGTCTCTGTTCCAATTTCATCACCTAAGGAACAGACCTGATCATGAGAAATCTACTTTATAAGATTGCACTCAGGATTAGACAATGCTTATAAAACGTTTTGCAAATTATAAGCACTTATAAAATTAGCTAGCATTCCACATTCCTGGGGCTGTGAAAGAGCAGCTCATAATTCCATCCTTTACTAACTTTGGGCTGTAGTGTAGTAGCCATAAAATCTTACTGAAGCTCAAAAGCCCAAGATACCAACCACAATTCATTGTTCACTTTCATCTGCTGATTTAGATGTTCAGTGTTTATTAAATTGAAAGAATTGTTTATTGTATTTATTTGCTGTAAACCATGCCCCTGAATTTACTAATCTGTACAACATCACACACACAGAGGTACACATTATTTGTGCAAAACGACTAGGGTACTAGTGAAGGAGCCACTAAAGCAGCACAGGAAACAAGTTGCCATTTATGCTGGACAAAGTTAGATCCTGTTCCTCCCACTGTCCCTTAACCTTGGGTAAAGCGCTTACTATAGCTCTGATCCTCTCTAGATCTGCAAAATTGATAAAGCAATGCTTTTGTTTGTTTGTTCCATGGGGTTTCTATCAGAGTCAAATCTATAATATAAACTCTCAAAATAACAAGTGCTAAACAAGCCTAAATATCGGGTATTGGTACTATATAATAAAGAGAGTACCAGCCTAAGACAAGTATAAATGAGTATTCTAAACCTATGAATGAAGAAGACATAGAAGTGTGAAACTACTGGAAATATATTATATTCTAAGTGTGAAACGACTGGTAATATATTATATTCTACTTTGGAAGCAAAATCCACTGAGTTCTGAACAACCAGGCCCATGCAGAGAGAGCGATCTCAATCCTGCCCCAGGGGATTTTAAGGGCTCCTGAAGCAAATTATTTTGATTAATAGAGTAGAGGAATAAGGGCTCACACTTTAATTTTGCTTCTTTCTATCTCTGAGAATATTTCCAGTATTACAATGTCTATTCCCCCAAATAGCATAAGACCCAAATAAAAATAAATCCAACAAAATCTGCTTAACGAGCGCTGCTTTAAAATGAGAGTTTCTACAATGGGACAGTTGGTCCCAATCTAGTTTAATGTGCCTGTGGTACAAAAGATCTTGGCTGCCTCCTGTTTCTGAAGAAAACAAAACAAAACATGAGTTTATTAGAATAAAGGTAGACTGGAATTTCAGCTCCTCATGAGATAGAAAAGCAATCATTGATAGAATAATAAAAATAATAAGTATCTATTTGTCCAGGATAGTTCTTATTCTTACCCAATAATATTCATATACACCAAATCGCTTCATAGGAATGAAAACATGGAAATAATTATTTTGTATTAAAATGTTAAATGGTATCTTTTAAAGAATCTTATGACAACAAAAGAGCAGTTCTGAAAATGAATTTAAATAACCTACATTGAACAAAGGCATTCAAATTCATCATACTAAGCCTATTCTCTCTTTTTATCATTAGGTAGAAGAAGCACTCAAGTTAATTGATCATGTTGACAAAATAAGCGTTTTCAAATACTATCAAAAAGTATTAAAAAAATTAAAAATTAAAAAAAAATTTAACTAGCAGGCAGTGATCAGACATCTCATCTTGTGAATGGCATTAGATATCTTGTTCAAAATCTCTGATTAATCTGATTAAGCTAGTGAGTGAATAATCCTTTAATCCTCTCAAGAATACAGTTTATGTCTGCTGAGTGTCAAATTTCAGACTGGTAAGCTGTAAATTCTGAAATATAAGGGACAGGAAGAGAGAAATATAACCACCCAAAGCCAAACTGTGTCATTGCATTCCCAGATCCTGACTTTTGTGGGTGACCTTCTCTGTTGAAATGGGAATGAAGAACATTAGGAAAAATAATAAATCATCCTCTGCTGGTGGCTTGGCGGCAGTGAGCACATCAGTCACCAACGACCAATCTGCTAGCATGCGCTTCCCTTGTCCCAACCAGTTTAATTATAAATTAATGGGTCCTTCCTCTTGCTCCTCATTTCATTCTGGAGCAGAATGTAAACACCAGAGAGCACTGATTTTATAGTTGGAAAACTCACCCGGCAGCCAACAATGGCTGCACATCTTGCTGAATAACAAAAGCAAAAAAAATGAACATCCTTTCCCTCTGAAACCGTTACTGCTTTCAAGTGCTAACAGGGAGCTGTGGCGAGGTGAAGTGGGTTGAGGTTCCTTGAGTCCACTTTAAGATTAGGTACCAAATTCATACAGTAGCCGTGAAATAAGGTACTGTGTGCGCAAGGTGAGAGGAGGAGGTGGTAGTTTGCTGCTTACGAAAGATCAATAATAAATATCTGTGTCTAAGTGTATCTAGCTTTTCATTGATTTGTTTTGTGTCATCGGAACCACCTGATCTGTTTGCTTGCTGAACTTGACCATTTACTTTTAACTGAAATATTGACATATTATCCCAAACATCAGTTTATAAGGACGGCAGTCCAAAACGTCCTGTGATTGGTCTGCCTGAAATCCTTCTTTTATTAGTTATTTATGAGAAGCATTCATTCCTCCTGAAAATCCTGATTAAATACATTCTAGAAGAATAAACCATTCGAACGGATCATCATTTCACTACTTTCCCTTTATTTATTTAACAGAAGTCAAATGTATCTTGTGCAATTGTGTCGTTAAAATATTGACCACTCATTCTATATAAGCAGAAAAATATTAGACCCTAAGCCCTTACCATGTGAGGGAAGAATGCAAAGGAAAATATCCTTCCCAGCCCGCAGTGTAGCTACAGAATCTCTGGAGGAGATTGGGGCAATGGCCCCAGTATTCTGCTGATTGAACTGTGACATAACACACTTCAGGACCTTTCTAATGAGGAACTGCTCCCTCAGTACCAAAAAACCAAAAACAAACCAAAAATCTCACTGCTGTCAACTCGATTCCATCTCATAGTGACCTCACTGGCCAGAATAGAATTGCCTCTGTGGGTTTCCAAGACTGTAATGCTTTTTTGGGAGTGGAAAGCCTCATCTTTCACTTACAGAACAGCTGGTGGTTTTGAATTGCTGACCTCGCAGTAAGCAGTCCAACATGGAACCTACTACATGACCAAGGCTCCATTTAGTCAAAAATGCAAAAGAAGCCATGGGGAAAACCTCTTGCTTATCTGGTTTTGCCTGGATAGAGGATTGTCCTATGGGATGCGCAAGGCATGAGGGGCATCTGGCCAGTGCACAACTAGCTACCCACTGGGCAGTCTGGAACTCTCCATCCTCAGGTTGGCCAATCCCTGCGAATAAAGCCTTCTCCAGCATGAACTGCAGCATCTTCCTCTAATTTCCACACATTTGGCACAATCTACAATTTTCAGTCTTTTATTTTTTAATCAGGTCGGCAAATGTTTCCCATCTCTGGCCCATGTGTTCGGCTTCCAGCTATTTTTTCCCCATCCACACTGTGATAATGGCTTATGCAATTATGACTTGGTACATGAGCTGTGCTCCCCATGGGCAGTTCAAATCTCATTCTCTTTAACTTCATCCACCTTTGACAGTAAACTTTCACCCAGCACCTTCAGCAGGGGATCGGCTGATCCCGACTTTGAAGGGCACAACTGCTACTTCAGGCTCCAGGACCACAGACAACAAACCTTGTGTTACAGCTTCTGGACAGAGAATAACTCAAAGCTAGAGGAGTGTGTGTGTGGTGGTGGTGGGGTTCCGAAAGACTATTTTCTTTGGCTTTACAGAACTGACCATGGAAACTGAGAACAGTGTGTAGATACCTCTATCAATGAGTGATTGCATGGAGGACATGCAGGGGGATTCTATATTGGGCAGAAATGGAAATGACCTCATTTTACTTTTGTTCAAGGAATAAGGGCTCTATTAAAATCTAGATCTAACAGTGGTGTTTACTGACTGTGTAAGGTAATATCTAAAATCACTTTACAACTAGCCTAGTTATGAATGAGGCTGTTAAAGTGTATAAAGAGTGTGCCATTTGCAATGTTGCTTTTCTTATTGCACATACTTGTTTTAGAACCCAACTTAATTTCTACATGCCAAACCCAAACCAAACTCACAGCCATCAAGCCTATGCTGACTCATAGCAATCCTATAAAACAGGGTAGAACTGCCCAGATGAGTTTCCAAGACTGTGACTGTTTACAAGAGTAGAAAGTCCCATACACAAAATAGCAGATACATCTGTCCAACTTTTCTTGGTCTATAAGTCAATATATATCTTTTGTCATTTATTTTCATATTCATTCAATCTGTTTACTGAAAATTTGCTAAGGCCACATAAAGATGTTTTTAGGAAAAGTAGTGCTGGATCCTTGGGTAACTTCCATGTAGAATCCATCAAGCCACCCATAGGACCATGTATGTTATATACGACCTTGTCAACAAGCAATACGATGCCAATAGATCTATGCCCAGGTCACTTCTTGGGATACAAAGTGATGTGACAAAAACATCTTTGGTGAGGATGATAGCAGTCAAGGCCACCCCTCTCCTTATTTTGGTAGTGCCCACCTCGGGTGTTAGGTTACCCTCTTCTTTTGGGGGGCCTTTTAAATTCCTCATGATTCTATGCCCACATGTGATGATATATGTTGATACAATCTGGGTCCTTGGTAAAGAAAAAGGAGCTGATTAGGTGTGATATAGGGAAAAGGTGCAAAATTGACCTTTAGGAAATCTTAAGATCTTCATATTTATTTGTATTGATTTCTAGAATTAAGTTGGATCCAGACTCAGGTTTACTTGGGATCCAGAACTTAAAAAAAAAAAAAGTCATCAGTCTATAGCTTCTTCTCACTCTGGAAATTGGGAGCTTTAATAAGCAGGGTCAGTGCCATCTACACCCTGACCTGTTGGCCAACAGAGACTCTGTATCAAGCACTAGGCTTCACTCTAAATTATGTCTAGTTGAGTGAAGTTCTCATCTTCTTAAATATGGGATCGGGTGTGAGCCTTAAGTCTTCAAATGGCCTTTGACTCACACATCGCTAGGAATATCTTCATTTTCTCAGAATAAATAACCAGGTTAACCTCAATTTTAGTAGCCAAATGTTCTGAATTCTTAGTCCAATTGGCTGTAGCCCCAAGTATGACCCATCTCAAACAAGTCTTCTTTTCCTTTCTTAGTCCTGGATCCTATTTTCCATCCCTCTAGTCAAACTATTGGGAGAAAGATGGGCTTTCTACTCTGTTAAACAGTTATAGGCTCAGAAACTCACAGAGTTTCTCTATGAGTAAGTATTGACTCGATGGCAGTGAGTTTGAGTTTGAGTCAACTATTATTGTGAGGTGCCCTTGAGTCAGCCATGACCCAGGGCAACCCTATGCAAAACAGAAGGAAACACTGCATCGTCCTGTGGCATCCTCACAATCGTTGCTATGCCTGAGCCCATCGAGTCAGCCACTGTGTCCATCCATCTCATTGAGGGCCTTCCTCTTTATCACTGACTTTCTGCTTTACCAAACATGATGTCTTTCTCCACGGATTGGTGTTTCCTGACAACATGGCCAAAGTATGTAAGATGAAGTCTTGCCATCCTTGCCTCTACGGAGCACTCTGGCCTTACTCTTTCAACACAGATCAGTTTGTCCTTTCAACAGCCCATGGTACTTTCAATTTTCTTCTCCAACACCGCAATCCTAATGCCTCTACTCCTCTTCAGTCTTCCTTATTCAGTGACGTGGGTCAGGCACGCTTTAGTCCTGAAAGTCACATCCTGCTTTTCAAATACTCTAAAGAGGTCTTGTGCAGCAGATTTACTTAATGCAATGAGTCTTTTGATCTCTCGACTGCTGCTTCCATAACATTGATTGTGGATCCAAGCAAAACTAAATCCTTGACAACTTTAATGTTTTCTCCATTTATTGGTCCAGTTGTGAGGATTTGGTCTTCCTTACATTGAGTTGTAATCCATACTGAAAGCTATAATCCTTGATCTTCATCAGCAAGTGCTTCAATTCCTCCCCACTTTCAGCAAGCAAGGTGTCATCTGCATGCTGCAGGTTGTTAATAAGCCTTTCTCCAATCCTGATGCCACATTGTTCTCATATATCCCAGCTTCTCTGATGATTTTCTCTATATACAGGGTGAACAAGTGTGGTGAGAGGATACAACCCTGACACACACCTTTCCTCATTTTAAACCATGAAGTAATCCCTTGTTTTGTTACACAACTGCCTCTTGATCCATGTAAAAGTTCTGAATGAGCACCATAAAGTATTCTGGATTTCCCATTCTTGACAAGATCATCCATAGTTTATTATGATCCACACAGTCAAATGCCCTGGCATAGTCAACAAAACACAAATAAACATCTTTCTCGTATTCTCTACTTTGAGCCAAGGTTCAGATGACATCGGAAATGGCATCCCTTGTTTCACATCTTTGTCTGAATCCAGCCTGAACTTTTGGCAGTTCCCTGTTATTTTACTACTGCTACCATTGTTGGATAATCTTAAGTGAAATTTACTTACATGCTATGTCAATGATATTGCTCTATAGTTTGATCGTTCTGTTGGGTCACCTTTCTTTGGAATGGGCACAAATATGGATCTCTGCCAGTCAATTGGCCAGGGAGCTGCCTTCCTAATTTCCTCGCATAGACAAGGGAATGACTCCAGTGCTTCTTCAGTTGTGGGAACATTTCAATGGGCATGCCATCAATTGCTATAGCGTTGGTTTTGGCTAATGTTTTCATTGCAGCTTGAATTTCTTCCTTCAGCACCATTGGCTCTTGCTCATATTCTGCCTTCTAAATAGTGGAATGTCGGCTAGTTCTTTTTGGTACAGTGATTCTGTTTATTCTTTCCATCTTCTCCTGATGCTTCCTGCATTATTTAATATTTTTCTAATAGGATCTGTCAAGACTGCAACTTGAGGCTTGAATTTTTTTCTTGAGGTCTTTCGTTTTCCGATATGGTGAGTGTGTTCTTCTCCTTTCCTTTTCTAACTCATCTGGTCAAATATTAGCTCTCCCTCTAAGCAAATGAAAAGACTTCCCAGAAACTGCCATCCCTCGATATTTAGAATAAGTCATTACCAGGGGAACATTACCGTGTTTCACTCAGTAGATTAGACCCTGTGACATAGTTACAGTAGATCCCATTTCACAGTGCACCACCTTGTGGTCTTATTTAAGTGTTGCCTACCATTCCATTGCCTGAGAAGACTAATATCTACTCAGCTTCCCTATTGCTTCTGGTTTCCGTATCCTGCTCTTTGCCTACCAACATCCTCATGAATAGTATTTCCTAAGTTATTTTGGATAAGGAAGACAGAAGAAAGATGGATGTGTTTAAACTGGGATGTTGTTGAGACATATCGAAAGTACCACGGGCTGCCAGAAGAACAAACTGATCTGTCCTGGAAGAAGTACCATCAGAATGCTCCTTAGGGGTAAGAATGATGAGACTCTGTCTCACATATTTTGGATACGTTCATGGGAGAGATCAATACGTCATGCTTGCTAAAGTAGAGGGGCTGTGGAAAAGAGGAAGGCCCTAACGAGATGGATTGGCACAATGACTGCAACAATGGCTCAAATGTAAGCACTATGGGTGGCACAGGATGGGATCAGTTTGTTCTGTGGCACATAGGGTCACTAAGAGCCTTAACTGACTCAAAGGCACCTAACAACAACAACAACAAAGGTATGCTACTTGGATCTATTGGAGAAGATTTATAAACAATGTAAGAAAGAACAGTTTGGTTGTAGATTCTTTACTGATTGTGAGGTGCCTTTCAATTTTACTGAAACCTGAAGGTCCCTCAAATCCCCAAGGTCAGCCCAGACCATAAAGAGACCACTTGGGATTGTTTTTTTTTAATTCTTTCTGATAGCAGGGCATCATCTAATTTCTTTCTTTTTTTT
>NW_022103896.1:75284594-75304294 GCF_000313985.2 Echinops telfairi | reverse complement strand
AACTCTTTCCTCTATTTCCCTTGATTCTCCTCCTGTCCCACTATCATGCTCAATCCCCACCAGGATTTCAACACTTCCTCTTTGTTACATTCCCCTTGATCATGCCCTATGAAGAGTACATGACATGTATCACCTGGTTGGGTAATCGTTCTGGAAAATGCAGCCTCTGAGATTGGACAAGGCAGCCGGCACATGCATGCATTGGAGCCCCTACTTACCCATTCTCACCCTTGTTCATCATTCATCCCATATCCTAGCTGCTGGGTCAGAAAGTCCTGACATTTTTGTTGCCTTTGAAATTCATGCTTCAGAAGAATCTCCATTAGAGAACCCAGATGTGAATGGAAATTAATAATAGAAAACTGTATTATTTAGTATGGCAGCCACTAGATACACATGTGGAAACTCAGGGTGGCACAAATGCTTCAGCATTGGACTACCAGCCAACAGGTTGGTGTTTTGAACACATGCAGAGGAATCTCTGCAGAAAGACCTGGTGACTTGCTTCTGCAGGAGCACAGCCTTCACCACCTGCTGGCACAGCGGTATGTGCACCCAGCGTGGTCCTCCCGCACTGACACTGACTGGAAGTCATTTAACCACAAGGAGACATGAACTTGCTGACCATCTGCAATGTTGCGAGTTCAAAATGTGAGGTGAGTAATTTGCATGGGGCAAAAAAAAAGAATGTTTAATGCTTCATTAATGATATTGTGTATTTTACATGAAATTTTAGAAATGTCAAATAAATACATTACATACTTTTCATCTCCACTTTCCAAACAGCTACTGGACATTTTAAACTTTTTTCTGTATATGTTCATTTTTATCTGTCCATTGGCCACTATTGGTCTAGGATCTTAAACCCAAACAAAACTACATCCAAACCTATTGCCATTGAATCAGTTCTGACCCACAGTGAGCCCGTAAGACAGAGCAGAACCACCCCTTTGTATTTCTGAGGCTGTAAAACTGACAGGAGCAGAAAACCTCATCTTTCTCCCTCAGGGCACTTGGTGGGTTTATACTGGCAACCTTACAGTTAGTTACTGCCCAACATGCAACCCACTATGCTATCAGGGCTCCTGCCTGGGTCTTATGGATAGATTTATAGCTTCTATTTTAGTTCATCATGTGAAATGAAGCCTATTTGCTAACATAAAAGATGCTCTGGCCTAAGGTATGATTCTTCAACAATAAACTAAGAATCTAGTTCAACCTGCTGCCATTTTTTATCACTGTTTTTTGTTAGAATATTCTGGCCTTTTGTATGTTCTTAACTCCACCTTTTAGTCTAAGTCGAGAACTACTAAACCACAAAAATCCAAGAGGTCCATGTGATACGGGGACAACCTGCAAACAAACCAAGGATCTCAGACTCACAGTAAAGTTGCTGAAGTCTGTTAGGGTTTCTACGTCCACTCTTGGCCTGAAACCTCAGTGCCAACTTCAGTTGAAAAAGAAATGAAAACAATTCATACCCAAAGATGTCACTCCCCACTGTAAAACAGAATTCAGAAATACAGAAAGTGGGAATGCTTATTTCTCTCTTATTCCAAGGAAGTCAACCGATATCCATCAAAGATTTAAAAAAAAAAAGGTTCTTTAAGGCTATTTAGAAAAATAACCTTTATGTCAGTTGTTCTCAACCTTCCTAATGTCACAGCCCTTTAATACAGTTCTTCATGTTGTGTTGACTCCAAACCATAAAATTGTTTTCGTTGCTACTTCATAACTGTAATTTTGTGACTGTTATTAATTGGGTAACCCCTGTGAAAGGGTTGTTCGACCCCTAAAGGGTTGCAACCCACAGGTTGAGAACTGCTGCTTTACATAATTTAAAAAATAACTGATTTAAATCAATAACAAAAATATCATTAAAAACTTTACATTTGGACTTGATAGGGTATCTAAATTCAAACTCACTGTGCCATCAAGGTGATTTGTCTCATAGCAACCCTACAGAACAGAGCAGAATGGCCCATGTGTGTTTCCAAGACTAATTTTTTACAGGAGTGAAAAGCCTCTTTCTCCCATGGAACAGTCAGTGGTTTCAAACTGCTACCCTTGCATTTGGCAGCCCAAGATGTAACCCGTGACACCACCTGAGCCTTTCAGGGTACACACAGGTCTTCAAAAAGTTTATAGAAAATTCCAGATTGATTATTGTCACATAAATATGCTACTGCTTTTTACACACACACCCCCCCCCTAAATTTGAGGTGATCCCTGGAGTCAAACCCTAATTGTCAGGGGACTTGTTGTAAGTAATGGTCATTTGTGTTTCATAATTATCTTGAATCAACACAATTAGTTCCACATTCTGCTGTTTTCTTCCTAAGGCATCTGTAAACATTTTTACACAATTCCAGCAAATAGCTTTTGGCAATAATTAAAATTTTTAATTAAAAAAACTAAAGGAATTCAAAAGGGTTACATTGAACGGGCTTTACCGACCCTTCAAGAGGGTAAGAAAATATACTTCAGAATGCCACCAGAGTTTTATATTTCAATTATCAATCACCATTCCACAATTTAGAATGTCTTTTGTCACAGTTTTAACATGGTTAAAGCCATATAAAGCCTGAAGGGCATTTAATGTAAAAACATGCACTTCATCTGATTTAATTATTTCATTTTATTCCCTTGAATCCTTTTTGGTCTGCACACACACACACACACACACACACACACAAAATGGGCTAAACACCAGCTACTTATAGGTATTAGATATAGTGATTTCAAAATGCTCATGAGCTTTATAATCACATGGATTCTACCTTAGGGATTCTGGTTCCCTTCATCAAAAGAGGATCCCAGAGTGCATTTCTAATGATTCCCCAGGAGGATTCTGATAAAGTTGGCACTCAAACCTCCACTCTTGAAATGTACTATAGAAATGCATGATTCCAACTTAATCTTGAGTGAAGTATAAGTGAGTGAGTATAATCTTTCCATAAGATAAAAAATTGGAGATTTGTGTCACATACTCAACTCAGGTCAAGTTCAAATGATTCCAGTGCAGTGACCCTTCGGCGGCCTAAAGCTAGGCAAGCGTGTGGAAGAAGGTAGTAGAGTTGGGTGTCATTTCTAGAAAGGGCTCATTGCATTTCAACACTTCTATGAAGAATTTCTTTAAGAATTGTTCCTAAAATACACTCTTAAAAATAAGATTCTTCAGGGCCAAGCCAATAGTCTACTAGGTGCTAAATCTTGCATACAGGCACCAATAGTAGAGAAGGCTTTCTTTTCAGATAACTTATCTGAAAGCATGTAGGGTCATGTGGAGGGCACACCCATCAGCACAAGGGCTCGAAACACACACTCATTGAGTCTGTTTTGCGCCGAGAGCAGAGAACCTCCATCAATCCATAATCAGCGTTTGTTTTGCTTTGCTTCATCTGGTTGTGTAGTGATGCCTTTCTTTAGGGTGAGGTTTGAAAATCTTTGTCCAATATGAGGACAAGCAGATATCAGAAGATTTTTTTGCCGTTCTAAAACTCGATACACAGGCAGTGTGCCTGCGCCCACAGATGATAGGAGAAGAAACTGGGGGCTTCTCATGGAGTGGTTCTAAAGTACTGTGGTATCACAGCTGGTCCTTGGGACAGGAGATTTCATATTGAGGGGCTTTTCCTAGTTGTCTTCCCTCGTTCTAATGAGTCCGCATCATAAAGCGATGAAAATAAGCAGGCAAAGTACTTGAAATACTAAAGTCGGGTGCCTCACTATTGCTACGATGAAAATAGGACTAACCTCACCTCGAGAACGGAAGTCAGATCCTCGGGCCTCTCCAGATCCACTTCCTCACAATGGCTCCAGGCTCCTGCTTTAGGTTACTGTAGCCTTTTTATTTTCCTTTTTCATTTCCCCCAAGTTGATATTCAGGAACGACAGATCATTTTCCCACCAACACTTGGCGATTGTGAGAACATTTAGCCCTTTGAAAGGCAAGGGGCTGCACTTGAAGGGAACGAGATGCGGCAGTTACAAATTTGAAGAATATGTCAATGGGTAAAATTAGATAAAAAGTTACGCTGTGTTCTGCCCTACATTTGGACTATCGCTAGTGAGGCAAACTTTTCCAGGCAAACTGCTGAGGGCTGCCAATTTAACAAGCTGTTCCACGCTGCAAGGGACATATTTATGGACATACTTTCAACAAGACGTACCTAGTGCGACCAAGCTGTGCTGTACTAAAGAGCAGAAAGAACCCGAAAGATGGGGTTTAAAATAAATAAATAAAGGCTTTCACACATGGGTCCTATTAAAATCAGATCAAGTATTCTACAATGTACAGGCAAATGTATCTACACACACACACCTATATGTACATATATATTTAAAATCATGACAGGGTATTTACATGATCTAAGGAGAAAACTCCCAGGAAATGTAAAAGAGGAGATTGACACAGCATGTTTAGCTCAGGCTGTTGTACAACAAGGCTCTTGAAAGGAGAGAGGAGAAGCCAAACTAATTTTTAATCAGTTAGGTCAACATGACTCTAACACTATTTAAAATCTAGTTTCATCGCTTTCTCTCTTTTTTAAACAGGAAGATTGCTGTTTAAAGAATCTTCCAAGAAAGGCTGATTTTCATGTGAGTAACTCCCAAATGGTCATAGATGCTAAGCCCCTCTGTCTCCCCAATCAGAGCTGAAACCAAACCCTTCTACTTTCTCTCCCTCTGCATTAGCCCCTTGCCAGTCCTCTAGGACCACTCCCTAGCACGCCTATGCTAGGATGAGGGAGGGTGGGCAGAGGCCAGTTCCATGTGCTGTAAGTGCAGTGGGGGGTGCTAACTAGTTTGCTCTTGTTGTAAAGGTACAGAAGTGAGGGGGGTGGCTAACAGGGAGAAAGAAGAAGAAAGAGCTAGGTGCCTGCCTCATCATTGTATGCCATTGTGTGAAGGGTAGGGAGGTGTATGGACACCTCCCTGCTTCAGGGTTCTCAGAGTTGGGCCATCTCTTCTTCCCAGAGCCCAGATGCCTTACAGGTGAGCTCTGGTGTGGAACAGAAATGGGAGATGTGCAAAAGGATGGGCTTTTGTGAGTCAGCCTGAGTGTGTTTAGAGTCAGGCCATGGGAGCTGTCAAAGGGAAGAGGGAGGTCCGGAAGGAGTGTAAAAGCTGAGGCAAGAATTTCCTGTAACAGGGCATCCTGCTCTGAATCCCCTTGGGCCTCCACTGTGAACAGGGGGTTGGGTAGTAGGGTGAGTGCTGGGGAAGAAATGTTGTATGAGAATAACAAGAATAACAATAAGACTGATTTTTATGTCTGCATAAAATAGCAATACCTTTTGACACAATAGCTACAACAGTGGGCATACACAAGACTGAGCAACCTCTAGCTCTGCCATCCATGTAGTCACCAGTCGGAGTCAATGAGATGGCAACTAACAGCACTGATCTTCTCATGGTGTAAGCACCTGAACTCGGGGCTAGCACTGTTATTTAGTAGGAGAAACCGTTGAGTGTGCACTACAATAGCACGTCCCATCCTTCTGTAGTGTGAGGAGGATTACTGGCAAGTCGGGACTGTTCTCTACATAAACCAGGTGCCAATCTCCCCCTGCAAAAACTCAGACACCTCTTTCCTCTTGGGGTACTTTTGTCTTTGCCTTGTTGGATTCGTTCTGGTCCAGGAATCATCAAACAATGTCCATTTCACGGTGAGCCCAGGCGTGTCAGCGTAGAACTGGGACCATAAGGTTTGTCAGTGGTGGATGGCCAGGTCTTTTTTCAAAGGTGCTTCTAGATGGGGTGACTTTACTGGTAACCATCTGCACAAACCCAGGGGCTCCTTTCTTTTTAAAATTTGTTAGCAATTCTATTTTGGGAAGAGAGACACCAAGTCAACTTGAAGCGTATCTTCTATGTTTTGGGAAAAAGCATTGCTCGAGTAAGGGGCTTTTAAAATGTTCATTTAAAGGTTCCATTATTCTTTAATTCCATTTTTGCATGGACTCTTTGAAACCTCCTTGTATATATATAGATTTTCTATAATAAAATATTTTTATTTTTTTAAAAAAACTTGGAATTCAATACCTTTTTCAAAACCAGTGTTATTGGTATATAATTCATAAGTCATATAATTCAAAAGTTCAATCAGATTAAGAACTGTACAATTAATGCCTTTTGATGGCTAGCATTGGATGATGTCTCTCATGATTAGTAACTTACATCCATCACTTTATTTGACTGTGGAAAGTTTTAATAAGGAAAAGGACTATGATTGAGAGTATTCTACTTTGATAATCAATGTCACCGTAGCATTTTTGACGGGCATGATTATCAGCAGTTTTTCTCTATGCAAAACTACATGGTAAATATGTTTGGCTTTGTGGGTCACATGGTCTCATCTACAACTATTCAGCTTGGCTGCATGAAAGCAGCCACAGACTACATGTAAATGAATAAGCATGGCCATGTTTTAGTAAAGCATAATTTACAAAAGCAGGTATGGGCTGGATGTGGGCCTTCAGGCTCTAGTTTGATGATTCCTGGACTAGATGAATTCAACAGGGACAATCTGCAGGGCTCTAGCCCTCTGGTAAGGAGAACTGGGGTTCTTACACTAGAGGACTGGCCTAAATCCCAAAGTGGCTGAGGTGCAACTCCCTCCGGACTTTCACGCTGGCCCCCCTGGGTATGTAAGGCCTGGCTCTGCAGACCCTAACCTTGGTGCGTCCCCAAATTAACCGTCCTGCTCTCTTCTCCAAACAGCTGCTGCCACAAGAGCCTGACACAGCAGTCCATCAACTAGCAGAACCTGGCTACTGAGTTTCTGAGTTCTCTTGCTCTTCAACAGCTTGATCAGCTGTTGTATTTCCTTGTTCTGCAGGGTGATGTAATCTGTGCAGACTCAGAAAATTCCTGAAGCTCTAGATCTCCTTAAACACAAACAAGGAGGAAATCAATGCGAATGTAGCTGTTATCATTTTAAATAAAAATAAATGTGACCTCGGTCTATGCCCCAGCCTCATGAGGTGGGCATGGGGACCATAGTGGATAAACTAATGCTACAATGGGTAAAATATCTTCCCCTTATTTTTGGCAGGATTCTGAGTGGTGCAGTCGGTTAAGCATTGAGCTGCTAAGTGAAAAGGGAGTAGTTTAAACCCACCACCAACTCCATAGGAGAAAGACGAAGCAATCAGCTTCTGTGAAGATAGACTGAGAAACAGTGGAGAGAATTTCTATTCTGTCCAAAAGGTTGCTACGAGTCAGAAATGACTCCTAAGACTGGACGAGGTACAATCATTCAAAGGAACTCCTTAGTGGTGACACAGAGAGTACTGGATTATAAGCCAAGAAGGGTAAGAATAATGTTGGTCTATAGAATCTAGTTAGGATCAGGCTGTGTTCCTTCCTGAAATAACTATTTCCATTAGTCACTGTAGGCAATAGGCATATCAGGATTTCTTTCTCATTAAAAATGCTTTTGTGTTCCTTGGTGATTCAGTTATCTACCCTTCACACTTTCCAAATGGCCAGTTCACTCACTGCCTTATTTTACCCCTAAACAAAACAATGTGTGATATAGGTGGAGAAAGGGTTCATTTTCCCTCCTGTCCACCTGCCTCCCCCCAACCCCACCCCCTGATTTTTAAAACTGTAGTTTTGGTGAAACTTATAAAGAAAATTGGTTTTCCATTCAATAATTCATATACATGTTGTTTTGTGATATTGCAACCTCCAAAATACAGCAGTAGCCTTCTGAGGTGAAGCACATGGCTCCTCTGACCATAATCTTTGTAACTCTCTCCAAATGATGGAGTTGGACTATGCAAAGAGGATGTGTGCAGCACTAATAGAGGGGATTGGTCAGGTTTGCCATTCTACTGGGTGTAAAATAAGCCATTTCAGAAGCATAGAAGCAAGACTAGCAAGAGGAAAGAAACAGAAGAGAGGACACCTGAGTTCCTTGTGGGGCGATGTGGCAGAGAAGCAGCACCAAGACCAGTGAGATAGTTAACGTTTATTGTGCCAACATGGCCAATGAATACATGTGGGATCAATTGAAGGACGGAGGGATAAATGGCTCAGTGAGCCTCGCCATTCTTGTCTCTTGCTCTTTGCTCATCGGACCAGTGTGCTGCTACTTTGCTTGTTCTTTGCCTCAGTTTGCAAGCTACACCACCTAACCTGTGGACTGTGTCACTGTCATTTGAGGTTCCTTCAAGACCTGCTTCACCACACCATTGGAATTTACATCTCTTGAGCTGGGGACTGCCGGACCCTGTCATCTGGCTGACTGTTGGTGACCTGCCTTGCTGTTTCCTGCCTGTGCCCGGATAGCCTAAATTGCTCTATAGAGGACTACCTGGCGGCCCTCAACACTTGAAGGACTGCCAGTGTCTAACAGCTGTCTCATGGGAGTGAGTTGCACTGAGCCATTTGTACTGCTTTATATTACTTAACAGTTTATTTCTAATGTTATCTATCTATCTAAATACATATATACAATTATTAGCATTCAAGTTTTGTTTATCTAGAGAACCCTGTCTAACATAAGCAGAGACAGAACAGAGGAGTAACATGGAGATCATGAAGTCTAGCAGTGGTTTTCTAACCATGGTACAAGTAACCATGGTACAAGTAACACTGAGTATCTTTGGGCAGGAGGTTGATTTGCAGAAGGGAGTACCTTTTCAGAATCGAGCAGCACTTAGTGAGCTTTCTAGCACTTGCCTGAACAGGGAAGGGGCCAAAGAATGTCATGGCAGAGAGACGAAGCAGCAGAAAGAGACCTGGTGCTGCCAATAAGGCTGAGAAAAAACACTGAGGACAATAAACTGTATCCTTACTATTTTGCAACCTGTTAGCTTCCTTAATCTCCATAATCATGAGTATTGTCAATGAATTCTATGTGGCCATTACAACCGATTCTTGAACCCAGCAGAGAAATATAGTGCTGTGGGAGGGACGGTTGGTGTCAGAATAAGGTAAAGAAGGTAGGAGGGTGGAGATGGCATCTGACACGTGCCTCATAAGAATCATCTTTGGGCAGAGATGGAGTCGGGTTTTCCTTCTCACATCTGTACCTAGAGGAGATAAAAAAAATGACTTCTTTGCCATGTCTTCCCCATCCCACACACTCCACTCCCTCACTGTGCCGACAATTTCCAAGCATCCTTCTTTCCTATCCCTTCTTGCCTTCTAAGCATTATTCCCTGAGCAAATGTTACGATGTCAATCTTGTTGGATAGCTGATCATTCTTAAGAGCCTTACCTCCCAGGTGTTATTGTTTGCCTTATAAGTCTGTCTATCACTTGGCTGAAAGTTGAGTCACAAGGGTGGGTTCAATGCTCGGCTTACAGTGTGTCTAAGAGCCACAGTCTCGAGGGTTCTACCGGTCTCTATCCAATCAGTAAAACTGGACTTTTTTTTATGATTTTGAGTTCTGTTCCACATTTTTCTCAAACTTTATCCAGAGCCTCCTACTGTGACCCTTTACAAAGGAGTCAGCTGTGGTAGCCAAGGATTATCAAGTTCATCTGGACACAAGGTTCTGAAGGCTGGGGTTCACAGGGCTCATCGGTTCTTTTAACTAACTGCTTCCTTGTATCTTTCATTGTCTTTACTCTGTGTTGCTCTAAGTGGGTAGAGCCCCACGGTTGCACTTTAAATGGCTGGTCACAAGCTTTTAAGCACCCAATCACTAAGATGTAGTACATTGTCTTTGGGGACCATGTGATGCCAATTGACATTGGTATCCCCTCAGACTATGTTGTCCTAAGGCCCCAGGCCCAGTGACTCATTCCCTCTAGGTGTCTGGTTTGGGTTAAGATATTTTCATACCTTTGCCTCCTGCACGATCTACTCTATTCACGGATATTTTGTAGCACACATTAATACAAGTGTATAAATATCCTCTGCCAAACCCATATATATTTACGAGTATTGTAGATATCTTCTCACCTCTGTTTAACTTGAGTGTCTATATATCCACTTGGATATAAGTATTATTGTTGTTGTTTCATGGAGTGTATGTGTAATAGTATTTACCTTTATTACCATTAAATCTTGCTATTAACTCCGGTGTCTTCCTTTGTCTTGATCAGTTTGTGCTGACTTCCCCCTTATTATGACTGCTTTTTTTAAATTCATCTAAGTCAATAAACATCTACCCTATTGTTAGTGAATTAACTATTTTCCCTTCTCCTCCCACCCCTGGTAACTGTCAAAGAACATTTCCTTACTTGTATAAACTTTTTATTAATATTTTACAGTCATGGTTTCATTTTTGGGGGGGTGATTGACTGATTTCACTCATATCTTCCAGGTTTCTCTATCTTATGAGATGTTCTGCTGATTCATTGTCAGTCTTCAGTTATGCGTGGCATGCCATTATGTATATGAAGCAATTTTGTTTGTCCTTTTAATGCCCAAAATGTTTCATTAATTTGATTGAGGTTCCAAAATAGTAGGTCTCTCTACACTAGGTTTCCATTCCATGTCTGCTTATTCCTAAACCCTTGTTCCCTTACTGCACTGGGACCCATGAAGTATGCCACCCTTTAACAACAATACTCTTCATCAGGAGACTGGAAATGGGCTGCCATCTAGCAACTTAAATGCTCACTGCGATTATTTCTATGTTGAGGCAAGCTTTCAGGGTCTGCAAGAATGCCTTCACTTCCTATAAAGCTCAGATAGATATATTTTTTGGCTCTAAACAAGGGAAACTATGGGGCAGAGCTCACACCTGGCAGAGGGTGCAGTCCCATGCCAAGGAGCCCTAGTGCACAGTTGGTTAAGTCCTGTGCTGCTAACCACAAGGTCAGGGGTTCAAAAAGACTATCATCAAGCCAATTCCACATACAATGGCCCTATAGAAAAGAGCAGAACTGCTGCTGTGGGTTCCCTAGCCTGTAAATCTTTATGGGTTTAGAAAGCCTCCTCTCCTC
Source organism: Echinops telfairi (assembly GCF_000313985.2). NCBI lineage: Eukaryota > Metazoa > Chordata > Mammalia > Afrosoricida > Tenrecidae > Echinops > Echinops telfairi. The sequence goes on along the minus strand of NW_022103896.1, from coordinate 75,293,380 downwards.
TGGTGGTTTCCCAATGGCTGACCCTGCAGTTAGTAGCACAAAGCATGACTAACTATGTGATAGTCCAGAGAAAGGCCTGAATGAACTTCTGAATTCTAGGGACAGTGACTAGGAAATGACTAATCAATAAAGAGTTTTAAAATGTGCAAAACACAGATTGAGAAGGGGGTTATCTCGTTGGGGCAACAGATTACCTGTCTATTTGTTCTTTCCTAAGCCCACGTGTGTGCTGACCCTCGTATCTGCAAGCCCTGCCCACGGGTCTGGGTTCCTTAGAGTATCGAGTTTGCCGGTTGGTATGGAAGGACTTATCGTTGCTCTGGAAAGGCCTGGGAAAGTGTCGCCGATAGTGAGGGATTTCTTTGATCCTTATCACTTCAGAGACTTTCAGTGGTCTCCTCAGTAGGGAGCATCGAGTTCAAGTGCACCCTCTCACCAGGCTTTCCAGTTACTCAGGACATTCATCAAGCCAAACGCCAAGCTCACTGACACCAAGTTAATTCCAACTCTGAGCAACTCGACAGGACAGGGTAGAGCCGCCGTGCGGGTTCTGAGGCTAGAAAGCTTTATATATGCAGATGTCATCTTTCTCTTGTGGAACAGCCCTGGGCTTGGGGGGGGGCGGGGAATCCTGACTCTACACTTAGCAGGCCAAGTTGTATCCCCTATGCCACCAACGCATCTTGGATCATTCACCAGAAAACCATGCATCTGCAGATCCAGGTGCCAGAAATCAGTCCAGGTGAGTTTTCACTGAGAGACCAACTTGAATCATATTTTTTTTTAATGAAACGTTTACCAGGCTTACCAAAGGAGCTTTAACTGGAGAGAACAGCTTGTTTCCTTGACAGCAGAAAACGGACATTAAAAAAAAAAAAAAAAGTTGTTGTCTGAAGAAAATTTCAGGGAAATAATAAGATGCCTAAAAACACAAGGAAGCATGCCTCTCCTACTCCCCACTCCCACTTGAGGGGCTGGACTACAAGGAGACTGACAGGAGGGAGAAAGAATTTTCAGAAATGTAGGCAATGGACAGAAAGACCTTCTCTGTGAACTGGGAGACAATGTGCAGCTCAAAAATTGCCCTGCCCAGGAGTCAAGGACATCATTGCCGCCTTAGGACCAGCAGGTGGCTTGGGACGCACGAAGGCAATGTTTCAAAGCAAAAACAAACAGAACACTGCAGAGAGTTTTGCAAGTCATGTTGCCAGTGCATCGGCAATGCCAACGTCGGCTCAGGCTGCTGCTGCAAACAGCCAGAGTTGTGCTTGCTTTGGGAGCTCTATGCAGCCACCCAGAGCACCACCGTGATGGCCCTGACTCCTGCCCAGGGGCTTCCTCTGAGCAGAGGTTTCTAAAGTGGGCCAAGGGGGCTGAGGCTGCCCCAGTCCGTGCAGCTGGGGACCCTTGCATTCATCAGTCCGCCCGGCCCATCAAATATGAATAAGCCATTGTTACAATAGGACTTGCAGAGGGGGCTGTGATTGCTTCCCTCGTCTGTAGAAAAGCGGAAGAATGGGGGCAGGGGTGCTGGGAAAGGGGCACGCATGTCTGTTTTTAGATCCCAGCGACTTGTTTTTCAGGAGGAAGCAACAGTGGGCTGAAAAATGTATCAGAGGTGTTGATCCTTCCCTAATCTTTAATATCTGCCCAGCAAAAAATCAGGATTAAAGCCATCAGCCTCTGGAGCACCTTAAAAAAAAATCCTTCTCTGTGTCCTTATGTACAAGGGTAAAGACCGACCTTCTACATCCTAATAGCCCTCGCGGAAGGGAAGGCAAGCTGTGGGACTCGCAGTCAGAGCTTCTATTGCACGCCTGCTCCCGATTCCATGGCCCGAGGCGATGGTTTGCATTTTTAGGACAACAGCCGGCTACCGGCTAGCAGAAGCGCTCTCGTCAGGCTTCATTACTGCACACAAATTGACACGAGCGAGCCTGTGGTCGCAAGCGAGCTTGTGTTGTGCTGTGCAGTTGAAGCCCCTCACCCAGACCCACCCACCAAAACAGCAACCCCCCCCCACCACACACACACACACAAAAACCTAACAAAAGCAAAAGCAAAACTGCTGTAGAGCCCGTTTGGACCCCTAGTAGCCCTATAGGACAGAATAGAACTGCCTCACAGCATGTCCACGACTCAATATCTTTACAGAACCAGGCTGCTCTATCTTTTTTCCCTACAGAGTAGAGATCTTTCCTTTAACAACCCAGCGCTTTAATCCTGGGGCTACAGACTGGCCCAAACCTGAGATTTGCTCATTTATGTAATGTCCTGCCTGGGCCATATCGCTCCCCCTGGAACCCAGGCTTCATCCGGTGCTTGCTGTGGGGTGTATGCATTTCCAGGGAACGCTTTAGACAGCTTTGTTTTATCATGTACCAAGTTCAGGACGCCCCTTTCTCTTTCATCCCTCTCTGTTTTGGAGACTAGGTCTTCATGCGTTTTCACATCTTCCTGCTTCCTACTTTTGAAACCTGCTTCCTGGCTGAGAAATTCCCTGACTCAGAGCCAGGCCATGAGTGTCAGACAAGCACTGTACTTCACAGTGCCTTCAAGTCCACTCGCCACTTTAGGAAGCAAGCGTCACCCTGATCCAAAAGCCAGGCAAAGACATTATCAGATGGAGCAGTGATGTTTCTGCCCATGTGGGTCAACAAGGATTCTCAGTGGTTTCCTCTAGTTATCCCCCATGATGTGACTAATGCGGTGTAAGCAGTTCCACAATGGATCTGCTGGGAGCAGCCAATGTGTTGTAAGAAGGTTAGGGTAGAATGCAACTCCCTTACTCGGGTCACAGCCCTGATGAAATGTCCTTGGGGATGCAGCCTACCTTGCACAAAGCTTGTTCATGTCTTGCTGGGTCTGGTGTCTGCATCTGAATCAAGGACCTCGGATTCTTTGGACTTGAGCCAATGGCTGCCCATATTTCCTGCCTACCCTAGGAGCCATCAGCAGATGGAAAGAATATACCAAAACCATGTACCAAAACCAAAAGAACTAGTCACTATTCTACCATTTGATCCCAATTCTACCTTACAAATCCAGCTAGACCAGAGAATGTACACTGGTACAGATAGGAACTGTAAACACAGGGAATCCAGGACACATGAACCTCTCAGGACCAGCGGTAAGAGTGGCAATACCAGGAGGGTGGAGGGAAGGTGGGATAAAAGGGGGGATTACAAGGATCTACATATAACCTCCTCTCTGGGGGACAGACAGCAGAGAAGTGGGTGTAGGGAGACATCGGACAGTGTAAGATATGACAAAAAAAAATTATAAATTATCAAGGGTTCATGGGAGAGGGGGTTGGGGAGGGAGGAGAAAAATGAGGAGCTGAGACCACGGGCTCAAGTAGAAAGCAAATGTTTTGAGAATGATAATGGCAACGAATATACAGGTGTGCTTGACAGAATGGATGCATGGATGGATTGTGATAAGAGTTGTATGAGCCCCCAATAAAATGATTTAAAAAAAGATGTAGCTTATGATCGAGAACCAATGGTAGTGAAGGAAGAAGTCCAAGTTGCATTCAAAGCATTGGCCAAAAACAAGGCTACAGGAATTGATGGAATATCAACTGAAATGTTTCAACAAGCTGATGAACCACACACTCATCTATGCCAGAAAATTTAGAAGACAGCTAGCTGGTCAACCCACTAAGGGCGCTCCGTATTTGTACCCATTTCAAAGAAAAGTGACCCAAATGATTTCTCAAGTTATAGAACAATATAATTAAAATGTTGCTGAAGATTATCCAACAATGGTTGTAAGAGTACCTTGACAGGGAGCTGCCAGAGGTTCAGACCAGATTCAGAAGAGCACCTGGAACAAGAAATATGACTACTGATGTCAAACGAATCTGGGCTGAAAACCAAGAATACCAGAAGGGTTTTTATTGACTATGCAAACACGTTTGACTTCACAGACCACAAAAAAAAATCTATGGTTAACTCATATAGAACCTGTACATGGAAAAAAGGGCAGTTATGTGAACAGAACAAATGAATACTGCGTGGTTTAATTTTTTTTTTAATGTGTACATCAGGGTTCTATCCTCTCACCATATTTGTTCAATCTATGTGCTGGGCTCTGACTATTAATGGGAGACACTTCAATCTGTGAAATGCAGATAACACACCTTCTTCCAGAGAGTGAGGGAGACTTGAAGAACCTATTGTTGACAATTGAGGATTGCAGTCTCCAGTATAGATTACAGCTCACGGTACAGAAAATCCAAATCCTCACGACTGGACCAACAGGTAGCATTGTGATAAATGGAGAAAAGATTGAAGCTGTCAAAGATTTTATCTTGCTTGGATCCACAATCAATGCTCATGGAAGCAACAGTCAAGAGATCAAACAACACATTGCATTGAGTAAATCTGCCGCAGAAGACTTCTTTAAAGGGTTGAAAAGCAAGGATGTTAATTTGAGGACCAAGGTGAGCCTGCCTCAAGCCATGGTATTTTCAATTGCCTCATAGGTGTGTGAAAGATTGACCATGATTAGGATAGACCAAGAAAAGATGGAAGCATTTGAATTATGGTGCTGGAGAATATTGAAAGTACCAGCAACTGCCAAATAACAAACAAATGTCTTAGAAGTACAACCAGAGTGCTCTTTAGAAGCAAAGAAGATGAGACTTCATCTCCCATCTTTGGACATGTTATTAAGAGAGATCAGTCCCTGGAAAAGAGCATCATGCTTGGTACAGTAGACAAGATAGATTCTCATAGTGTTTCAGTCCATTGTATATTTGGTTGCTATGCGTTGGAAACAACTTGAGGGCCCCTAACAATAACATTTATCAAAGAGACTATCTTTTCCCCATGCCATGTTTTTAGAACTTTGTTAAATATTATTTGCCTATAACTGGATGGATTTATTTCTGGGTTTTTTATTCTGCTCCATTGGTGATGTATCTATCATTGTTCCAGTACCAATTGGTTCTGATTATTGTGGCTGTGTAAATCGGTTTTGATATCCAGTAACGTGAGCCTTCCTACTTTGTCTCTTTCCTCTCCACATAAAGTTAGTAGCTAGTTTTTCCATTTCTTTAAGTAATGAAGTTGAGATTTGAATTGGAGGCATTATATTTAGGTATATATGGGTACTATTGACATTTTCACAATATCAATTCTTCTTATCCAAGAATGTGGGATATTTTTACATCTCTGTAGATATCTTGATTTCTTAGAGTAGTGATTTGTAGTTTCTTTGTACAGGTATTTTGTTTCTTTAGTTGTGTTTATTTCTAAGTATTTAATCTTTTGGGGTGACTGTTCTAAATAATATTGTTTTCTTGATGTTTCTTTCAGATCTCTCTTCTGTGGTATACAGATATCTGATTGATTTTTGCCTGTTAATCTTGCATCCTGCCATGTTGCCAAATTGTTCTATTGTTTCCAACAATCAACATTTTTGTGGAATTTTGGAGACTTTCTATATATAAAACCATATCATCTGCAACTATTGAAATTTTCACTTTTGCTTTGTCTAATTGTATTCCCTTGATTTCTCTTTGTTGTCTAATGACTCTGGCTAAAACTTCCAGCACAATGTTGAAGAAATGTGATGATAGGGAGCATCCTTGTCTAGTTCCCAATCTCAAGAGAAATTTTTTGTCTTTGCTAATTGAGCATGATATTGGACATTAACTTTCCCTATATGGTCTTTATTATGTTGAGAAATTTCCCTATTTTTTTGTCTTTTAATATAAATGGGTGTTGAATATGGTCAAATGCTGTTTCTGCATCTTTATGTGATCATGTGGTTCTTATTCATTGTCTTCTTTCTGTGGTGAATTACACCAATGGTTTTCAATGTTAAACCATTCTGGCATACCTAGTATGAATCCCACTTAATCATGGTAAATTATTTTTCTAATATATTGTTGGATTCTCTTGGTCAAAATTTGGGTTGAGAAATTTTGTGTCTATGTTCATAAAATATACTGGTTTTTTAGCTTTCTGTCCTTGTGCTGTCTTTGCCTGATGCTGGTATCGGAGTTTTGCTCACTTTATAGAATGAGTTAGGGAATTTACTCTCCCTTTCTATGTACTGAAATAGTTTGTGTAGACTTCTTGACAGCTCTTCTCTGAACATTTGGTAGAATTCCCCTGTGAAGGCATCTGGTCATAGGTTTTCTTAGTTGAAAGATTCCTGATGTCTCAATTTCTTCTGTGATTATGGGTATATTGATGTGTTTTACATCATTCTGCATTAATTTGGGTAGAAGGTTTATTTCAAGATCTTTTTCCATTTCTTCTAGGTTTTCAAATTTGTTGGCGTACAGTGTTTGTTAGTAGTATATTAATGTTTTATTTCATTTGGATCTATTGTAATGTTGCCTTTTTCATCTCTAATTCTAAATATTTACATTTTCTCTTTCTTTTCCTTTTTTAAGTTTTCCAGTGATTTATCACACTTTTTAATTGTTTCAAAGAACCAACTTCTTGTTTTGTAATTTTTTCTCATTCTTTTCCTGTTTTCCAGTTCACTTATTTCTGTTATAATCTTTATAATTTCTTTTCTAATGTTGGTTGAGGTTTTATCTTGTTGCTTTTATTCTAGTTGTTGCAGATAGTGTTAAAATATTGATTTAGGGTTTTTCCTCTTTTTTCGTGTGTGTAGATTACTAAATATTGCTCTCTGATAAATGTGTTTGCTGTGCTCCAGAGGTTTGGGACACATTATCATTCTCATTTGTTTCAAAGAATTTTGTAGTTTCATTCCTTATTTCATCTTTTACTGTGTTAGTCCGGGTAGACTAGAGAAACAAATTCATAGACACTAGCATGTGTATAAGAAAGAGGTTTATATAAAGAGTAATTGTACATTAAGAAAACATCCCAGCCTCATCCAGATCAAGTCCAGAAGTGCGATATTATCCCATATGTCTGATACCAATCTATGAAGTCCTCTTCTGACTCACGAAACACATGCGATGATGGCTGAGTTAGTTAATTGTGCCAGCCTGGCCGATAATCACATGTGGTGCTGGTTGAAAGGCGGAGGGATAAATGGGTGGTGAAGCCTCGCCTTTCTAGTTCTCGGGTCTCTTGTTTTGTGATGGTTGCATCGGGTGCAGCTGCCTTAGCAGTTCCCTGCTTCAGCTTGCAAGATGGACTTCCTACAAGACATCCCCAAGGAGAAGCCACATGGACCTATCCCGATGCAGCCCTGGGTGCTGGAGCAGCCGTGTGGAGACCCTTGCCAGTGCTGAGATGCTTACACGTTCACGGACTCAGCTTTCCTCCTGCAGTCAGCATCATTGCCTCTGTTTTGTGAGGTGGAGGACTTTGTGGACTGTGGTGTTGGGTATGGGTTAATGTTGGACTTGTGGGCTTGGGCAGCATTGGGTTGGGATGTTTTCGTGATGCACATTTTCTTTATATAAAACTCTCTCTTATACATGAGTCGCTGTGGATTTGTTTCTCCGAAGTACCTAGACTAATACAATGCCAAATCCAGGAATATCACAGGCCAGTGAGTGGGAAATCTTGTGGGTCCAATGACACTGTAAGCATCTCAGTGCTGGCATGGGTCTCCACATGGCTTCTCCAGTTCCCAGGGCACATAGTCTATCAGCATAATGCCATGTGTCTTGTCAGTAGAGAATCTCTCAGGGAGTGAGCAGAGAGAGAGTGTCTCCCGCCTCCAAGGAGGAAATCCAGCAATTCTCAGAATCCTCAGGTGAAGGCCATGCCCACACAGAGGCCTCATTGACTATACAATTATTGACAGGCTAGACTCCACCCCTTCACTCATAATCCTCTCAAATTGACACCAGATTATATAACTACCACAGTTACCCAGTTGTTTTGAAGTCGTATGTCGTTCATTCTCCATGTGTTTGTTTTTATGTTCCTGATATATTCAGAGGCACTCTCAGTATTTCTCTCCAGCTTGCTGACTTAGAAGTAAACCACTATGCTGTGGAGTACCCAGGTTGGAAGATCCATGTGACAAGCATTTTCAAGTTGGTGCTGTGTAACCACACAAGTCACTCCATGGAGAAAGATGAGGCTGTCTGCTCCTATAAAGGTTTATAGTTTCAGAAACAACTTTTCCTTAACCCTAAACAAAAACTCACTGCCAACAAGGCTGCAAATATTTGGAAGCAGGTCACATCTTCTTTCTCCCAAGAGGTGGCTTGTTGATTTGAACCACCACTTTTGTAGTTACTTGTCTAATGCTTACCCAACAGCACCACAAGGAACCTCATATAGGCATTGTTATAAGTTTTTATTGACTGGATGGAAATGGTTGGAGTTGGAACGTTGACTAGGAGTTAAGGTGTCTTGTAGCCCTGAGCAAGCAAGACAGAGACATCAGTCTTACAACAGCAAGAAAATGAATTCTGCTTGAGTGAGTCTAAAAGGGGATCCTTCCAAGTACAGCCTTAAAAGAGAGCACACCTAGGGTGTCAGCCACCTTGTTTGCCACCTTGTGGAAGGCCTAGGCTCCTGACACACCTAAACTGTGAAATAAAAAGTGAATTATATTTTTTAGAATTAATGTTGTGTGGTTAGCAGCCCAGTGTCTAACCCACAGTGCCACCGGTAGCCCTTTGTGCAGTGATACTTTCTATATCATCCATTCACTCAAATTTCTACTTCCAAGTAGCCCTGGTAGTGTAGTGGTTAAGCACTGGGCTGTGATTCTCAATGTCAGCATTTCAAAACCACCAGCCACTCAGAGGGAGAAAGATGGGGCTTTCAACTCCCATAAAGAGTTACAGTTTTAAGGCAGCAGATGGACATTGGGCCTCCACTCAA
>NW_022103896.1:75241137-75282782 GCF_000313985.2 Echinops telfairi | reverse complement strand
AAAAAATTATTTAAAAAAAGATAAGCATGGTATTGGGAGAGACTAGTCCCTGGAAAGGGAGCGTATGCTTGATAAAGTAGAGAGTCGTGGGATGGATTGCCACGGTGGCTGCAACAGTGGGCTCAAACCTAACAGCATTCATGTGGGTGGCACAGGCTTGGGGACTGTTTCACTCTGGGGCACATGGGCCTCTATGAGTTGGGACAGGCTTGACTATATCAAAGGACAACAACAAAGCGCTAAAGGCAGGAAAGGGTTATAAAGAACAAATGGAAGCAGTGAACACCAGGAGGAAGGGGAAGAGTCCTGTCACATTGTGGGGATTGCAGTCAATGTCACAAAACTGACTACGTATCATTGCTGAATGGAAAACCAATTTTCTCTGTGAATTTTCACCCAAATCACAATAAAAAGCTTTAAAATATAGTTTTTAAAAAAGAAATATCATTCAGTTACAAAAGTCATGATTATAGCATATGTGTATTTGCAAAGAAAAAATGTTATTGATAAATAATTCCAAATGAAAAAAACAGTGTCACAAAGGTTGCATAATAAATTCTCATTTTAATTTTTTAAGTGTTACAAATGTACAAAAAGACATCTCTGAGGTAAAATTATAGATTTTACATTTAAAATATGCTTACATACATTTTAATGTTCTGTTTGATGAAGGTTTAGTTCATTTGCAAAGCAGCAACTCCAAAATGAATTCTAAATACAAAATAGAAGAAAATAAAGAGACTCTAATTCTGTGCAAAAGGAAAGGCACAAAACTTTCTACGGAAATGGGACCACATTCAACTCTGTCATTTGCACACGTGATACAAATGTCTTCATCCATAGAACAGGAATATAATTGCACGTATCCCATAAATAGTTAAATTATAAAATAACATATTTAACGTTGTTTGAAAACTCTCAAGTTCAATGTAAATGGTAGTTGTTTTATGGCTATTATATATAGAATGCCGCAATAATGTAAAGCCACAATAATGGCTACCATTTTTGAGCATACAAAAGATGCAAAGCACATGCTAAGAACTTGGAGTATGCTACATATACAGTATTTTTAATCAGGGGTAAATAGTAGGTTTGTTCCCTGTATTTAGAAGAAGGCAGCCTACAGACTTGGCTAATTTTCAATGAATGGTGCTTCACTGTACCTGTTGGCCTGCGATAGGGGTGGAGCACAGCATATGCAAGGGGCGTAGGTTGCCTAGCAGGAGTGTCAACTACTTCTGATGTGTCGCTGGTCTCAGTGGTCTGATCCCATTACAGTCCTCAAGACCTCACAGGTAGGCATGGACGAGCCACCCTCCAGCTTCCCAAAGAGACGGCCTTTGTTTGTTTTGGAGTCTACCACAAAAATAGAAGAGGCACTGACTGCACACTTCCCCTTGAATGACTGAAAACAACAGTTGCTCCTACAGATGCATGGGAAAAGCAAAGATATTTCCGTAGGTCTGAGGACAGGCTAAAAATTACCAATGCCTTGTAGCAATTCTTCATTCTGGTAGGGAGCAATTGAAGGTTACCTAGTCCCAGAGCTAGCTCAAAGTACACATCTACGTTAATCGTTGATCTTCATGTAATGTCTTGGATTCCATTGCCTTTGGGATAAAATGGACTTCATGTGCCTTTCTTAATTCAGCCTGTCAGGATAATCTCTTAAGACTCCGACCAGACTTACGGTTCTAGATGCTGACCCATGCGCTCTCATCTTGGTGTCTGATTCATCAAAAATGCTAGAGAAGCCTGGAGAGGATGTCTGTCACACTGAATCCAGGGAGAAACCTTGCAGAGCAAGATTAATACAGAACCTTCGAGGTTACCCCGCCCCCCAAAAAAAATCCCCATAGAGAAGTTTTTATTATCTCTACACTTTTAGAAAGTCCTCTGATGCTGCCTTCAGGTAACACTTGGTCCTGTGACATAAGACAAGTTCACTGCCTCTTCACATCAGGCAAGGGAACACCAAACCTACCCTTGGTCGATGCACCAGCACAGAGTCTCTTCTTGAAGGTCACGTTTCTTGCTTAAAAGTCAATCTAAAGATTTTCCATCTGAGAAAGTACAATGACGTCCGTTTCATCTTCAAAGCAGACCAGCCCTGTACCCATGATTTCTCAGCATTCAAACAAAAGGCCCCAACAAAGCTGTGCGGCAGTGTTAACCTGACAAACTTAAAAGCCTGCACCTGTGCAATGCCTAATTAGCATGTTGTGTAACAAAGCTAGTAGGTAAAGGGTGACATTCACACTTCTTAATTGGTGTGATTAGCGGGTCTTTTGTTGTCAACCATTAGCAGCTCTCCTCTAGTGTAAAATGCCACAGGTAAAGGGACCCTGACCAGGGCAGACTAGAATGGGGAACATGGGGGTGGACAAAAGTTTATAAAATCAGATTAGGCTAATTTCAAGGAAACTAAACAAGAAAGAAAGAAAAAGAACAGGTGGATAAATAAAAGCCTCCGGAATTGTAGCTTCCTTGACTCTTTGCTTTGGATGGGAATCTTGAAGCTTTAAAGAAGTTTCTCTTTAAATTTCGGCAAATTTAAAGCTGAATGTGAAAATCTGAATGTAAAATAAAAGTTTGGGGAGCATATATGTTACTGAACTTTAGCTTTCGTAACTCTCCCCATAAGATGCTGGAAGACAAATAATCGAGGGTTTTAAACAGCGACGCCAGAGAAACAGGGCTTCTGTGGAACGCATGAAGCCAGATTTATCATCTTTTTCACGAAAACAAAGACAAAAAAGCCCCACAGACTCTCTTCCAGCCCATTACATAACTTCCTTACATATCCAGTGTGGCAATACCACCAATTGGCAACAAACCTTTACTCAGTTTTCCGGGAAGGCCTCGTCCTCTCCTGGCATCACTCCATTTTCAGATTTCAACTCTCAGGCTGTTTGTCTAGATCTTCCTGATGGCCTCTCCTCTTCTTAAAGACACAGCTCCATCCTGGCCACACAGAGAAGTTGCTGTTCTGCTCTAAACTCGAGGCTCCAGTGTTTCGGCATCTCAAGTTGGCGTTCTCGGGGACAGGGGTAACTAGATTCGATGTTCGTGAGCTCCACAGGTAATGAATTATGTTCCCTTGATCTGTACACCACTGTTTTCTAGCTCGTCCCCTTCTTGTTTTCATGACGACTTGCATATAGATGGTTCCTGTACACACACAAGCCTGTGCTGCCTCTTTATTCAAGCAGGATGGCTGCTCCATCGCCTGCACACATGGAGGCCACTTAAACGACCACTAAGAGGCTTTTCACTGGAGGCATTTGTTGTTCAGTGGTAGGCTTCTCACTTCATGCTAGAAGCCTGGGGTCCATTTGGACTGTTACATGTCAGGCATAGCCACCAGCCATCTGTCAGTGAGAGCCTGTGGGCTGCTGTGATGTCGATCAAGTTTCACTGGTGTTTCCCTACTAACAGGGGCTCGTGAGAAAGGCCTGGGGTTCTATTTCTAAAACTCAGCCTCCGAAAAATCAGTGGATCAAATACATAGATAGATAGATAGATGATGATGATAGATAGATAGATAGATAGATAGATAGATAGATAGATAGATAGATAGATAGATAAATGAATAAATAAAAGAAAAATCAGTGGATCACAAGCATCTCTAATCTACAACCAGTCATGGGGATGGGGCAGGCCCAGGCAGTTTTGTTTCATCCTGCACAAGGTTGCTAAGAGTTGGAGTCTGACATATAGAAGCTAACAAAAACAACAGAAGAGGCACTAAACGTATCTTCCTCAACCAACTTCCTGTCCCGTCTCTAATTTGTCATTACTATTTTTCGAGTGGCACCGGGACAGTGTTCACAAGCTCACATGAAATGTAAGGAAGAATTTTGACCAGGCACACGTGTCTTCCCATGATACACAATCCCAGATTGATTTGTTAGGCTTGGATTTTGTCTTCCTGGAAATGGAGCGTGGAGTGCAGCTGCTGCATTTGGTGTGCGCAGAGGAGGAACGATATTGTCCATTCGGAACAGAGCAAGGGCACAATATGGAAGGAGAATCACTACCCAGGATAATAGTTGCTGCGTCAATGTTGTTGAGGTGGTATGCGTGATATAAATAATGATCTGCCAAAAGTCAAAGGATGGCTCTCCGGTGGTAGAGTGAATAGTGTGTTGCAATGCTAACTAACCTAAAGGTCAGTGGTTTGAATCCACTAGAAGCTCTTCAAGAGACAGATGAAACTTTCTGCTCCCATAAATATTTAGCCTCAGAAACTGGAGGGGAACTTCTATTCTGTGCTATGGTCTCACTATGAGTTGGAATTGACTTGATAGCAGTGATTTGGGCGTGTTTGGGGTTGTTGTTGCTAGGTGCCATCTGGTTGGCTCCCACTCATGGCAATACTATGCACAACAGAAGGAAGCCCCACACGCCCCTGGGCCATCCTCACACTTGTTCTTGTGTCTGAGCCCTCTGATGCAGCCAATGTGTCCATCCTTCTCATTGAGCACATTCCTCTTTTGGCCACCCCTCCACTTTACTAACCATGATGTCCTTCTCCAGGGACTGGTTTCGCGTGATAATATGCTTAAAGTATGTAAGATGAAGTTTTGCCATCCTGGTCTGTAAGGGGCGCTCTGGCCTAACGTCTTCCAGTACATATCGGTTTGTCCTTTTAGCGGTCCATGGTTCTTTCAATATTCTTCCTCAGCAGCACAATTCAAATGCATCTATTATTCTTCAGCCTTCCTTATTCAATGTCCAACTTTCACATGCATATGATGCAATATACAATGGCATGGCTTGGGTCAGGTGCACCTTTGTCCTCAAAGAAACAGCCTGCTCTTCAATACTCTAAGTGATCTTGTGCAGCAGATTAATCTAGCACAACACGCCTTTTGATCTCCTGACTGCTGCATCCATGAGCATTGATTGTTGATCCAAGCAAGACTAAATCCTTGACAACTTCACCCATTTCTCCAATACCATGATGTTATCTATTGGTCCAATTTTGAGGATTTGGTCTTCTTTACATTGAGCTGTATTCCATACTGAAGGCAACAATCCCTGATTTTCATCAGCAAGTACTTTAATTCCTGCTCACGTTCAGCAAGCAAGGTTGTGTCATCTGCATACTACAGGTTGTTAATAAGCCTTCTGCCAATCCTGTTGCTGCACTCTTTTTCATATAATCCAGCTTCAAGGATGATTGGACCAGCATATAGATTGAACAAGTATGATGAGAGGATACAATCCTGATGCATACCTTTCCTGATTTTAAATCATGCAGGATCCCCACATTCTGTTCAAATAGCTGCCTCTTAATCCATATATAAGTTCCAAATGAGCACTATGAAGTGTTCCAGAATTCCCATTCTTCTCAGGGTTATCCACAGTTTCTTATGGTTCACAAAGTCAAATGCCTTTGCATAGTCAGTGAAACCCAAGTAAACATCTTTCTGGTATTCTCTGCTTTGAGCCCAACCTACCTGACACTAGTAATGATATACCTTGTTCCATGTCTTCCTCTGAAATTCTGGCAGTTCCCTGTCAATGTGCTGCTGCAACTGGTGTTGGATGATTGTAAGCAAAATTTTATGTGCCTGTAATGTCGATGATATCATTACATAGTTTGAGCATTCTGCTGGGTCACTTTTCTCTGGAATGGGCACAAATTATCTCTTCCAGTTAGTTGGCCAAGAAGCTGTCTTCCAAAATTCCTGGTAAAGATGAGTGGTGTTTCCAGTGCTTCTTCAGCTTGCTGAAACATCTCCGTGGGCATTCTATCTATTCCTAGGGCCTATTTTAGGCTAATGCTTTCAGTGCAGCTTGAATTTCTTCCTTCAGCACTATTAGTTCTTGCTCATGTTACCTCCTGAAATGGTGGAATGTCAATTACTTTTTCTGGTGCAGTGACTCCGTGTATTCTTTCTGTCTTCTCTTGATGCTCTCTTGCATTATTCAATATTTTTCCTGTAGAATCTTTCAAAATTGAAATTTGAGGCTTGGATTGTTTCTTCTGTTCTTTCAGTTTTAGATAAGCTGAGCGTGTTAGTCTGGGTAAACTAGGGAAACAAATCCACAGAAACTCATATGTATAAGAGAGAGTTGTATATAAAGGGTAAGAGCACATCAAGAAAGCATCCCAACCCAGTGCTGTCAAGCCCATAACTCCAACATTAGCCCATATGTTGGACACCAATCTACAAAGTCCTCCTCAATCTCAAAAAACACACGCAGTGATGCTGACTGCAGGAAGAGAGCCAAGTCAGTGAGCATGTAAGCATCTCAGCACTGGCAGGGGTCTCCACATGGCTACTCCAGCACGCAGGGCTGCATCGGGGTAGGCCCATGTGGCTTCTCCTCAGGGATGTCTTGCAGGAAGTGACCCTTGCCATCTGAAGCAGGGAACTGGCTAAGGCAGCTGCACCCTGGTCCAACCATCAGAGAGCAAGAGACCCAAGAACCAGAAAGGCAAGGTGTACACCAAGCCATTTATCTCTCCGCCCTTCAATTAAGCCCACATGTGTTTATTGGACAGGTTGGCACAATAAACTTTAACTATCTCACTGAGCATGGTCTTCCCTTTTGGTTTTCTAATTGTATGTCCTTGTGTATTTCATTATAATATTTGGCTTGGTTTTTCTCAAGCTGCCCTTTGAAATTTTCTATTTAGCACCTTGCTTTCATCCTTTCTTTCATTTGCTTTAGCTCCTCTACAATTAATGGCAAATTCCAGAGTCTCTTCTGACATCCATTTTGATCTTTTCTTTCTTTCCCATGACCTTTTGTTTTCTTCATGAATGATGGTCTTGATGTCCTCCCATAGCTCATGAGATCATCTGTCATTAATGTTCAATGAGTCAAATCTGTTCTTGAGATGTTCTCAAATCCAAGTGGGTTAGACTCTCGTGGACTTGTTTTAATTTTTTGCAGGTTTATCCTGAACTTACAGATAAGCAATTGATGGCTTGTTCCACAGTTGGACCCTGGTGTGGTTTTAGCTGCTGATACTGACCTTCTTCATTGTGCCTTCCTACAGATGTAATCAATTTGATCTGTGTTTTCCATCTGGGGAAGTCCATGTATATTGACTTTCGTATTGTTGAAAAAGGGTATTTTCTATGAACAAGTCATTGTTTTTGCAAAATTCTATAATGTGCTCTCCCACTTCATTTCTATCACCAAATCCATATTTTCCAACTAATGTTCCTTCCTCTTTGTTTCCAATCACCAGCAATTATTAATGCAGCTTTATTCCATGTTTAATCAGTTTCTGAATAGAAGTCATTGGTAGAAATCATCAATTTCTTCCTCAGTAACTTGTGGTTGATGCACAAAGCTGAATAATAGTTGTGTTGTTTGGATTTTCCTAAAGTCAGATACATACAATCTGGTCACAGAGAGCATTGCACTTCATGATGGATGTAACAAGATCCTTTCTGCCAATGAATGCCAGGCCAGTCTTCTTGATTGTGTTGTTCCCAGCCTAGTAAATCATATGATTTTCTATTCGAGAAGGCCCGAGCCAGTCCATTTCAGTTCACCAATGCCTAGGATATCGATCTTCATGTGTTCAACTTCATTTTTGACCACTTCCAATTTTCCTAAATTCATATTCTGCATATTCCAAGTTTTAGTCATTAGAAGATTTATGCAACTGTATATCTTGATTCATTCCTCATCAGCCACTCCTAGAAGGTTCCACTCCTGAAAGCTTTGCCAGACACACGTCACCATAGTCAACTCCCTTCCAAAAAGCATCTCCTCTTCAATCACATTTCAAGTACTCTCAGACCCGAAGGATCCGTCTGCAGCAGTATCTCCAACAATGTTCTGCTTCCTTTGCTTAGGCTTTCAGTATTTGAAAGTGCTTCAAATGTATGCAGAAGACTTTCAGAGGTTTCTTCCTTGGAAGTATGGAGGCAAGCTGTTCTTAATGGTCTGCTCTTAATCTGGAAGCTCTGCTGAGACCTGTTCACTTTGGGTGACCCTGCTGGCATTTGAAATACCAGTGACATCGCTTCCAGCATCACAGAAATGCACAAGTCACCACAGTATGACAAACTGATAGCCATTTATCTGGGGGGTTGTTTGTTTGTTTGTTTGGGTTAAGATCAAGGAATTCACATCATCTGTAATCTCTTTTCCTCAAAGATCATAAATGCTTTCCCTTTGTGTGTGTGTGTGTTTGTATATAAAGTAATTGACAGTCTTCTTAATGACATAATAGCACACCGATCTTTCTCATTTGCTTTAAAAATGCATGCACAAAATTTTATATTATATATATGTGTGTATATATATATATATATATATATATATATATACACTTAAATGGATACCACTTTTCTGTGAGTTTGAAAGTGAGGAGGAATTGAAGCACTTGCTGATGAAGATCAAAGATTAAAACCTTTGGTATGGATGACAGCTCAATGTAAGGAAGACCAAAATCCTCACCACTGGACCAATAGGTAACACCATGATAAGTGGAGAGAGGGTTGAACTTGTCAAGGATTTAGTCTTGCTTGGATCCACAATCAATGCTCATGCAAGTAGCAGTCAAGAGATCAAAAAATACGTTGCATTACTGCTGCACAAATCTGCTGCACAAGATCTCTTAGAATATGGAAGCACAAGGATGTTTCTTTGAGTATTGGAAGTACCATAGGCTGCTGAAAGGACAAACTGATCTGTATTGGAAGAAGTTAGGCCAGAGTGCTCCTTGGAGGTCAGGATGGCAAGACTTCATCTTACAAGCTTTGTACATGTTGTCAGGAGAGACCAGTCCCTGGAGAAGGGCATCAAATTTGGTGAAGCGGAGGGGTGGGCAAAAAAGAGGAAAGCCCTCAACAAGATTGACTGACACATCGGCTGCCTCAATGGGCTCTGCAAAGGAACAATTGTGAGGATGCTTCAGGACTGGGCAGTGTTTCATTCTGTTGTGCATAGGATTCATTCATATATATATATATATATATATATTTCAAAATGTTGGCATAAAAATGGAATTGAAAGTGAATGGAATTTTCCCCACAAACTTTTAGAAAACCTCTTGTGTGTGTATATATATAGTAGTCAAATAGTCAAACCCAAGGTTTGAAACCAGTTAGAAATGAATCAGTGATCGACTTGAATTTGTAAAATGTGGGTGTTCTAGGAAAAGAACTGAAACAGGAGAAATTGCAGATTGAAGCCCTGAAATGCGTGGCTCAGAAGAGGCATAGCGAGCCCTTCTAGGAGCCCAGTGAGTGATCAGATTGTTTCCAGAACTGCGGAGAGTGACATACTTTCAAAGCAGCACAACTGCGCAACCCTTTGAGGCAAGAACCATTGCTTCCCAGTCTGCCACCCAGCCGAGTGATTCAGCTGCTATGTAACTCACAGTCTGCCCTTGTTTTCCAATAGGGAGATCAAGTTTCTAGCAAGGCAGTTCCTCTCTAGTTACCATTCCTGCGTTCTCAGATTTTACCAATTCAGGCACATTTCAGTTTTGTTTCACTGCCTGTGACTGAGCCAAGTAGAACTTGTGAGAAACCCGGGTACACCATTTCGTCCTATGCTTCCTGTTGATTTACCTCCTAGGTAATCTCTACCCAAACCACAAAGGGTTTTTAAAAATTGTAAATCTGGTCACTAAATGATCGTTTTGACCACTAAAGCAACTAGCTATGACCTTACTATTACTGACAAACTTTGTTCAGTTCCTCACAGATGACATATTTGGCCTCTTCCTTATGGTATCTCTGATTATTCGTCAAAATAGTGCTTCCAGGAACAATGATTATTGTTTTCAACCCACCTTGCTGTATTTTTTTCTGTGTGAATATAGGTGTAGAGAGGCATCATGCATGAATTCTAAGAAGGCTTTAAAAGGGCAATGTGCAACTGTCTGACTCATTTCCTATTTCCTACCAGCTAAAATTAGGAAATTTTTTCCTAGCAGCCATCTTGGATTATGAGGTGGAATCGTGGCCTGATACAGTCATAGCAGTAGGATGGAAAGCACCTCCGCTTCTAAAGTCTTTGTGAAACTGCTCTACGACCAGCAATGCCCTCTATGTTTTTATCAAGGACATAAACATCTTTCTTTTTTAGATATTGTTATTTGTTATTTGCTGTCAAATCTAGTTCTGACCTTACCAGTACTCTCACTAGGGCAAAGTTGGAGAATTTAGTTAGGTTAAAATAATCAATTACATTTAGATACACTAAACTTGCAAAGGCGAATTAAATTTCACTAGGGCAGAGTTTTATAAAAAGAATAAGTAACATATGTAAATACCATATCTGAATTTAAATGCAGTATTTAACTGCCCTAGATTTTGCAATGTATTCATAGCCCTGAGAAAGGATAAGAAACCATTGAATACTTCAATGGTATTTCAATGGGTTTTAAAAAGTGGAATGTTATTTTGTACTACCAGTGGTGATGTTTGGAGCTCTGTATTGTAAAATATTTTTCATTGCTGTAGAGTAGTGGTTCTCAACCTTTCTAATGCTGCGACCCTTTAATACAGTTCCTCATGTTGTGGTGACCCCCCAGCCATAAAATTATTTTTGTTGTTACTTCATCACTGTCATTTTGCTACTGTTATGAATTGGGCGACCCCTGTGAAAGGGTCATTCGACCCCCAAAGGGGTCACAACCTACAGGTTGAGAACGCTGCTCTAGAGAATGGACTAGGACCCAGTCGGTGACCCGGCAGAGCTCTCGGGAGGAGTCTTCGTGATTTGGGAAAGGACACCTGAGTGACGCCTCCTCGTGGCAATCACCTGTGTCACACCGAAGAATCGCTCCATGGCGTTTTCATGGCTGTAATCTAGTTTCCAGGAGCTGATGCCAGATCTTTCTTTAGCAGTGTCACTGGATGGCATCTCCCTGTGGATTAGCTGCCCGCTGAATGCAAACAATGCCAAGCTGGGACCTTCGGGAAAGAAGACTAACGTATAAAGCCAATGGATTACTTCTCTATTTGTAAATGTCTGTAAAACACACTGCCTTAATTCCATCATTATTGTCTCTTGAAGTCCCACTGACTTTTCCGTCCACCAAATCTTAATAACAAGGACATTATAGCAAAGATCTTGAGGTCTGTGTTTTTTTGTTTTGTTTTGTTTTTTTCAGATTCCAGGAAATCATGGTAATATGACTTGATCAGTATGTTGCAGCCTCAAAGCAGCATTTACTAATTTGGAAATTTTTTGAATCCCAAGTTTACTAATATGGTATCTTTACAGGAAAATAGTTAGTTTACCACATAAGTAACATATTCTTAAAATCCTAATTGTTAATGAAATATTTTCCATAATGAACCATTTAAACTTGAAATGGAAAATATCATCTACGTCTATGAAGAATAACCTTGAAGGCTGAAAGTATATTTGTCTCTGAGGGAAAATGCTCATTTCTAACATTATTTGAATCAACAAATCTCAGAACTTCGATACTTCTGATAAAACTTTGTGACCTCTGTTAACAAAAACCCTCATGCGAGAAATTATTACCATGACACTGTCTCACTAATGACTGAAGCGCTCACTTAAACTAAGAACAAAGTAGAGAGGCATCAATTTGTGTCCACACAACTGATAGAACATTTCCTGCTCGGATCCTTTATGATATTAATATTCTACATGGGAGAAGCCACAAAGGAACGTTGGGTACAGTTGGTTGAACGGAAAGACCTGTGAGCAACACAGAGCATCAACTTCCTGACGGACACAGAGGAGCTAGGCAGTAAAGTCACTGTCCCTTGAGTCCGGGAACTTTGCATCCGAAATCAAGAAATAGCATCAAGTCTCAGTTGAAATAAATATTAGGTGTATGAGTAATAGATAAACACTCTGGTGGGAATGCTACCCCATGTTCTTTTCCTGGGGTGTTCTTAGCTTTGCTGCCTTTGCTTCCTTCACCATGCCAAAGTGAAGTGTGGCTTAGCTCAGGTTTAAACTAACATTATTCACCTGCAATTGGAAGGTCAGCTGTATGACAAATTTTGTTATCTCTATTCTGAACCACTTGTATAGACCAATACAAAGGGAGTCAAGAAGCTGCTTGCTTAGCATCCTGTATTTCCCATTGATAGCAAGTGCAGGGGCAGTGAATTATGGAATGTGGCTCTTCTAGTCAGTCTCTGATTCACATCAGTGACTTTCCCTGCATGGGTCTGATAAAAGGTGGGAGAAGGTATGGGTAGGATTTGCCTGGAAGACTATCCTGCTGTGTGTAAAATGGGCCCTTTTAAAAGAAGGAGGAGGGATCTTATTACCAGTAAGAGTCAGGAGTGGAGAGCCTCAGCTGGGCCCAAAATCCTTGTAAGATGAGCCTCCTAGATCTAGAGGCCAACAGTACCATCAGCAGAGCCTCAGCAGAGCCAGCGGCCATGCCATGATACAGCCTGACGGACTTCCCAAACCACAGAGCAAGTAAAGCTGAATACTTTGGTGCAGGAGACCGGCTTGCAGAGTGGGGTGGCTCTGGGCATTGCACTGGCGAAGTTGGCCTTGCTGACTCATGGCAGAGGAGTCCAGTGCCTTTGAACTTAGACTTACTGGAGTGGGGTGCTTTGGGCCCCTTAATTCAGGGAGCTAGGGTTCCTGACCGATAGAGCTGAAGTGGAATACTTTCAGGTTGTGGTTTATAGCAGAGTGGTATGCTCTTTGGACATTTATTAACAGACTTGACAGGACTTTGTTGCATGTCCTGTTGAACAATTCAAATGAGCATTTCTCACTGGCATTACACCTTATTAACTGCCTTAAGAAACCCTTCAGTCATAAATTTTGGCTGTGAGTCTTTTGTAGCCATTGAAATGGATATTAGAACCTAGAGATAGTGTAGAGAATATTTAAGACATTACTGCAAGTATCAGAGTTTCATAGTATACTTGCATTTCTGTGTTTCTTGTTTATCAACTGTTTTCTTTATTGTATCATGAATTCTGTGAATGTGGGGGGCTATACTGGACTGTTCTTCCCTGACTTTCTATTGCTAGAATAAAACAGGATCAATGCGAACTAAATAAGCCTTGAGTAAGTAATGGAGGCAAGTCTGCGTGGCATCTTCCTAGCTCAGCATCAATTCACATAACTTTCACGGTGGACACCTGGTAGATAGAGAATAAGTCAGTATTTTCCCAACTTGCCTGATTGCAGCAACGCAGATTATCTAACAGAATCATTTGGGAAGATGATTTACTAAGTATTTAGATCCATGATCCTGGCAAGTCTTCTCAGTAGCTGGAGGGTTTCTGGAATCCGTATAATTCCCAAAATTTTGAGAAGGTATTTTGATCTTGTTATACATAGTTGTTCTGCCTACTTTGCATCCCCCAATTCAACTTTTTGTAATTCTGAATATTTCTAAGAGAACCCAAGGAGCCCCGACTCTTTATCTCAGTAAGAAAATGCAAGCCAAGGAGCCATATGCTCTGCATTTGAATAAGGAACTTGTCAGTGAATGCTGACCACGAGACATCCACAGAGCGACACGATTTCACTGCATTCACATCACATTTTCCTTACGGTCGGAAGCTGCTTTAATGCTGAGAACTTGTTATCATTGTAATTTGTTGTTTTATCCTTCCAAGAATTCCTCCTTTCTCTTGGCAACAAAACTCAAATTTTATTATATAGCAACATTTTAATAACATTTTTAATAACATTATGTGGTGTAGATGCGATTGATCTCATCCCTAGTTTGAAAGTGGACCTGATTTCCATAAGTCACTGGGCATTCCCATCCCACGACCCACAGTGATTGGCTGAGGAAGACAAAGAACTTTGTCAGAGTCAGTGAGGCGAAGAAATGTTCGGTGGGAAATGAAACACTTCTCTTACATGGAAGCTTCCAGAAGACCTTCTCATTGTTGTCAATGAGGTGTGATGAGGACAGGTCAAGCAATGACTGGGCTATTCCGAGACCATGAACCACAAACCCAACTGAGAGATGTCAGGAGCACAGTGGAGCATTTGAAAATGAAATTCAACCCAAAGAGAGGAGTGAGAGAAAATGAGTCCCTGAGGTCATCGTGTAAATATCAATATTATGTTTCCATTATAGCCAGCCCTGAGTGGCCTTTTCAAGTGCATGACTCCATAAATATCCTTTGTGGTTTATACAGCGTGAGTGGGGATCTCTGTCACTTGCAAACAAAAGTTTTCTAGCAGATTTAAGATCCATAACTGTATCAGAATGTATATCCCAGTGGTCCCTGAGGCAGAAGATAGAGGAGTTTAAAAATCATCAGTGGATCCAAAGTTTAAATTCTAGAACTCCTTCTTAAAATGCCATGACTTTCATTTTTGGGGGGTGGGGGAGGGGCAGTGATAATAATTTGCCTTTACAACCAACAGGAGTCCTGGTGGTGAAGTGGACTGCATGTTGGAAAGCTAACTTCAAGGTCAGAAGTTTGAAACCACCAGTCAGTTTGAGAGAGAAAGCTGAGGCTTTAGAATATCCTGTAAAGAGTTCTCACAAGGACAGTTCTACTCTGTCCAATAAGAACCACTATGAGTTGAAATCAACTTGATGGCAATGAGTGAGTTTTTATAAATAATGCCATGGCCCACCCGGTAACCATGTTTCCCAATTAGAAATATATAAACCTAATCTAGAAAATATCTTTTCTGATTTTCTAACTTCATTGAAGATTTCTTAGAATAATAAAAAATTAAATGATATTTTATAATGCATTTAACTAATTGTCTTCATTAAAGTAAGTTAGAATAAAATTACATAAGATCAGGATTATCCCTTCCCCCACAGAAAATCACATTTACGATGCCCTTAGCGAGAGAACATCCACATTATTTTTCTGGAATAAATTATTGTTACAGTGAACACCCAGAGAAAAATGTTGTTACTGGTCTGCAGATTGTAAAACTAAAAATACCTCAACCAACCTCTCAGTGCAAACTTGGCAAGCCAAAGGACCTGTTCGGCACACATAGGTATGCAGTGAACATGTCTGATTGACAGGAGCCCTGCTGGGATTCAGAGTGAGCTATTTAAGCACCGCTGTTTCTTGGTGACTGCCAGCCTCTGCTGCAGAGAGATGATGCCATCGCCATTAGCAAGATCTCCAAGCTACTTCAAACTGCCATCGGCCCCGTGTTTAGGTGTGGGAGTCCTATCAGTGGCTGACAGGTGCACAGGGTCTCAAGAAAACATGGTTGTACTGGATAATACAGGGTTGTTAAGAATAATAATTCCACTGTGCCAATGTGAACGGGCACAGTGTTACTGTGGAATTTGTAAATATAGTCACTAAACTGTAAAATGATAGTCTTGTATGGAAATTGACCTGCTTTTAACTTCCGTGTTTTAGACATCTGGCATTTAAAAATTCTGCTGTACAACCCAAATCAAAGGGTGTGAAGCCAGTTAGAGGAAGCTGAACACAGAGCAATAGAGCCTTTCAATCCCTGGATGGAGCTAAGGAAGATGAAACAGAGACTACCTTTGAAAAGCCTCATTACAGAAGTTTTCAAATATATATTTATATATATTAACATATGTGTATAATATATGTGTTCACATCTATGTATATGTACATACATGTATTTTAAATATATATGCATGTGGAGAGAGAAAATGCGAGATTTCAAATCGACTTCAAGATCACAAAATGTAGTAAGGGCTTAACCTACATAAAATAAATCAGTTCATTTTGTGACGGGAGCAATTATATTCCCAGAAACAGAACCATGTGTTGTGGTCCCAGAAATAGCGAAAGAGAATGAGAGGCAAATGGGATTCTTCTGTTTACATTGCATTATCATATGATGACAATGGGTGGTTCCATTTCCCAGAATGACCAAATTTCACATCTTACATTTGGATCCCACCTGATCACAAGAGGACTTCGTGTCCCATCCACTGAACTTGGTAAATTATATAATCTGTGATAGATCATCTGGTTTTGACATATTTACATTGAAATTCTTCTGGAAACAGGTCTGAATTATTTAGATTATTTTTTGTAACAAATGATATTTGCCTGACTGATGGCTTTTTATAACTGATCGAGTATAATTAGACAGAGCTGGGTGTTCAGACTCTAAGAGAACATGCTGAACTTGTATTTTGCCCAGTTTAGTAGTGATTCGCCAGGCTTTATATTTGATTCCAAGTGAACTTCACCAGAACTATATTCAGGATGTTTCCTTTTCTTTAAGCTGCTGGTTTTGTTGGGTGCTCTCGTTTTGTGATTTTAGAAAACAGAGATCACGATGGTCATTTCTAAATACTATTTTTAACAGATTTTTTTCGCAGTTACACGGATAAGTCAAAAAGTATTACAATGAATATTCCAGTTCATACATGCATGGGGTTGTTCTAAACACAATGTGTGTCAACATAACCCTGAGGTCAGTGGATGCCTGTAGACAAGGTCTCTTGACAACACACTCCTCACAGTCACGTAAGAGTGCCTTCGAAAAAGGATCCAATCACAGTAATGGGCCCTGCGATGATCCCATGCAGAGACCTGCTCAGAAGGTGAAGACATCTTTCTGGGAGATTCCACAGGGGAAATCTTGATTGAGCTTCTTGGAGAACATGGGACGATCACACGGGCATATAAGTAAGACGCTAAGGAAATTGAAAAGTGCTTTGGTAAGAAAAAGACCCAGAGAACTGCACTGAGCATTTGCCATCACAGCAATGTGCCCGCACACTCTTCGAGGGCCTGCAAGGCCTGTGCTCTGAGAATGTCATCGGTACACCTGACCCCATCCTTGTACAGTCTCATTAGTGCTCCTGCAGACTTCTTTTTTGTTCCTGAGCAAGTAAAACATCTAAAGAACATTTAAAACATTGGAAGAACATTTAAAAAGAACAGGATGTGAGGCCTCCAAGGATGCCCACACTTTTGTTTTGACATGGTGTAAACCAAGGAGCTCAGAATTCTTCAGGGAAGGGCTAGGGAGATGGGAACAGTGTCTCATAACTCTATTGACCAAAATGGAGGATCGATGGAGAAACAGCTTCATTTTGATATGTATACTTAATAAAGGTTACTATGATTTTGTAGCAATAAATTTGTACTTCCCCTTATACATTCCAGTTTTTTTCTTTTTGATTTTCTCATGGTGGTTTTTTTTTTGTGGGGTGTCCTTTTCCCCTCCTTCCACCTCCGTGATGCTCCCATACTTTTCTTCTTCTTCTTTCTCTTCCTCCTCCTCCTCTTTTTTTTTTTTTTTGTAAAATACAGTACCAGCTCCTCATCAATGTCCTTTTGGGATAATTCATTAAAAATCAACATATTTCATTTTCTAACATTTGGAAATTTAGAATTCCCATTGGCCTCCAGAGGAAAATCATTCCAGGGACCCACGGCAAAGCCAGCTGCCTGCAGAACACACTGCAGCCTGCATGTTCTTACTAACATAATTGGCCATGCCACGCCCTGATCAAATGTCTTCACCATTCCTCATCCTCAGCATGATCCACTTGGCCTCAAAACCCTTCAGAATATGGTGTTGAAAGTATCTTAATTCAAATTAAGTGTCTCTCCAAATCTGCCAAGGCTTTAGGCTTGAGCAAATAAAATTGCTGTTTGTTCCCCTAAGGTCCCATGGTTCTCCTACTTCTTCCCCCTTTGAATGTATCCTCCCAGGACCACTAGCTCCTTCTGTACCTGGTAAATGCTTCTTCGTTTTCCAGAACTCTGTTGTATTCTGTGATGATTGACTGGCCACTGCCAGATAGAATATACTATTTGGAATATCGCTTCCCTTCCATACTTTGGTCACACTTGTCTTATGAGACCATGACATCCTTCTTAAGGTCTCAAGTCACTTTTTAAATTTTCTGTTACTGTTAGATACATGACTGCAGTATGAAATGCCTATCCACTCTCTTTTGACCGATTTGGGGGAAATGCTATAAGTATATGAACACATTTCTCTGTTCAGGAGAAATACCAACAACCTACTCCCATAAAGATTAATCCCTAGAGATGCCTATGGGGCAGTTATACTTGTAATTGACTCCACAACATCCACCAATCGAGCAAATATGTATGTAGACGTCTAAGGAGCCCTGGTTATACACTTGGCTGCTAACTGAAAGGTTGGCAACTCAGACACATCAGCCACAGGAGGAAGATGAAGCAATCTTCATCCAGAAAGTTTTACAATCTCGAATGCAACAATATGGACCAGTTCTAAGTTCTACTCTGTCCTATAAGGGTGTTAAGAGTTGAAATCAGTTGAACAGCAATGAGCTTAATTTGTTTTACGTATATGTAAATGTGTATATTTACAGGGTCCCTGGGTGGCACAAAGGAGCCCTCCAACCTTTTGGTTATGCATTGGCCTGCTGTGTTAGTCTGGGTAGACTAGAGAAACAAACTCACGGACACTCATGTGCATATAAGAAAAAGCTTTATATACAAGAGCAGCTGAATATTGAGAAAACAGCTCAGCTCAGTCCAGATCAAGTCCATAAGTCAGATATTAGCCCATATGTCTGTTGCCAATCTATAAAGTCCTCTTCAGACTCACATAACACATTCAATGATGCTGAATGCAGGAAGATCACAGGCCAGTGGGCGTGAAGTCTTGTGGATCCAGTGGCATTGTAAGCATCTCAGTGCTGGCAGGGGTCACCATATGGCTTCTCCAGTCCCAGGACACGGGGTCTATCAGCATAGTGCCATGTGTCTTCTCAGTAGAGCATCTCTCAGGGAGTGAGCAGAGAGGGAGAATCTGTCTCCTGCCTCCAAGGAGGAAATCCCAGAGTTCCCAGAATCCTCAGGAGAAGGTTATGTCCACACAGAGGCCTCATTGGCTATATCAAGATTGACAGGTTAGGCTCCACCCCTACACCCTTAATCCTCAAATTGACACCAGATTATGTAACTACCACAGTTGCTAATTATGAGGTCAGCAGTTTGATACCGCCAGCTAGCTCCATGAGAGAAAGACTAGCCTTTCTACTCCTTTAAAGAGTTACCACCTCAGAACCCCACAAGAGACAATTTTACCTTGTTCAATAGGGTCATGATGATTCAGAATTGATTTAGTGGCAGTGTGTTGGGGTGATGCAAATGATTACTGTCCTCAGATTCTAACCAAAAGGCTAGAGATTCTAGTCTACCTTGAGGTGCATTGGGGAAAAAGTTCTGGAGATATGCTTCCTAAAAATCATCTGCTGAAACCCCTGTGTAGCACAGTGCTACTTTGACACACATGGGATTACCCTGAGTCATTAGATCAGAGATACAAGGGTGTTACCTTTCGTTTGATGATGTATATTAAATACAATCACTTCCCAGGTATCAGGTGTTTTCTAGTGACTAAAACATACATATTTTTTAAATCCCCCTCCCAGCTCTAGCACAAACCACAAGCTTGATGCCTGTGTTTAAAATTGCCAGCCACCGTTCCAGTGTCCCCTTTTCAGGCTCCATGCAAAAGGAGCTGAAGGGCAAGTTCTGTAGCTATCGGGGAGATTTTCTTCCAACTGGTCATTGAATGCCTTTCACAAAACAGATAGCCACTCTCCTTTTCAAGCCAAAATCTCAAAAATGGGTGGCTGAATCTTTCGGGCATTTTCAAAGAAGCTTATCTCCCTCTACCCTCCTTCTCTACCCTCATTCTGGGGGGCGAGGGACAAGGTGCTACATGCTGCACTCCCAGGCTGCTGGAGAAATACCAGTAGGCTCCAGCATCGACATGTGTGCTTGATACACATATTTTATGATTACCTTTCCTCCCCAGCCAAGACTGTCAGAGGAAACATGGCTTTTTTTCTCTCCCCACAGTGTTCTGCCAAGTGCCAGGCTTTGCACTTCAGCAATATTTGATCAGTAGGACATAAGTTGCAGGAGCACATCCCCACCCAAGGCTGAGACGCAGGAAAACTTCAACTCTCCAATGAACTTTTCCATAGCCCTACAGAAGTTGTGTCTGTCCATATTTTTACTTCAGCTGGGCTGAGTGGGAGAAAAACGCAAAGGGAGGTTGAAGCAGATGGTTGTCACAAACTGCATACGGCAATTGAGAATTAGTGTGCAAGCATATGCAACCTGGTACAGTATGAAACATTCCAGCATATGAGTGCTGAACTAAATCAAGACTGAAGAAGATCGGGAGGATTCAAAGATGAGCTCTGCGTATATAGAGATAGAGATATAGATATGCCTTTGGAATTCATTAGGATTGTTCTGTTTTCACTAGGCAAGTGAATGCCTAAGTTGAGCAGATTGGTGTAGATTCTATGTCTCATCTTGAATCAACCACAACATTTCTCTTAGAAAAGCAATTATTTCTGAAGAGAAGTCAGGATTATGGCATCAACTTACATGACCACAGTTAATGATCATAATAATTACTAGCAGAGCATGTCCATTTGTACGTGTCCCCCCAGTCTAATATTAGTGACAAACCAACATACAGTTTTTATACAATTATAAGAGGCATTTTGACTACTTATGACCCTATTTATAAAAGACCAGAAATGTATGTCAGAAAGTACTCAGAACCTTGCTATTAGATGTAAAGTAGCTCAAGCAAGTGGAAGAAATCATGGGAAGTAAGGAGTTGACCAGAAGATTCCAAAGGGCAACTTGAGAAGATAAGGTAAGGTATTTTAATAAAATGTGCAGAAAGGGAAGTTAGAAAATCAAAAGAGAAGAAGATGTTAGACATTCTCAAGCTGACAGAACTAAAGAAATATCCAAGCCTCAAGTTATAATTTTTAAGGGAAATAATAAATGATGCAGGGAGCATCAAAAGAAGATGAAAGAAACTGAGTCACCATACCAAAAAGAATTAGTCAACATCCAACCATTTCAGGAGGTCATGTATGATTAAGACCAATAGTACTGAAGGAAGATCTCCAAGTTGCACTGAAGGAATTGGCAAGAATCATTACACCCTGAGCTGAGATATTGAAACGGACAGATGCAATGTTGGAAGCACTCATTCATCTGTGCCAAGCAACTCCAGCTAGTGACTAGAAAAGATCCATATTGGTGCTCATTCCAAAGAAAGGTGATTTAAAAGCATATAAAAATTATCAAATACTATCATTGCTATCATAAGGAAGTAAAATGTTGCTGAAGATAATTCATAACTGGTTATAGCATTACATCAAAAGAAATTCAAGCTAGATCAGAAGAGAATCTAGTAGAAGGGACTTCATTGCTGATGGCAGATGGCTCTTGTCTGAAAGCAGAGAATACCAGAAGGATATTTTCCTTTGTTCTATTAACTACACACAGGCAGTTGTATGAACAGAACACGATGAAACTTCATGGCTCAAAACCAGGAAAGATGTGCCTCAGAACTACATCCTTCAATGTCCCTATTTAGGCTTCACACTGAGCAATAATCCTAGGAACTGCACTGTATGATGAAGAATACAGGATCAGGTTGTGAGAAGGCTCTTAGCAACCTGCAATGTGCAGATGCCACGACTTTGCGTGCTGATACTGAAGAGGACTTGAAACACTTACTGATTAAGATCAGAGAGTACAGTCTTCACAATGGATATCACCTTAACATTAAAAAAAAGAGAGAGAAAGAAAGAAAATCCCCACCGGGGATTTTCTGGATCAGTAGACAACATCATAGTACACAGATAAAGGATTGAAGTTGTTAACTGTTTCCTTTCCCTTGAATCCACCATCAACCCCCAAGGAAGCAGCCGTCAAGACACCAAGAGAGGAATTGCACTGCACAAAGCTGCCACGCGGCCCTCTTTCAGATGTTGCAAAGCAGCGTTGTTTCTTTGAGGACTTTGAGGGCCTGATGCAAGCGACAGTGTTTTCCATCACCTTCTGGTTAGGAGAAAATTGGACAATGAATAAGGAAGCCCAAAGAAGAATTGGTGCCTTTGAATTACAATGTTGGCAAATAATATTAAATACGTATACATGTTGCTAGAAGAACCAGTCGTGGAAAGCCCGTGCTCGGAATAGAATCCAGAAAAAGAAAGAACCTCTCAATGAGGTGGATTTAACCAGCGGCTGCATCAATGAACCACAGCAATGACTATGAGGATGGGGTCCAATCAGGCTGGCAATGTTTCATTTTGTTGTATTTTGGGTCAACGTGAGTCAGAATAATCTACTGTAAATAATCCTTACAATAATGGTATGACCCACCTTGTGACCCATTTGTTCAAATCAATTTCTTTACAGACATATGCACTGAAAAGCCTGTGTCCAGTAAGTATAGTGATAAAATGAAACAAATCAATTGCAATCAAATAAACTCTGATTTCCAGCAACTCCATGTATCTCAGAGTAGAATTGGACTGCTTAGAGTTTTCAAAGGTTGATTTTTCTTAAGTTGATTACCAGGTGCTTATTCTGCCGTGCCTTTGGATAAATTTAAACCTACAAATTTTTGGTTAAGGAAAACACATGTATATCAACCGTAGTTAGCAGTAATAAGTGCCAGATTGACAACATGGAAGTCCTTACAGTAGGAGTAAGGGGATATATCTCTGCCACATTGCCTTTTATAATAATAAATAACTCCTCATCATCCTCATTACTCCACTTAGCAATTCTGGAAAGGGAGGTGAAATGACAACTCCCCATTTAAAAATGAAGAGACAGAGGAGGGGAGTTTGTCCGACACCCTTTTCTCTGAAGAGCAAAGACCCATTGTGCAGCCAGCCTGAGATGTTACTCAGTCATGGCTGCAGCCTAAAGAGAGGGCTGGTAGGAGGGACCCCAAGCCACCGCTGCTCCTGCCGTCCCTAAACTTGCTCCCCAATGAGGTTTTAAGGGGCGACAGTTGTTTTCAAAAAGTTCCTTCCTACTGCTTCCTGTCTTTCTGCTCGATTCACCTTCTCATGGGTCCTTTTTTGTAAGAAGTGCAAGGAAGGCATAATGTAAAAGGAAGAGGAGAAAATTATAGATATTGGCCTAAGAAAAAATATCAAATTCCATGTTGGTAGACCCAAACGCAAATCAACTCCGAACTACAGGAGTCCACCAACATGCACATAAATCATTTATAACGATAATCCAAGACTAGGTCCAAATCTCATTAAAGTATATGAATCCTTAATCTATTTTGGCAAAAAAGCACCAATACGCATTTTTTCTTTTTATCATAAATTACAGTTCTGTGGCACTGTGCAAATATTACCAAGCTGTAAGACAGCTGTGCTCCATTAAAATGTGTAATGGTCGCTGATTTCTTACAGCACATGGTCATCAGGCTGAATCTACAGCCAGTAATTAGGAAGATGAAATGTTTAATTGTGCCTTAATTTTGATAAAATTTATCTGTCACACATCCCGCAGCCGAGCATTATGCTCACAAATCAATGTCATCATGCCGAGTAGGAGCTCAAGCACCAGACTCTTGTTCCTGACACATTCATTTGAATGTCTAACTGCTCATGAGACACAACCAGGCTGAGGAAGAAAGTGAAAACTTTCCCTCTTGACACAGTTCTGGTGATGTATGTCCTGTTGCTTTCTTTAAGGAAAAATGAGAAAATGGGATCGAAGAGGATTTCACTCTTGCCTCTAAATGGTCCACCTCAATCTCTGTTCATGTAAACAGAAAAAGATAGCTGTGGGGGGTGGGGGTGGGGAGTAGTAGATGGAGGGAGAAAGAAAGATGAAGAAGAGAATTTGGAGATACCTATAGAGTCTTATCCACCACTCACTTATCAATTTGCTGTGCTGTGGTTACTGGTGTGTTGCTAAGATGCTGGAAGCTATGTCACTGATATTTCAAACACCATCAGGTGGACAGATTTTAGCTGAGCTTCCAGACTAACTGAGGCTAGAGAGAAAAGCCTTGGCAATCTTATTCTGAAAGCTCGCCGATGAGAGCCTCATGGATCACAAAAGAACCTTGCTCAGTGTAGTGCTGGGCTGTGAGGCCTCTCCGTTGGAGGCCGCTGAACAATGGCAACAACCGTGGGTCTGAAGAGACCAAGGATCAGGAAGAGAGTGCAGAAGCAGCTACCATCTTCTTCGGTTCCCCATCAGGTCAGCAGGAGTCAAAAACAACTTGACAGCAATTAAAAACAAGACATAAGTCCTGATAGCTTAATGCCTATTTGGAGGTAGATCAGAGAGATGGGCAAGAGCTATTCATTATGGCTGGATACTTGAATATGTGTAGATTCATAGGCTATTAGAATATTAGAAACTCATCTTATTGCCTAGGAATGGACAGTGAAGATCAGATACATTGCCCAGGGACTACCGCAGAACAGAAAAGAGGGTTGGGAGTTTCTATGCAGTCAGAGTTGTGATAACTGCTATAATCTTTATGAGGCAATTTACATATCATAATCCTGAATTCGTTTTTCAAACGGCAAGAAATATTTTTAGGCACAGGGAAGTGTGAGTACAAATACCTGCCAATACTCAAAATTCATTTATATTATGTTGTCCCCACAAAAGGAATCCGTGATCATTCTTTCTCAGCCATGATTACTGTGCCTCACTACCCAACAGAATTTAAAAAGTAGATGCAGAAATGAACTACCCATTACCCATACATGGCTCTGTAAAGAAAAATATTTGAAGAAGTCAAAGCAAAGAATTCGGGGGAAGGGGCTGTGGTGAAAGGGAAGTGTAAAGAAAAGGTAAGCAACTTGAATCAAGACGGGCTGCTGTAGGGTTTTCTAGCCTGAACCCACTGGTTGGACAAATGGAGGTAAGTTTTCCAAGGCCTCCGAGTTAAGATTGTGCTTGGCTTTGAAAATGTTTTTAATGGGACAAAACTTGACTAACAGATACCAGAAAGTTTTCTAAAGGAATGAATTCCTCACCAAGCAAGACTAATGAACCAACTGAAGATGTAGAAGTAAGCCAGCTTACTTACTTAAAAATAAGTCTCGAGTTCAGGAGTAATTTTAGAAGAGTCTTCAGGGAGCGCCAAATGGCATTCAGCTCTAGCCTGCTAACAAGAAGACTCATTAAAGTGCTTTTTCTAAAGTTAGCCATGCAAATAAATCCAAGCTAAAGATATCGTACTCTCATTCCCTCTTCATATTATTTTCCTGGGCAGATCTAGTGAGAGATTAGATAAAAGGGTGATAATGTGGTCTACTTGCTGTATTTAATACCACTAGCACACCACATAGGTTAAGCAATAATATGAATAACTAAGAGGGGACAAAATGGCATGGAGAATAACACTAAATAACTGACATTTGTATATCTTTTCCCACACAAAAAAACCAGTTTCCATATTTGGGGTTCTCAAACCAAAAAAACAGCTGCCATCAAGTCAATTATAAAATTGACAAACCAATATCCCTTATGAAGAGAGACATATATATTCTCTATAAAATCATGGCCAATGAAATACAACAATATATATAAAAAAATAATACACCATGAGTAAGTCGTGTGTGAGGCCAGTTATCTACAGGAAAAAGAAATGCAATGGCAGGCCTATATGGACAAGATGAGCTTTATATTAAGAAAGACTCTTTTAGCAGAGAGCATCCCAATTCAGGTCCATTCAAGTCCACAAATTGATGCAAGCCAGGCCCCTCTTTGTACTCATATAGCTCCAGGTTGATGCTGCATAAAGATGAAGTGGAAAGCAGGAAGATCACCTGCCTGTGGATGCGGAGTCTCATGGAGCCAAGGTCACTGAAAACATAGCAGGCTGCCTCTGGAGGCAAGCAGAGTGGAAGCAAGCAGGAAGGCAATTTGGCAGTGAGAGAGGGAGGTTCCCAGTTTCTTCTTATAAGAAGGTCACATCCCCAAATGAGGCACAGTCATGCTTTGACCTGATTGACAGGTTGGGCTCCACCGCTACATTTTCATAAATTCAAGTTGACATAAAATAATCTAACAAGTGGGATTCATACCAGGTACACAAAGATGGTTCAACATTAGAAAAACAATCAGTGTTATCCACCACATAAGCAAAATACAAATAAGAAGCAGACTGATCATATTATCATTTTATCCTGATTATCATGTCAATCCATGCAGAAAAGGATATTGACAATATCCAAACCCATTCTGATAAAAACATTCAAATTTGTTTAAGGAGAGAAGGGACATTTCTCAATGGGGAAGAGTCATATACATAAAACCAATAAGCAACATTTCACTCAATGGGGCAAAGCTGAAAGCCTTTCCACTGTAAACAGGAACCAAACAAGAAAGCCACCATCGCCACTCTAATTTAACATCATGCTGGAAGTCTTCGACAGAACCAGTAGAGAACAACAAAGGAAAAATATATCAAAGAAATCCCAATGGACACAGAAGCGAAAGTCTCACTTCTGCAGGCTAGATGATCCTACATGGAGAAACCCCAAAGGATCCACACAAAATTATTGTTGGAAACAATCAAAAGATTTAGCATTATGGCAGGAGAAAGATTAGCAAACAGAACTCTATTGGATTCCCATATGCTAACAAATAAAGCTCTGGAAAGGTATCAAGAAAACAATACCATTGACAATAGCCATACAAAAGATTAAATACTTAGGAATAAACCTAACAAAAGAAACAAAAGTCTTGGTCAAAGAAAACTATTACAAGAAACACAAATGGAAGAATAATCCATATTCATAATTGTTGTTGTTGTTGTTAGGTGCCATTGAGGAGCTTCTGACTCATAGCGACCCTGTGTGAAACAGAGCAAAACACTGCCCAGCCGTGCACTGTCATCACAATCACCCTTGTGGTAAAGGCCATTGTTACTGCCACTGTGTGAATCCATCTTGGAAAATCTTCCTCCTTGTCCTTGGCCCTCTACTTTACCAAGCCCGATTATCCTTCTCCAGAGACAGGTCTCTTCCTGACATGTGCAAAGTCTGTATACAAAGTCTTACCATGCTTACTTCTAAGGAACATTCTGGCTGTACTTCAAAGATAGATTTGTTTGTTCTTTTGGTAGTCCAGGATATTTTCAATATTCTTCCCAAGCACCATAATTCAAATGCTTCCATTCTCCTTTGGTGTTCTTTATTCAATGTCTAACATGTATAAGAGGCTATTGAAAATATCAAGGCTTAAGTCAGGTGGACCTAGTCTTCAAAGTAATATCTGGCTTCTCAATACTCGAAAGAGATCTTGTGCAACAGATTTACCTAATGCAACATACCATTTGATCTCTTGGTTACTTCTCAACTTTCGTCTTTTCTCCATGTATCATGACGTTACCTATTAGTCCAGTTGTGGGGATTTGGGTCTTCTTTATGTTGAGCTGTAATCCATGCTGAAGGCTGCAATACTGGATCGTCATCAGCAAGTGCTTCATGTTCTCCTGACTCTCAGCAAGCAAGGTTGTGTCATCTGCATATTGCAAGTCATGAATAACCCTTCCTCAAATCTTGACATCACATTCTTCTTCACATAATCCAGTTCCTCTGATAATTTTTTCAGCATACACATTGAATGAGTATGGTGAGAGGATACAACCCTGGCGCACACCTTTCTGATTGAAAACCATGCACTATTCTCCTTTCTGTTCACACAACTGTTTCTTAATTCATGTACAAATTCCTCATGAGCACAATGTAGTGTTCTGGAATTCCCATTCTTCTTAAGTCTATCCATAGTTTATTATGATCCACACAGTTGAATGGCTTGGCATAGACAATAAAACACTAGTAAGCATCTTTCTGGTATTCTATGCTTTCGGCGAAGATCCATCTGACATCAGCAATGGCCTGAACCTCTGGCAGCCCCGTTGTGTCTACTGCTGCATTATTGTTAGATGATCCTCAGCAAAACTCTACTTTCATGTGATAGTGATGATACTGTTATATACTTTGAGAATTCTTGTTGGGTTACTTTTCTTTGGAATGAGTACAAATATGGATCTCTATCAATCAGTTGGCATAGTAACTGTCTTCTGCGTTTGTTGGAATAGAGAAATGAGTGTTTTCAGTGCTGCCTCAGCTTGTTGAAACATTTTGATTGATATTCCATCAGTTTCTGAAACATTGTTTTTGACTAATGCTTTCAGTGCAGCTCAAATTTTGATATTTTCTTTCTTTCCTGTCTTTTTAATGACTTTTTGCTTTCTTCATGAATGATGTTCTTGACATCCTCCTAGTTCATCAGGCCTTCTGTCATTAGTGTTCGATGCATCAAATCTGTTATTGAAATGTTTTAAAATTTCAAGTGGGATATACTCAATATCATATTTTGACTCTCATGGACTGTTTTCATTTTCTTCAGTTTCAACCTATACTTACATATGAGACCTCAGTGGACTATTCTACAGTCAGCTGCTGATATTGAGCTACTTCATCTTTTCTTCCCACAGATGTAGTCAATTTGATTTCTGTGTATTCCATTTGGAGAAGTCCATGTGTATACTTGCCTTTTGTGTTGTTGAAAAAAAGATATTTGAGATGAAGAGGTCCTTGGTATTGCAAAATTCTATCATGTGATCTATCATAGCTTCATTTCTATCACCATGTCCACATTTTCTAATTAGTGTTCCTTTCTCTTTGTTTCCAACGCTTGTATTCCCACTGCCAATAATTATCAATGCATCTTTATTTCTTGTTTGATCAATTTCCAACTGGTCATTGGTATAATTCTTTAATTTCTTTATCAGTAGCTTTAGAGGTTGGTGCATAAATTTGAATAATAGTTGTATTGATTGGATTTTTTTGAATTTGAATAGATATAATCCTACCATGGACAGCATTGTATTTCAAGATAGATCTTGAAATATCCTTTTTGTCAGTGAGCAATTTGATTCCTCTTGATTGTGTCATTCCTAGCATAATAAATCATAGGATTTTCTGATTCACAATGGCCAATACCAGTCTTTTTTAGCTCACTAACACCTATGATACCAATTATTATGTTTCATTTTTGATGACTTTTCATTTTTGTATGTTCATATTTTGTACATTCAAAATTCCCAGTTCTTATTATTAGTAGACATTTTCAGCTCTGTTTTCTCATGTTGAGTCATGCCTCATCAGCAAACGCAGGTTCCGAAGGTTCATTCCTACAGGCTTGACTCCATTTACATCATTAGGGTTGACTTTCTTTGAGAAGGCAGCTATTCCTCAGTCATATTTTGCCTGCCTTCAGATCTGAGCGGCTCATATTCTGCCATATATCCCACCATGTTCTGCTTCTATTCATTAGACCTTCTGTATTATTTAACAAAGTTTCAACACTGTCAAATAGAATCTTCGTAGTTAGTTCCTCTGAAGTGGACAGCCACATCCTAGTTAGTAGTCTGTTGGTAGTATTGAAGCTCTGCTGAGACCTGATCACTCTGGGTGACTGTGGTGGCATTTGAAATACCCGTGACACAGCTTCCAGCATCCCAGCAACACACAGCCACCACAGGATGACCAACTGGCAGACAAGTGGGGGTGTTCATGGATAGGAATCCTTAATATTGTGAAATGTCAATACTATTCAAAGCAATCCATAAATACAATGCAATTGTGATCCAAATCCTAAATTCATTCTTTAAAAAAAGGGAAACTCTAAGTACCCATTTCATATGGAAAGGGGATAGACTTAGGTAAAGCAAAGAACTCTTTAAGAAGAACAAAGTAGGAGGCTTTGAACTACATGACATCAAAACCTATTACATGGCCAAAGTAGTCAAAACAGCCTGGTACTGTTTCAATGATAGGTACAGAGACCAATAGAACAGAATAGGAAACCCAGAAATAATTCATCCATCTACAGGCAACTGATCTTTGATAAAGGGCCAAAAAGCATTAAATAGTGTGTTAGTCTGGGAAGACTAAAGAAATAAATTCATAGACACTCATGTGTGATAAGAAAGAGCTTTATATACAAGAACAATTGAACATTGAGAAAACATCCCAGCCCAGTCCAGATCAAGTCCATAAGTCCAGCATTAGTGCATATGTCTGATACCAATCCATAAATTTCTCTTGAGACTTACAAAACACATGCAATGATGCTGAATGCAGGATGATCACAAGCCAGTGGGTGGAAAGTCTTGTGGATCCAGTGGTGGCAGAGGCATCTCAGCACTGGTAGGGGTCTCCACCTGGCTCCTTCAGCTCCAGGACTCTAGCTTAACTCCCTGTGTCTTGTCAACTGCAATGTCTCCCAGGGAGTGAGTCTGTGTCCCAACTCCAACAAGGTATTTATCTCCTTAGCACCTCCAAATGAGGTCATCGAGCTGTGACCTAATTGACAGGCTAAACTCCACCCCTTCACTTATAAGTCTCAAATTGACAACAGATTATGGAACTACCACAAATAGTAAAGAGACAGTCATTTCAACAAAAGGTGCTATCAATATTGGATCTCCGTCTGTAGAAAAATAAAATAGGTCCCATATATTATCCCATACACAAAAATGAATTCAAAGTAGATTAAAAATGTAAGTCTAAATCTTCAAGCTATAATATAAATATCATCAATGAGAATATAGGGAAAATGTAAAGGTCCTATTTAAGGGCATATATAATATATCATATATAATGAAGGAAGCACACAGAGTAGACAAAGCAG
Source organism: Echinops telfairi (assembly GCF_000313985.2). Classification (NCBI taxonomy): domain Eukaryota; kingdom Metazoa; phylum Chordata; class Mammalia; order Afrosoricida; family Tenrecidae; genus Echinops; species Echinops telfairi. Next base: position 75,252,366 of record NW_022103896.1, on the reverse strand, counting down.
GTGACTGTACCTACTAACATTAATACACTCATATGACATTATCAGAAGAATAAAATGAAAAAGAAAAATCTTTAGCAATGACACCATGGACAAGGGGCTCATTACTAAAATCTATAGAATTCTGAAACACTTAAATAAGAAAAATAAATCCAGTTAAAATGCAGGCAAAAAACATGAACAGACAGTTCACTAAAAATCACTGATATTCACATGGCTAAGAAGCATATGAAAAGGTGCTCATGGGCATAGCGATCTAGGAGAGGCAAATCCAAACAATGATTGCCCAATTCAATGAAACAGAAAACAACGAATACTAGAGAGAGAGGCAAAAGTTTGGAACTTTTATACACTTCTGGTGGAGCTGTAAACATTTTAAAAATGTTGTGGAAAGTGATATGATACTAATTAACATTCACTGCCATCAAGTCAATGTTGACTCTTAGTGACCGTGTGGATTTCTGAGACTGTTGACGGGAGTAGAAAGTCCAGTCTTGCTCCCAAGGAGCTGACAGGGGTTTTGAACTACTGATCATGTGGAACCACTACACTAGTCGGGCTCCAGTGGAAAGTGGTATGGTGCTATCAAAAATAACTGGGAATGAAAATCCCATACAATCCAGCAATACCTCCACTAGGTGCATAGCCTGGAGAAGTAAGAGAGGGAACATGAACAGAGTGTGCACTCCCATGTTAATGGCAGTACAGTTCATAATAGTAAGAAGCTGGTAACAGCCCCAAAGCTCATCAGTAGGAGAATGGATAAATTAACGTTTGTACATTCATACAATGGAACAATGGAATACTCTGCATTGTTTAAAAAGCAAACATTGATTAAACAAAGAAGCATCTCACTGCCTGAATAGATCTAGAAAACATTATGTTGAGCAAAGTTAGTCAATCACAAAATGACAAATATTGTACTAGATTATTACCAAAAGGATAAATATCAAGAGAAAGACAGGTATCTATTTTTGATCATGTAATCATTTAATCCAGTATCCAAAAACTGTGGTAATGTTTCTGTCAATTGCTTATGATCCATCTTATCACTCTCTTATTTGTACAATTAAAAAACTACTTCTTCAGAGGAGGCCTTGTTTTAGCTAGGGTTAGTTTAAATGTTAGTTTGTGTGTTTTTGTTTTTTAAATTTAGGGGTGGGAGAATAGGGCCAAATAATTCCTACCACATTGCATTGTCCCACAGTCACCTCAAGTTAATAGACAATGATGATTAGTGAATTTCAAGGGCAATTCATGACCAGACAAGGGGGCAGGTTTGTCTTTCTCTGAGAAGGTTATTTCTCTTCTGCAGGTGGGTAAACCATGTAGGGCCAGACCTTTGCCCTTGGGGAAATGCTTAACATTACTTATATAGACACCCTGGGGGAGAATCCACACAGTCTTATTCTGCTACTCGGGCATTTTTGACAGTTTCTTTTCAACTCTCAGTGATGCTGGCTGCATGTGATAGACTACCTGGATTTTAGAATTTGTCTTTCTGGTGCACAACATTCTTCATAGATCACGTCAGAATATTTGATTCGGAAATCTCACTAAAGAAACCAGAATTCATTTTCAACAAACCTGCTGTAGGTTAAGGAACCGAAATATTTCTTTGGGGTTGAAGCGGTAGCACCCTACTGGGAGAGGAAGCAGAGAACTGCTATCCCAAGGCTGTGGGATTGGAAGTCAGGGGACTTTGGTTCAAATCTCTTGTGCCAATTATTGTTGTGCAGTAATGCACCTTCAGACCACTACAACTTTCTATTTTCATATTTCTTTGCTTTTTGTATGTCAGTCTAGAAGACACTGTTTGCCTTAGTAAGTGTTATTGAAATTTTTTGCCTTGTGTCTAACTCTTACTGCTATCTTTAAACAGTGGTCAGTTACTAATGTTTTTATCCTATATAAGTATGTATCCCATATATATTTGCCTAAAAAGCTTTCATATATATATATATATATGTGTGTGTGTGTGTGTGTGTGTGTGTGTATATCCTTTTCCCAATAGTACTTTAAGTTCTATACCATCGACTAGATTAATAATACTATTAGTAGAATTACCAAATGTCTCATGGAGTTTACTTAAATTATTTCTCAGCAAGCTGATAATGCTGTCTTTGGGGTGAACCACAGAAATTAGATAGATAGATAGACTATATATACAAATGAATCTTCAGTTTGAACTTAATCATAAATCCTAATCTAAGAATATTTAGTTCTTACAATGTGGCCCTGCTCAATATTTTCCCTTATGAAGTGACCACTGAAAATATAGATGCTATAGCAAGATGGGGTACAGATATCAAATGGTGCCTGTCTATCAGAAAGAATAGTGTGTGGGATCTTAAAGGCTTGTCTTAAAACAAGCAGCCATCTAAGTAAGGGGTCAGCTAACTCCACACTGACTTAGAGCACACCTGCCCATGTGGTTATAAATAATAACATTCAAGATCAGAGGAGGGGATGGTATTAGAGCTCATATTCTGAGCACCCAGTTTGCAAAGGGCTATGGGTGACAGTGAAATCACAAAATCTAGTTGCAGAGTCCCCATGCAGATTAAGCCTCCATTTAATTCCCTCGGACCATTGATCAGCAATGCCTGCCCTCAGACAGAAAGCATTGGAAAGTAGATTACTGCAGATGTAGTTAGGTTACATTTTAACATACTGTCTTTTTCCCCCTTTTGGCCCATTTTTAATTTGTTCTAGTTTTACTATTTTCTGCTTTATTTTGGGTTGAAATTTTTTCTATGTTTTACTTTGCTATCATTGTTAGCATTGGTTTTATTTTTGGTATGATTTTCTTTATATGAAATCCAAGATAGAGAGAAAGTAACTAGAACAATAATTCCCTAAGGTTATGTCAGGGGAGGTTTGGGGATAATGGAGAGCTAATAATAATGGGTAGAGGAATAAAGAAAATGTAAAATTGATGTGTGGGATGATTGTAGAACTCTTTTTAATATATTTAAACCATGAACCATATGGTACATAAATTACATGTCAATAAAACTATTTAATAATGAATTAAAATAACACAGAAAGTAAATTAAAGTAACCAGCTGCTAACCAAAAACCCGGCAGTTCGAACCTCCCAGTTGCTCCACAGGAGAAAGAAGAGAGAAGAACATGGCAAGTTGCTCTGTAAAGATTTACATCCTTGGAAACCCTGTGAGGTGGTTCTACTTTGTCCTATAGGGGTCACGATGAGCTGGAATTGACTATTGACCGTGGGTTTGGTTTTATGGGGGCAGAGATTGCAGTTCCTTCTCACCCAGGTATTCTGAGATTTAATAAGAGTATTTTAACATTCTCATTTATAGTTTTCGCTGCCAAAGCATTATATAATAAGTATTTCTACTGGAGGTAAAAATTTGATTTAGTCATGTGTAGTAAGAAGCTGTAACTGTGGCAACCTAATGTAAAAATAGCTGCCTTGTCAGCATTCTTCTGTAGATGTTTATGACATCGTGACATTTTGTGCAGGGATTCGCATAGTTGTTCCATATTGACTAGCCATTTAATCAGAATTACATTCACATTCACATCTGATCCATATGGCTCCAGCCCCAGAATATATGAAATAACTCCATATTCATATTTTTATCATAGCAACATTAATAAATGGGAGACACTTCTCCTTTTCTAATTATACCTCATAGTCTATGTAATGAGCATTACATGCTGAAATGACAAACTGTAGGTTCAGGACATGTTTCCTAGAGCAAAATTTGAACTGTTGTGACCAATGGACTTACTAACTTATAAGTCTATTGGCTTGAAAAAAAACATTAGTTTATTTAGTGCTTAAATACCGAGTGAGCACTCATTTAGTGAACACTAACTCTGTCTGAGCGAGTAAAGGGTCTGAAGATCTGAAGGGCACAGTCATAATCAGAAGGCGCACCCAGCCTAGAGGAGGAGAGAGACGGTGATAATGGCAATCCCTAAGAAGGCGGGCTGTCTGATGCTATGGTGCTCGCTGTGTTGGGTTCAACAGAGGAGGCCACAGAGGCTTTCTACAGACAGTGGTTTTAAGATGTCTTGAAGGTAAAGATAGGTGTTATCCGTGAAGGAGAGAGTAAAATGGGAGCCAGACTTTTAAAAGACATAGTGGACATTTATAGGGTGTGCAACATCAGAACAATGCCAATCCAAGTGAAAATATAAAACTGTGCTTTCTTTTTTTAGCATTTCTACCTTCCATGAATAAATCAGCTAACAGAAGGGAAGGCTTTTCAGAACAGAATGAGCTAAACAATGTCAATTTCAATTGCTGTTTTCTGGGGCAAGAAGCAGATCCAGCCCAAACTTAATACTCCCCCAGTCGTTTGACCATCCATAATCTCTGGATGAAGGGTCATATACAACTATGTATACTACCACCTTAAAAAAAAAAAAAGAAAAAAAGAAAAATTCAAGACATCTCCCCTCACCCACTTCTCTGCTGTCCTTCCCCCAGGGAGGAGGTTATTGTAGACCTTGTAATCTGTTCCCCCTTTCTCCCTCACCTTCCCTCCACTCTCCTGATATCTCTACTCTCACTACTGGTCCTGAGGGGTTCGTCTGTCCTGGATTCCCTGTGTTTCCAGTTCCTATCTGTGCCAGTGTACATCCTCCAGTCCAGCCGGATTTGTAAGGTAGAATTGGGATCATGATAATGATGGGGGGAGGAAGCCTTCAAGAACTAGAGGAAAGTTGTATATTTCATCGTTGCTACACTGCACCCTGACTGGCTCGTCTCCTACCCCCAGCCCTTCTGAAAGGGGATGTCCAATTTCTCACAGATGGGCTCTGGGTCCCCACTCCACACTGCCCCTCATTCACAATGCTATAATTTAAGATATGACAAAATAATAATTTATAAATTATCAAGGGTTCAGGGGGGAGGGGGGAAGGGGGAGGGAGGGGGAAAAAATGAGGAGCTGATACCAAGGGCTCAAGTAGAAAGTAGGTGTTTGGAGAATGATGATGGCAACATACAGAAAATGTATTGTAACACATATAAAATTTTTATCAGAACATATTCTGCAAAAATTGAATAAATTGTTAGAATAGAATAATGGAAGAGAAACTGAATAACACCCCCTAAGATATCTAGGTCCAAATCCTGGGAACCTGTGAATATTACATAATAGTAAAAGAGAATTTTCAGGATTTATTAAGAATATTAAAATAAGGAGATTTTCATGAACTATCTGACTGTACCCACTATAATCAGGAAGTTCAAGTTTGTTAAGAAGTATATCAACATGGTACACAAAGTTACAGAAAGAAGGCTGAGAACCAAGAATGGAAAGTAGAGGAAGATTGGATTTTCTAAGAAGAAGGCAATTTGATGACAGAAACTTAAAGCTATACTGTTGGTTTTGAAGGTGGAGGCTGCAGTCATGAACCAAGGAACATAGTGGCTTTTAAACACTGGAAAAGGCAAAGAATAAAAATTTCCCTGGAGATTCCAAAAGGAACTAGTCCTGACAAACCTTAACTGTTGCCTAACGACTTTGATTGAGGACTGCTGACCCCAGAAATGTACATGGACTCTGTGTTGTGGTAAGCCATTAGCTTCAAAGTAATGTATTGCAGCAGCAATAGGAATTGAATACAAAGAGTAAGAGAATAAATCTATAAAATTTCCAAACATAAGAACAGGTACTCATGAATTACAGGAAGATCACTACCCATAGAGTGGACTATGTAGATAAAGTACATGCCATGATTCAAATTTTTTCATTTATTTTTTTAGAAATCATTGTATTGGGGGCTCATACAACTCATCACAATCCATACATATACCCATTGTGTCAAGCACATTTGTACATTTGTTGCCATCATCAGTCTCAAAACATTTTCTTTCTACTTGAGCCCTTGGTATCAGCTCCTCATTTTTGCCATGATTCAACTTTTAACCACTCTCCTAGAATTTCTGTTATGAAACATCATTAACAGAATGTTCAAGTTTGTGGAGAAGTATATCAACATGGTACACAAAGTTACAGAAAGAAGGCTGTGAACCAAGAATGGACAAATAAAATATTATGTTTTTTCCAACAGGTTTTCCTCCTCCAGAAAATTCTGTTGAGAAATTGAAAAGTAGCAAGAAGACATTTAAAAAAACATTTTTTAATCATTTTATTGGGAGTTCTTACAAATAAACATTCCATAGTTCAGTCACATTGAGCAGTATTGTGCAGTTGCTACCAAAATCAGTTTTAAAATGTTTCCTTTCTTCTTGAACTCCTTGATATCAGCTCCCCTTTATCCCCTCTCTCCCCAACCCTAGCCCAAAGGAAACTTTATTTAACGTATTTATTCCCCTCCCCAAAACAGTTTTGTTTTTTGTTTTTTTTGTATTGGGTTTTTTTCCCGCCATATCTTACAAAAAAACAATATATCCATTCACATGCAATGCTGTTGTTAGATTCCCATCGACTGGGGTTACACAGTGATCAATGCTATCAGCTTCCTCACCCCTCTCCCCCCACTCTCCTCCTGTACCCTCAGGGAACCAGTACTCCTGTTACTGTTTCTGAAGGGTTATCTGTCTTGGCTTTCATGTATCAAACTCTCTTAAACATACAAATGAACATATACAAATTTAACATGATTAATGAGGTAAAACAAATAAAAACCATGATAGTAAGAGGAGGAAATACTAAAGAACTAGAAGATAGTTATGTGGTTCATAAGTGCTAGACCATACCCTGGATATATTATCCCTTCAATGTGGCCCTTCAGGGAGGGATTGTTGGATTATCTTACAGGTGGGTTTTGGGTCTCCCTTACATCCATGCCCTAGTTGCTTTGCCACCTCCTGATCATAGGGGCTGGTGTGCTTCTTCCATGTGGGCTTTTGTTGCTTCCTTGCTAGTTGACTGTTTAACTACAAGCCTTTAAGACCCCCGACACTATATCTTTTAATAGCCAGGCACCATCAACTTTCTTCACCATATTTTCTTATACACCCATTTTAAAGAAGATTTTATTTAACTATTAATAATTACTTGCCTTGTAATAAGATCCCTAATAAAGTGATTCCTTCCATAAACATTTATTGAGCCAATATTTGGTGATAAACACAATCTTGAGCTTCTTTAAGGAGTTAATATTCTAGAAAATAATGTTTAAGAATATTAATTTCAACAAAAGCATAAATACTTTGTAGAAGTATAGCAATAGGAATGGAAGAACTAGAGGATAGTATATTTATATCAAGAACTAGATATTTATTTTAAGAACTAGAGGAGTAGTATATTTATATCATACTCAGATTTTCAAAATAAAATTTCTAATGGAGACTTTTGACACAAGAAATGTGTTTATTTCATAATATATTTTCAAATAAAATAATTTACTCAGTGGTGCAATTGCATGAGCACCACATTATCTACTTCCTGAATAATATGCACTGTAGTTTGGACGCTGAACATATAAAAATATATGTGCTACATATTAATTATTCATATGTACACCATAGAAAAGATGAACAAAGTATTTTAAGAAAAATAACTTCTTAAGTCTTCAGAGCTATGAAGGCAAAACTGTATGATGACTGACACATGGGCTTTCCCCTCAGAGAGAAATGAAACTGAGTCCTAGTACTAAATGGATGATGACAGGCAAGACTCAGTTTTTTCATCTGGAAAATGGAGAGCATGGACTTAGACAATAGAATGTTTGGTGTGCCTAGCTCAATGCAGAACTCTCCTTCGACTTACCCTAATGAACCGACAGCCTGTTTGGTCAGTGTCTGAGCATTTCTGAGTCAGCAGGAGGGAAGCATTCTTAGGTGGTGCTGTGAGACATTAAAGAAGGCAAAGACCAACTGATGCCTCTTCTTGTGCAAACAAATTATGATAAAGTATAATCTAGAGAATAGAGTTGAAGCTTTGTAATATAACCAAGGTTCAAATCATGTCCCTTGTTCGTTCATTTATTAGATATGTAAGCAAAATACTTTATCTTCCCAAGCAATTGCATTTCATTTATAACACAATACCTATCTCACGGTGTTGATATAAGATATAAATAACACAGTGGCTTTTTAAATTGCCTAGATCATAACAGATATTTAAGTGTATTTTCTTTTTCACTCCCTTTCCAAACTGTCATCCATTTATGAAGGAAAGAGAACATTCATAGATTTGTCAAACCTGTTTATATCTCTACACGAGAGGGAGAGGGACCAGACTGCAACCCAGTGAGCCAAGACGTGAATGCAACATACTGGCATAAAGCAGGGAACCAATAGAGATATCTGTGGGGCTGACCCCAATCCCAACTATGTGGAGCTCCCTCCCCCCATGACCCTCCACCCCACGCACACACACACCCAGAAGAATTCACTTCAGAGGACAGTACAGAAGCTACAGCTCAGGGAGAGGGGTGTAACTGATCAGAGCAGACAAGAGCAAATGAAGAGGGAAGGAGAGAGTGGAACGCATCCTGGCCCACCAAGCCCCAAGGATGATATTCCTGCTCAGAGCAGCCAATGCAGAGAGGATGATGGGGCCAGCCCCACTGCTAGGCAAGACATCCCTCACTGACTGATATCATTATGGAGACAATACTGGAGAAACCGTGAGGGAATTGTGCCTGATCTGACCCCATCACACCGGGGTGAAATGCTAAGGGCATGCAACAGAGCAACAAGGAAAGCAAAGCCACAAAGTCCCCAGGGAAAACCAAAAATAGACTTTTGAGCCAGGGCATAGCACCCCATCAGGCTTGACCAGAAAATACTCCTAAAGGTCAACAAACAGACCTGGAACTATTGATAGACTTTTCTTTTTTGTTGTTGTGTTAGTTTGGTTTTTTGTTTTCTTTTGTTGTTTTGTTTTGCTGAAGTCTTGATTTTGTGCTTATTATTGTTTCTGCATGTCCATCTAGGTAAGATAGGCGGGATAAACAATTAGGAGAAGAAAACAAAGGGACTGATGGTCCTGGGGGTACATGGGAGAGGAGTGTGGGGAAAGGAAGTGCTATTAACAAACCCAGGGACAGGGGAACAGCAAGCGATCTAAGATTGGTGGCAAGGAGGGCATAGGATGCCTGGTAGGGCTTGATCAAGGCAATGTAAATGAGAGGAATTACTGAAACCCAGATGAAGGCGGAACATGATAGTGGGAGGAAATTAAAAGGAAATAGAGGAAAGAAGTTGGAGGCAAAGAGTGTTTATAGAGGTCTAAATACAGGCAATAGGGAAATAGATTGTGTATATATAGTTATATGTTAAGTATCAAGGTAGCAGAAAGACATTGGGCCTCTCCTCTAGTACTCCTTCAATGGAAGACTACTTTGTTCTAATAACCTGAAATTCCATGATGCTCACCTTCCCAACAAAATCGCTGAAGACAAAATGGGTGCACAAGCAAATGTGGTGAAGAAAGCTGATGGTGCTCAGCTATCAAAAGATTTAGTGTTTGGGGTCTTAAAGGCTTGAAGATAAACAAGCGGTCATCTAGCTGAGAAGCAACAAGGTCCACATGGAATAAGCACACCAGTCTCTGTGATCATGAGGTGTCGATGGGATCAGGTATCAGACATCAAAGACCCAGAACAAAATATCATATCAATGTGAATTAGGGAGAGTGCAGAGTGGAGACCCAAAGCTCATCTGTAGACAATTGGACATCCCCTTACAGAATGGTCACAAGGAAGAGATGAACCATTCAGAGTGCAGTATAGCACCAATGAAACATACAACTTTCTCTAGTTCAAAAATGCTTCCTTCCCCCTCTCTCCCCATCATGACTCCAATTCTACCTTACAAATCCAGCTAGACCAGAGCATGTACACTGGTGCAGATAAGAACTGGAAACCCAGGGAATCCAGGACAGATAAACCACTCAGGACTAATAATGAGAGTAGCGATACCAGGAGGGTAAGGGGAAGGAAGATAGGGAGAGAAAGAGGGAACTGATCACAATGGTCTACATACAACCCCCCTCCCAGGGGGACGTAGAACAGAAAGTTGAGTGAAGGGAGACCTCTGTCAGTGGAAGACATGAAAAAATAATAATAATTGAAGAATTATCAAGAGTTCATGAGGGAGGGAAGGTGGCGGGGGAGGGAGGAAAAAAATGAGGAGCTGATACCAAGGGTTCAAATAGAAAGAAATTGTTTTGAAAATGATGATGGCAACAAATATACAAATGTACTTGACACAATGTATGTATTTATGGATTGTGATAAGGGTTTATGAGGCCCTGGTAAAATGATTAAAAAGAATAATAAATAAATTACACAGTGGCCTTTAAAAATGCCTAGACCATAGTAGATATTAAAGTGCATTGTTTTCTCTCCCTTGCCAAACTGTTATTCATTTATGAAGGAAAGAGAACATTCATAGATTTGTCAAATGTTGGAAAATATACCACCTTGTCTGTAAAATTTATGCATCTTTTATTTTACATTGTTGAGGGTGAATTAAAGAAGTTGGAATCGAACAGAACGGGATGTAAACACTAAGATAGGAACCAACGAACACACTATAATGGGATGGGAAGTGTTATGAATAGTATCAGATAAATGTTTATATCAGAACAGCACAAATAGAATACTAAATTTCTATAATAAGATGATGTATAAAATCTATGGAGGTTTTGATAAATGATACTCGCTTTATCCAATGTAATTGATGACATTTGGGACAGGGTAAAGAAACTCCAGGGGGAAAAAATGGAAAAGTGACAAATACTGAATATTTCTTCACAGATAGAAATGAAAGATCACCTTGTTAGCATAATACCTATTAGTTCAAGAGCATTCCCAACTTTGAAAGGTGCAGTTGAAATGGACAAGAGTTGACAGCACATGTTTGGATGGAAAGGAGTTTGAGTGGCACTGTGGGTTGAGTGCTGGGCCACTAGGGGAAAGATCGGCAGTTCCAACCACGAGCTGCTCTGTGGGAAAAGATGAGGCAGCTGGCTTCCACAGAGATTTACAACCTGGGAAACTCTAAGGTGTTCGTCTGTCCTACAGCGTCACTAGGAGTTTATCACCTTTGATTTATATATACAACCTTTAAAAACACTCCCGATAAGACTACAAACATCACCCTAACAATTTATTTGTATCTCTGTATTATTTATTTTTCTCTCCATCCCCTCCCAGCCAATTGTTTATCTGATTTCTTTCACTATAAATCACTTTGCATTTCTATAATTTCATATGACAATCATATAGTGTCTTCTCTTTTCATCATGACTCCTTTGACTCAGTCTA
>NW_022103896.1:75238872-75239399 GCF_000313985.2 Echinops telfairi | reverse complement strand
ATGCAATCATTTAAAATGTGTTGATATTTGTTTTCTATCCAAGCATATGGTTTATTTTGGTAAACGTATGATGTGCACTTGAAAAGGAAGTGTACATTGTGAATTGCACAGCTGTGTAATATAATTTCTAAATATGTTTATTAGATTGAGATGGCTTCTAGCGTTGCTTAGATGATCCCCTTTACTGACGTCTATCTGCTCTAGTACCTGCTAAGCTTTTAATTACCATCAATTTGGCTCTGACTCGATGGTACTTAATTTTTATATTTTGTTCTGGGTTTTAGTTGGTTTGAGTTTGTTTTAGCTGGAGAATTAAACTGCAGTAGGCTTATGCACAATAATGGAACCAGGACTAAGAATATTTTTTTCAAGTTTTAATTAATCACAAATAGAATTAAAGGAGTCCTGCTGGTATAGTGGTTTAACATTGGGTTGTTAACAGCAAGGTCTGGGGTTCAAAACCATCAGCTGCTCCACAGGAGAAAGAGAAGGCTTTCTATTGCCTAAGGAGTTTCAGTCTTAAAACC
>NW_022103896.1:75224740-75237194 GCF_000313985.2 Echinops telfairi | reverse complement strand
TTGCTTTGTATGGGTGTTGGGATGTTAGACATTAAATAAGTAAGACTGAAGAAGAATTGTTGCATTTAAATTATAGTGTCGGTAAAGAATATTAAATTGTACATGGATTGCAAGAAAAATGAGCAAATTTGTATTGGAAGCAATAGAGTCTGAATTCTCTTTAGAGAAGAGGCTGATGAGACTTGATCTCATATTCTTTGAACATGTTACCAGAAGGACTTCATGCTCGGTAAGATAGAAGGTATGTGGGAAAGAGACAGATCCCCAAGGAGATGAACTGACACAGCAGCTGCAGCAATGGTTTCAAAATGAGCAGTGGTTGTGAGGCTGGCACAAGACCTGGCAGTGCTTCATTCTGTTGTCTATGTAGGGGCAACATGAGCCACAGCCCACTCAATGGCCCCAAACAGCCACAACAATTCTCTTGATGATGTTCACATATAAATAGCACTTTGTGCCATTAAGGAGAAAAACAAACAGCATGAAGTAATTGAACATCATGTGTAGCAAGGTAAAATGACATAAATATCAAATTTTACAGGATAGGAAAACATAGCATTTACCTATGTACACTTAACTACATACAAAATACTTGCAAAGAGTAACTTATGTTAAAGAACAAAAAAAATTCTAAAAAGCAATTTTATGCCATATTCCAAAAATAATTCAGCAAAATGAAACTGAAAAAAATTATCATCTTTGAAGTTCCACAGTCTCTTAAAGTTACTTTGACAAGGAAATAAAACAATAAGTCACAAATGAGAAAGCTGAAAGTTAAAGTGGATTAGATGTTGTAAAAGTTATCCACTGAGATAAATTCATACCTTTAATGCTGTGTATTGCCCATAAAATGAAAGTAAATTGAAATTTAACTAATGGTTTAAAGCAGAGAAGACTAATAACACCTCTAAGAAAAATATCAGAAGAATTACAAAATCAATTAAATAATAAAGTGGACTATTACTATTGAGTATTTTATTAGTATTAAAATACTATATGCTATTAGTATTTTATTGGTTTAACACCTTAAATTTATTCAGAACTAACAAATTACATAGACTTATCCTAAGAATTGATACATTTGAATTAAGGTGTTGGAGAAGAATATTGAAAGCATCATGGGCTGCCAAAAGAACAAACAAATCTGTCTTGGAATGCTCCTTGAGGGAAAGCAGGGAGAGACTTTGTCTTACATAATTTGGACATAATGGTAAGAGATACCAGACCCTGGGAAAGGACATAATGGTTGGCAAAGTAGAGAAACCATGAAAAAGAGGAATACGTCTGTGATGCTCACCTGCCCAGCGTGATTGCTGAAGACAGAATAGGTGCATAAGCAAATATGGTGAAGAGTTCTGATGGTGCCCGGCTATTACAAGAAACAGCACCTGGAATCTTAAAGGCTTGAAGTTAAACAAGCAGCCATCTAGCAGGGAAGCAACAAAGTCCACATGGAAGAATCACACCAACTTGTGTGATCATGAGGTGTCGATGGGATCAGCTATCAGGCATCAGATGACCCAAAAAAACAATCATATCAATGTGAACGATGGAGGTTGGAATGGAGACCCAAAGCCCATCTGTAGAAAATTGGACATCCCCTCACAGAAGGGCCACAGAAAGGGATGAGTCAGCCAGCTTGCAATATAGCCCTGACAAAACATGCAACATTCTTCTAGTTCTTTTAATGTTAACACACACAAACACCCCACTATCATGACCTCAGTTCTAACTTACAAATCTTGCTAGAATGGAGCATGTACTCCGGTGCAGATACGATCTCTCCACACACAGAATCCAGGGTAAACCCTCAGGAACAGTAATGGGAGTAACAATACCATGAGGGTATTGGGAGGAGAGGGTGAGAAAGGGGGAACTGATCACAATGATTGATGGCTAATCTGCCCCTCCCCCACAGGGGGATGAACAACAGAAATGTGGGTGAAGGAAGACAGTGGACAGTGTAAAATATTAAAATAATAATAAATTATAATTTATCAATGGAGTTCACAAAGGTGGAAAGGTGGGCGAGGGAGGGAAAAAAGAGGAGCTGATACCAAGGGCTCAAGTAGATAGAAAATGTTTTGAAAATGATGATGGCAACATATGTACAAATGTGCTTGATACAATTGATGTATATATGGATTGTTATATGAGCTTTAAGATCACCCAACAAATTATTTATTTTTAAAAAATCATTTTATTAGGGGCTCATACAACTCTTATCACAACCCATACATACATCAATTGTGTAAAGCACATTTGTACATTCATTGCCCTCATCATTCTCAAAACATTTGCTATCCACTTAAGCTCTTGGCATCAGCTCCTCATTTTTCCCCTCCCTCCCCCATCTCCCCTCCCTTATGAACCCTTGATAATTTATAAATTATTATTTTGTCATATCTTACACTGACATCTCCCTTCACCCACTTTTCTTTTGTCCATCCCCCAGGGAGAAGATTACATGTAGATCCTTGTAATCGGTTACCCCTTTCCACCCCACCCTCCCTCCACCCTCCCAGTATCGCTACTCTCACCACTGGTCCTGAAGGGATCATCTGTCCTGGATTTCCTGTGTTTCCAGTTCCTATCTGTACCAGTGTACATCCTCTGGTCTAGCCAGATTTGTAGGGTAGAATTGGGATCATGACAGTGGGTAGGGAGGAAGCATTTAGGAACTAGAGGAAAGTTGTATGTTTCATCATTGCTACACTGCACCCTGACTGGCTCATCTCCTCCTCAGGACCCTTTAGTAAGGGGATCTCCAATGGCCTAGAGATGGGCTTTGGGTCTCCACTCTGCACTCCCCCCATCATTCACAATGATATGATTTTTTGTTCTGATGATGCCTGATACCTGATCCCTTCGACACCTCATGGTCACACAGGCTGGTGTGCTTCTTCCATGTGGGCTTTGTTGCTTCTGAGCTAGATGGCCGCTTGTTTACCTTCAAGCCTTTAAGATCCTAGATGTTATATCTTTTGATAGCCGGGCACCATCAGCTTTCTTCCCCACATTTGCTTATGCACTCATTTGTCTTCAGTGATTGTGTCGGGAAGGTGAGCATCATGGAGTGCCAGTTTAATAGAACAAAGTATTTTTGCATTGAGGGAGTACTTGAATGGAGGCCCAATGTCCATCTGCTACCATAATACTAAATCTATACATATATCCACATAGATCTAGTTCCACTTCCTCATATATAGATATATTTACATATGTACATGTCTTTATTTAGACCTCTATAAATGCCCTTTACCTCTTAGCTCTTAATTTATTTTGTTTTAAAGAAAGAAAGTAAAAGAGGAATGCCCTGGACAAGATGAAATTGCACAGTGGCTTCCATAGGGGGCTCAAAGAGAAGAATCTAAGTATCTAGTGAAGATGACGCAGGACTGGTTGGTGTTGCATTCTGTCGTGCATGGGGTCACTAAGGGTCAGAACCAACTTGGTGGCATGTAACAATAACAAAATCGAAGAAAGAAATGCACAACTTAAAAAGCTGTAAATGAAAAATTATGTATTATATGAAAAATAATTTTGCTACTATAAACTATAAAACTGTGTACTAGTAACATTAACCATTTCTAGAAACATGTTAAATTTTGTAATTTAAATTGAAACAGAAAATATAAAGAATTGAGAAATCACCAATAAGTGACAGCCACAAAATCATTCCTAGGTCTAATGTGCATACTACTGAAGTATTTTAAAGTTTAAAGAAAAAATAAGTCTCATAAGATAAAAAGAGGAGAAACTATACAACTCATAATATAAACTATATAATCCCAATTCTACCACATAAACCTTGCATATATTAGACCTGTGCAAAAAAGCAAAGGAAAGTAAGGAGACGTTCTAAGGATTTGAGACCAGAAGACCCTGGCAGAACCAACAGATACTGATGGGGAGAGATAGGGGACAATTTTGAGACCAGCAGCTGAAACTGGAAGAAGTTATACACAACAATTGACAGGTGCATAGGAGTCATAAAATCTGAACGATCTAGAGGAGTCACCTCTCAATATTGACCCATAGGTACTACGACTACTTTCAAAAATTTTCCCCAACCTGGAAGAGAAAATGCCAGAAGCAGAATAAAAAGTTAAGCTAGATGGGGCAATAGAAATGAAAAAATAAAATGGTCCAGCAATAGTTGGGGAGGGAAACAGAAACAAAGTCACCATAATTCTGAGCCTTCTATCAAAGCAGACCCCTGCAGGTGTTCCGAACTGCCAGGTCAGCCAGTTGAAACCACAAGCCACAGAGCAGGAGAAAGGAAGGATGTCTACGTTTGGAAACTCACAAGGGTCATTATGAGTCAGAATCAACTTGATGGCAATGAATGTGGTAATAATACAGGTTCCTGATGGGCATTTGTTTTGCATGTGACCACCAATCTAAAGGGGTGGCTATTTGAATGCACCACGCAAATTCTCATAGAAAAAAGGACTAGTGATCTGCTTTCCCAAAGATTGTTGTTGTTATTGTTAAGTGCCATTGAGTCAGTTCTGACTCACAGAGACCCTAACACTACACGGTCCTGCACAATTCTCACAAGTGCTCCTATGCTTAGGCCCATTGTTGCAGCCACTGTTTCAATCTAATCCTTGAGGGGCTTCTTCTCTTTCCCTGCCACTCTACCAAGCATGATGTCCTTCTCCAGGGACTGGTCTCTCCTGACATTATGTCTAAAATACCTACGATGAACTCTTGCAATCCTTGCCTCTAAGGAGCACTCTAGCCTTACTTCTTTCAAGATGGATTGGCTTGTTCTTTTAGCAATCCATGGTACTTTCAGCATTCTTCATCAGCACCATAATTCAAATTCATCTATTCTTCTTTGGTCTTCTTGATTCAAAGCCCAACTTTCACATACATATGAGACCACTAAAAAGATCATGACTTGTGTCAGGCTTATCTTAGTCCTCAAAGTAACACCCGTGCTTTTCAAGTGCTCTATTGAGGTCTTGTGTGGCAGATGTACCTAATGTATTTTGTCTTTTGATCTCTTAAGGGCTGCTTCCATGAGCATTGAGTGGATCCAAGCAAGACAAAATACTTGACAGCTTCAATCTTTCTCCATTTACTATGTTATCTATTGATCCAGTTGTGAGGATTTGGGTCTTTCTTTATATTGAGTTGGAATCCATACTGAAGACTGTAGTTCTTGATCTTCATCAGCAAGTGATTCAAGTCAAACTCACTGTCAGCGAGAAAGGTTGTGTCATCTGCATCCATTTACAACGTTTGAATGAGCACAATAGTATTCTGGAATCTCCATTCCTTTCAAAGTTATCTATAGTTTGATCTAATGGACAGTCAAATCCCTTGTCCTAGTCAATAAAACATAAGTAAGCATCTTTCTAGTATTCTCTGCTTTCAGCCAAGATAATATCTGACATCAGAATGATATCCCTTGTTCCACATCCTATTTTGAATCCAGTCTGAATCTCTGGCAGCTCCCTGTCGATGTACTGCTGCAGCTATAGTTGGATGATCTCCAGCAAGGTTTTACTTTTATGTGATATTAATGATAGTGTTCAGTCAGTTGAGTGTTCTGTTGGGTTACTTTTCTTTGGAATGGATACAAATAGAGATCTCTTCCAGTCAGTTTATCGAGTGCTTTCAGTGTTCCATCAGCTTGGTGAAACGTTTCAGTTGGTATCCCATCAAGCCTTGGTTTTCACTAATGTTTTCAGTGCAGTTTGAACTTCTTCCTTTAGCACTATTGGTTCTTGCTCATATGCTACCTCCTGAAATGATTGAATGTTGACTAGTTCTTTTTGGTACAGGGACTTGTGTATTCTTTCTGTCTTCTTTGGATGCTTCCTGCACCATCCAGTTTTTGATCCTTAGAGTCTTTCAAGATTGCAGCAGGAGGTTTGAACTTTTTCTTCAGTTCTTTCGGTTTTAGATATGCTAAGCATGTCCTTCCCTTTTCCAATTCTAGGTCTTTGCACAATTCATATAGTATTTCATTTTGTCTTCTTGAGATGCCCTTTGAAATTTTCCTTTTTCGTTTTGAAATTTCCTATTCGGTTCTATGACTTTAACTTTTTCTCCCACTTGTTTTAGCTACTCTGTGATGTGATTAACAGCAAGTTTCACAGCCTCTTCTAACATCCATTTTTTTTCTTTTCTGTATTTTTAATGATATTTTGCTTTCTTCAGAATGACTTTGCTGAGTACTGGTGGGGGTGGTGTTAGGTGCCATCAAGTTTGTTCCAACTCTTCTCCACACTATGTTCAACAGAACGAAACACTGCCTGATCCTGTGCCACTCTGACGTTCATCGTATTTGAGTTCATTGTTGCAGACACTGTGTCAAACGTTTTGCTACGCATCTTCTTCTTTTGTACGGATCCTCAACTGTACTGAGCATGATATCCTTCTCCATGAAATCCTTCTTGATATCATGTCCAGACTATCAAGATGAATCCTCCTATCTTTGCTTCTAAGGAGCTTTCTGGCAGTACTTTTTCCAACACAGATTTGGTTGTTCTTTTGGCAGTCTGGGGTAATTCAATATTTTTTGCCAATTGCATAATCAAAATGCATCAATCTTTCCTCAATCAGCTGTATACATTGAACACCATTTACATGCACATAAAGGAAATGAAACTATCGTGGTATGGGTCACACAGTCCTCAATGTGACATCCTTGATTTTTTTTTTTTTAATTTAGAGAGAACTTTTGGCAGCAGAATTATCCAGTGGAATACTTGAAGCTTGATTTCTTAACTACTGCTTCCATGTGCATACATTGCAGAGTGAAGTAAAATGAAATCTCACAACTTTAATATTTTCCTCATTAATCATGATGTTCATTATTGATCCAGTTGTGAGAATTTGTGTTTCTTTTATATTGATTTGTAATCCATAGTGAAGTCTTTGTGCTCTATCAGTATTTTAAGTCCTCTTTGATTTTACCAAGCAGGATTGTGTCATCTGCATATCACAAGTTATTAATGAGTCTTCTGTAGGCTTATACAAAGGAGACACTGAAATAGCCATTGGATTAGGTAACAAGGTTGTTGGTGAATTTTACAAGACCAGTTTCTGTGATGAGGATGTATGGGGAGCTATGAGGCTGGGTCAGCAGAGAATTGCATTTAATGTGCCATTAAACTCATGTGCCAAAGCATTTCATGTGAAAGGGAGTAAATATGTGACGGGGTTGTTAACAGAAATGGTATAAAGAAGTTTTTTAATTGTGTATGTATATTAGAATTTGTATTGTGTTCAAGGAAGTGATTCAGCAGTGAGTGATAAACAGACTTAAAAATAAAATTTCAAGTGTATAAGTTTCATGTGATCTTAATAAAAATTTAACACACATTTTCTTGAAATGACATATTACATTTTATCAGTAACAAAGTCATAAATATAAAATAATATCTTTAAAAAGAAAATGAATTGCTAGACTTCTAACAAGACTCAATTTTAACATAATTATTGAAATAATTACAGTTTATGCATTCAGTGGACATATTTCTGTATTTCTCTTTTCTGTTTATTAAGAAGGCCTAAAGCACTGATAAATCCAATAGCATCAAGTATCTAACAACTAAATTGAGACACACTAGCATTCCCCTCTAAACTGAACCAGAGATCATTGGGATACATGACTGGAACAAATGAACCCAGTATAGCTGGCTCTTTCAGAAAGCAAAGGAGCTACCAACGACTAGTAGGTCAGTGACACTAACATGTGACAGAGGTACCTTTAGTCAAAGATAGGACACTGTAAGTACCAATATAATGATAAATATAATTGGTCTAAATGCATTAGAAATTTTGAAGGTATTATTATTACTATGATTTTTCAAAAAGGAAGGAAATTAAAGTTGTATTAAAAACTATTTGGACTATTTGAAATGTTAGTAGTGAAAAATTATTATTCTGAAAATCAGTAAATAAAAGTAACTAAGTAAAGTTTTATGATGCCTTTCCTGACCTATGTCAGTTTTAGAAACAACAAATGCCCATGCTTAACAAGAAAAAGATTTTCTTTAAAGAATTCCAGCTGATAAAATATGGACAAAATTAATGAAATAAAATCATTTGATAAACTAATGAAATGCTGGATTCAGAAAATCGATGGACCGTCAATTGATGTAACCATTAAATGAAAAGTTAATGGGAGCATTAAATAGAGGGATGAGGCTGTTACCATCAGTGCCCACTAATAAATCTCAGCGTCAGTAAAAGCAGATAACAGAAACTCTCTGCCTCCTCACGTGAACCAAAGAGCTCTGGTGGTGTAATGGATTAGGCATTGAGTTGCAAGCCACAAGGTCAATGATTCAAATGCACCAGCTACTCCACAGAAGAGAGACGGGGCTTTCTACTTCCATAAAGAGCTACATTGTCAGAAACACACAGGGGCAGTTTTATTTTCTCCCATAGGGTTGTGATGAGGCAGCGAGTTTGGGTTTTGGTTTTGCAGTATTCAATATTTTGCCCATAGAATATTTCAATACTAAAACTCAAGGCGTGATTTTTTTCTGTAGTACTCTCAGCTGAGCATGTTCTTCCCATTTGACTTTTTTTTAAAATCATTTTATTGGGGGCTCATACAACTCTTATCACAGTCCATACATACATCACTGTGTCAAGCACATTTGCACATTTTTTGCCCTCATAATTCTCAAAACAATTGCTTTCTACTTGAGCCCTTAGTATCAGCTCAATTTTTCCTCTCCCTCCCTGCTCCACCCTCCCTCATGAACTCTTGATAATTTATAAATTATTATTACTTTGTCATATCTTACAATGACCGACGTCTCCCTTCACCCACTTTTCTGCTGTCCATCCCCCTAGGAGGAGATTATATGTGGATCCTTATAATTGGTTCCCCCTCTACCCCACCTTCCCTCTACCCTCCCGGTATTGCCACCCTCACCACTGGTCCTGAAGAGATGTTCTCTCCTGGATTCCCTGTGTTTCCAGTTCCTATCTATACCACTGTACATCTTCTGGTTTGGCTGGATTTGTAAGGTAGAATTGTGATAGTGGGGTGAGAGGGGAACTGGAAACATTAAAGAACTAGAGGAAAGTTGGATGTTGTATGTTTCATCATTGCTACAATACACTCTGCCTGGCTCGTGTCCTCCCCGCAACCCTTGTGTAAGGGGATGTCCAATTTTCTAGAGGTAGGCTTTGGGTCCCCTCTCCGCACTACCCCTCATTCACAATAATATGATTTTTTTGTTCTTTGATGCCTGATATCTGATCCTTCGACACCTTGTGATCACACAGGCTGGTGTGCTTCTTCCATGTGGGGTTTGTTGCTTCTCAACTAGATGGCCGCTTGTTTACCTTCAAGCCTTTAAGACCCTAGGCGCTATATCTTTTGATACTTGGGCACCATCAGTTGTCTTCACCACATTTGCTTATGCACCCATTTGTCTTCAGTGATCATATAAGTAAGCTGAGCACACAATGATATGATTTTTTGTTCATTGATACCTGATACCTGATCCCTTCAACACCTTGTGATCACACAGGCTGGTGTGCTTCTTCCATGTGGGGTTTGTTGCTTCTGAGCTAGATGGCCGCTTGTTTACCTTCAAGCCTTTAATACCCCAGATGCTATAGCTTTTGATAGTAGGGCACCATCAGCTTTCTTCACTAGATTTGCTTATGCACATATTTATCTTCAGTGATCGTGTTGGGAAGGTGAGCACCATGGAATACCAGTTTAATAGAACAAAGTGTTCTTGCATTGAGGGAGTACTTGAGTGGAGGCCCAATGTCCATCTGCTACCTTAATACTAAACCTATAAATATATGCACATAAATCTATTTCCCCATCATCATATATAAATATATTTACATATGCGCATGCCTGTATTTAGACCTCTATAAATGCCCTTTGCCTCATAGTTCTTTTCTCTATTTCCTTTTACTTTCCTCTTGAACCATATCATGCTCAGCCTTCATTTGGGTTTCAGTAATTCCTCTCGGTTACATTGTCCTTGATCAAGGCTTACCAGGCCTCTTACATCCTCCTTGCCACTGATTTTAGATCACTTGTTGTTGCCTTTCCCCGAGTTGATTAACACCACTTCCTTTCCCCCACCACCCCCTCTCCCATGTATCCCCAGAACCATCAGTCCTGTTGTTTTTTCCTCTAGATTATTTATCCCACCTATCTTATTTAGATAGACTTGCAGAGATAATAATATGCACAACAAAATAAGGCAAAGCAAAACAATGTGACAAAAGAAAACAAAACAATGACAACAACAAAAAACCAAAGACAAAAAAAAATCTATAAATACTTCAAGGTCTTCTTGTTGACCTTTAGGAGTGTTTTCCGGTATCTGATGGGGTGCCACACCCTGCCCCCAAAGTCTATTTTTGGTACTCCCTCGGGACTTCCTTGCTCTGCCGCCCTGGCTGTTCTGTTGCATGCCCTTAGTGTTTTGCCTTAGTGTGGTGGGGTCAGATCGGGTGGAATTACCACACTATGTCTCTAGTGGTTGTCCCCATGTAGGGCTATGGGTCAGCGAGGGATGTCATATCTCATAATGGGGCCGGCCATATGGTCCTCTGTGCATTGGCTGCTCTGAGTGGGGATATCGTCCTCAAGGCTTGGTGAGTCAGGATGTGCTCCACTCTCTCTTCCTCCCCCTTCATTGCTCCCGTGTACTCTGATCAGACATGTCCCTCTCCATGCTCTTCAGTGCTGTCCTCCACCTTTACTTTACCCTCCTGGTATCGCTATTCTCATTATTGATCCTGAGGGGGTTATCTGTCCTGGATTCCCTGTGTTGAGAGCTCTTATCTGTACCAGTGTACATCCTCTGGTCTAGTTGGATTTGTAAGGTAGAATTGAGATCATGATAGTGGGTGGAGGAGGAAGCATTAAAAAACTAGAGGAAAGCTGTATGTTTCATTGGTGCTATACTGCACCCTGACTGGCTCGTCTCCTCCCCTTCTGTAAGGGGATGTCCAGTTGCCTATAGATTGACTTTGCCTCCCCTTACTATTATGGTCTTAGTCTTACCTCATTATTTTGTTAGACCAGTGTATGTTCATTTGTATAATGAAGGGTGTTCAATGCACAGAATCCAAGATAGATAAACCCTTCACAAATAATAATGGGAGCTATGATTCCCTGAAGGTACAGGACAAGAGGCGGGGCGAAGAAGGGAAAGGGGGAACTGATAACAATGATGACTGTATAACCCCACTCGAAGGAAACAAATAACAGTTAATCGTCGGGGAACAGATACACTGGATGGTGTATGGTATGGGAAAAATATATGTACAATATAATAATAACGGTCCCTGGTGGGTAGGGTTTTAAAGGTAGGGGCTAAATGGGAATGGGTATCAAAAAGTTCAAGAAGAAAGAAAATCAGTTTTCTGATTTTGAAACTGATGTTTTCAAACTGATGGTGGCAGCAATTGTACAATTATGATTGATCTAATTGAATTATGGATTGTTATAATATCTGTAAGTGCTCCCAATAAAATGTTAAGAAAAAAAATATGCCCTGAAATTCATGAATGGTATAATCAGAGTCCTATTGTGGCTCTCATGGAATTGTTTTCATTTTCTTCAGCTTCCACCTAAACTTGCATATGAGAAATTGATGGTCTGTTGCTTGTTCTCATTTTGGCTGCTAATATTGAGCTTCTTCTTTGTCTTTTCCCACAGATGTAGTCAATTTGATTCCTGGGTAGTCTATCTGAGAAGTCCATGTAAATATTCACTGTTTATGATGTTGAAACTATGTATTTGTAATGAATGGAGGCTGATATTTCAAAATCACATCATGCAATATTCAGCTTCATTTCTATCACCAAGGCCATCTTTCCCAACCTACTCCTTTCTCTTGGTTTCCAACGTTTGCATTCCAATCACCAGTAATTATCAATGCATCTTATTTTCCTGTTTGATCAACTTCAGACTAAAGAAGTTGTAAAATCGTTTTGTTAAGGCACTCTGATGAGAGAAAAACAAATGTATCACTGAGAGAACTTGAATACAGCCATTCTACAGACTGTAGAGATGTGCTTAAGCACATTTTGTTTGGAATAAACCTGTGTATATAGGAATTGGAACCACAATAGCAATACTTTTTACTTATCTTGTTATATATCTTTAAATAATCTAATCTCCTTTTCAAATAGCGCTATACACTTTATGTATGCTGCAGATACCTTTTAATAGAGTATTCAAAATTTCTCTCCCAACCCTTATAATATTTATTTCAATCATCTCATGTCTTTATATACTATAGATATTACTATTACTCAACACAGTTACCATTATTAATTTAAAGTTATCTTCTAGATCAGTGTAATAGTCTGGGTAGTTTAGAGAAACAAATCCACAAAAATTCATGTATTGGAGAAAATTTTATATAAAGGTTAAGTGCATATCACGAAAACATCCCAACCCAGTGCTGCCCAAGCCCACAAGTCCAACATT
>NW_022103896.1:75221922-75223394 GCF_000313985.2 Echinops telfairi | reverse complement strand
ACTTGAGCAAAGTTATATGTTTGATCATTGCTACACTGCACCCTGACTGGCTCATCTCCTCCCTGCAACCCTTCCCTCTCTCTTTACTTTTGCAGGATAATTGTACCCAACATAGAATCCTAGATTGTTGTTTTATTCTTTTAAGGACTTTGACTATTTTGTTCTATTCTCTTTCTGATTTTTATCCTTGTTCCTCTGTAGGAAAAACGTGTTGGTATTCTTTTCCTGGCTGTGAAGCCTTTCTCGTTGTCTTTGGGTTTCCACAGCTTGACTGTAATATTTTGGGGTGGGGGGGAGAAAGCAAGTTTGTATTTATCTTACATATTGTTCTCTGAGTTTTCTGAATAGGTAGTTTGGTGTCTGTCATGGTTTCAAAAAATCCAGACTCATAGTTAGTGATTACATGAAATTGATTACATATGACTCTTTTACGCATATCTTTGTAGCTCCCACCAAAAGATTGGATAGGATCATGGAAATGGGGGTGTGAAACACTAAGAGGGGATTAGTGCATTTGCCATTCCTCAGCATACAGAAGAATCATCTCAGAGGCAGAGAGAGAGAATCTCATGATCATCAAGAAAGAAGGTCAGAGCACCAGAGGGCACAGCACTGAGATTATGAGAAAGAGCAGAGGAGTCACACGGAGACCATGAGGCAGAGCACAGGAGCTACACCAAGGTCATGAGGCAGAGCACAGGAGCTACACCAAGGTCATGAGGCAGAGCATTGGACTTCCAGGCCCATGGAACAAGAAGTGAAGAAGAGGTCAATAGATCATGGAACTGAAAGACTTCGGATCAGAGAAATACATCTGCTAGTAAGACTGAGAAGAGGCATTGTGGGCTAAAAAACTCTATTCTTAAAATATTGTAACCTATTAGTTTCTCTGAGAAGCCACATACCTGTGATTATTGTATGTGAGTTCTTTGTAGCCATGCAATAAACCATCTAACCCAGTAGAGAAATAAGGTCCCATGGGAGGGCTGCTTGTGTTAGAATAGAGCGAAGAAGATTGGAGAGGAGAGACACACTTGACCTCTGCCTTGTGGCAATCACCCTTGATGGATACGGAGTTGGATTCTCCTTTTTCCTACTGAAACCTGAATAGGTCAGATGCCACCCCCACCCTCAACGCCCCCCCCACTATTTCCTCATTATTACCATATATACTCATGTATAAGCTGAGTTTTTTAGCACATTTTAAAAATCATTTTATTGGGGGCTCTTACAGCTCTTGTTACAATCCATATATCAATTGTATCTGACATATTAGTACATATATTCCATCGTTCTTTTCTAGATATTTACTTTCCAATGAACATTTGGGATCAGCTCCTCTTTTTTCTTCTCCTTCCTCACCACCCCCCTACCCCTCCCAAACCCTTGTGGCCCTTTGATAGATTGTAGATTGTTCATTTATTTTCAAATCTCACACCAACCACTGTCTCCCTTCCCCTCTGGTTTCTGTT
>NW_022103896.1:75218530-75220549 GCF_000313985.2 Echinops telfairi | reverse complement strand
ATTCTTGGGGCTCCTCAGGGCCTCTGTGGCTCAGCTTTACCCCAATTGATGATCTGTTATACTCCATTCCTACACTGTCTCCTTGGCGTGTGTCCCCATTATTGTCCTGTCTCCATATGCTCCAGTTAGGGTTTTTGTGGTAAAATTAGGTGCCTCGACTGATATTTGGGTTGGCTTATGCTCAAGTATATAGGTACTTCAACTTTTTTTCTCTCTTTTGTTCTTATTGGTTCCCTCCAGGTATTTTAATTATGCATATGTTACACCTAGTATATATAAAGAAGTCCTGGTTGTGTAGTAAGTTAAGCAGTGAGTTTCTAACAAAAAGATCAGCAATTCAATCCTAGAAGTTGCCCGTTTAGGAAAAAAATTGGTCTATCTGTTCTCAAAAAAATTCAGTCCTAGATCATCCCCTTACAGAAGGGTCGCGGGTAGGAGAAGAGCCAGTCAGGGTGCAGTGTAGCAACGATGAAACATACACCTTTCCTCTAGTTCCTAAATGCTTCTTCACACACACACACCCCCCACTATCATGATCCCAATTCTACCTTACAAATCCATCTAGACCAGAGGATGTACACTGGTACAGATAGCAACTGGAAACACAGGGAATCCAGGAGAGATGATCCCTTCAGCACCAGTGGTGAGAGTGGTGATACCGGGAGGGTAGAGGGAAGGTGGGGTAGAAAGGGGGAACCAATTACAGGGGTCTACATATAACCTACTCCCTGGGGGATGGACAACAGAAAGTAGGTAAAGGAAGATGTTGGACAGTGCAAGATTAGACAAAATAATAATAATTTATAAATTATCAAGGGTTCATGAGGGAGGTGGGAGCAGGGAGAGAGTGGAGAAAATGAGGAGCTGATACCAAGGTCTCAAATAGAAAGCAAGTGTTTTGAGAATGATGAAGGCAATAAATGTACAAATGTGCTTGACACACAATGGATGGATGGATGGATTGTGATGAGAGTTGTATGAGCCCCCAATAAAATGATTTTTTAAATTCAGTCCTAGGCACTCAGAGGAGTAGTTCTAGTCTGTACTGGAGGTTAACTGCGAGTCAGATCTACTTAATGCCAGTGAGTTGGATTGGGGGGGGGCACCTATTATAATTATATGATAGTTTTAGGAAGTTCTTTGCTTTATTATTATTATTTTCTCTTTGTATATTAGTTTAGAATGCATCTATTTCTCTATTTCCAAGTTCACTTATTCAATCTTCAACCATGTACAGTCTACTGATGAACTCATAAGAGCCCCCCCCCCAGTAATTAGGGTGTTTTTTCTTCTAGCATTTATGTGTAATAATTTCTCATTTCATCTCTCTGCTTACATTACAGATCATTTTTTGTATGTTGTCATTTTTTTCCATCAAAGTCCTTTACATATTCAGCATAGTCATTTTAAATTTCCTATCTGATAATTCCAAAATCTATATCATGTCTACATCTGGTTCTGATGCTTGCTTTGCCTCTTTAGATTGTATTCCTGCCCACCCCCCTTTTGTTTTATTGCTATTGTTGAAAGCCAGACCAATTGGGTATTAGTAATGGAGTTGAATAGACCTTTAGTGTAAGGTTCTATATTTATCTGACCAGCAATTCGATTGGGTTTCGTGTTTGCTGCAGCTATAGGCATCATGCCTTGCAATTATTCCAGTGTCCTTGTGTTGTCTCTTCTCTTGACTTTGGGCTTTCCTATGAACTCTTCTTTAGCATCTATGTCTTGCAGCTGCTTTAGCTACAATTCACTATACTGAAGATCTGTTGGTGTCATACTAAGACTTGGGGAGAGAAATCGTTTACTAAATCTCAGTCTTTCAAGAGTAAATGTCTTAAAACTATACTTTTCATAAGTTTCTTCCAGTGGCATATGTACTCCTCCTCCCCATTGTCTCATTTGGCTAAAAAAAAAAAAGTCCCCTCCCTTTTTAATGAGAAAAGGTAATGAGGCAGGATTCCCCTTCCACTACCTGAGGGAAGGGCCTAATAGGCTTTGCTATGAAAAATAAGCTTT
>NW_022103896.1:75217389-75218430 GCF_000313985.2 Echinops telfairi | reverse complement strand
TATATAGGCTTATTTCACCAGGATTCCCTTATCCCTACAAGATCCTGAAGGAGAGGGAACATTTCTTAGATTGCCAACATGAGTACCCAGTGGGGTTCTTGGAGGTGAAGCCCACAAGAGTGTGTGGCTTTCCTAAGACTATGCTGGGAGCTTCTCACTATCAAGCTAGTCTACCTCCAACCTCCAACAATTTGTTAAAAATTTAAAGTGTTTCTGCCAGTTTGTGCCTCCATTGACTTCTTATTCCAAGTAAGAAGGGCTCAGTTGTGTCTCTGGATTGTGATTGTGCCCATCCAAGATTGTAGGGTGGTAATCTTCTCTATTTCCAGGAGTCTCTGATAAGTCCGAGGAAATTCATGGATTATCTATTTGTTCAGAGTTTTCTTTTGCTATGTGATGACTTCTAAGCTCTTTACATGCCAGAGCTGAATGCCAAGGTCATTGTATCATTCCTTCTGCCTTAGTGTATTTGAAATTTTTCATAAAGAAAGTTAATAAGAAAAAAAACAAAAAACAAAATTTAATAATTTTTTCAGTACCCCAGTACCTGAGCATCTTGTAGACTAAGATTGTACATCAACTAAGAGAATGCATCACTGAACACAATACTGTAGTGTTGTGTAACACTACTTATAATGTAATAAAAAGTATGAAAATATATGCCTGGCTATCAGAGGGAATAGTGTCTAGGGTCTTAAAGGGTTGTCTTCAAACAAGCAACCATCTAAGTGAGGTGTCAAATAAGTCCACATAGAAGAAGCACACCAGTCTGAGTGATCCAAGGATTGTACATGCTCCCTGTCCATGACACCATCTGCTAACCACACCCTTCTCCCCACCTCCTTCTTACCCCCCTTCTGGGGCCATTGGCCCCATTGCCTTCTCCCTGGGCTTCCTTCCCATGTCCAGCCCATATAATTAGGCAAACCATCCATGTCCTAGTCCAAACAATAAGAAATAATATGGTTGAAGAAAGAGAAAAAGACGAGAAAGAAAAAGATAAAACCCTACATAGGTCCAGGTAGGTTTGCTGAACCCCAT
>NW_022103896.1:75213359-75216074 GCF_000313985.2 Echinops telfairi | reverse complement strand
TGTTATATATCAAAATCTCAAAACAGTCGTTTGAATTAAGCTTCACTTAGTCATTTTGAAATAAATTCTATTCTGAGTTCTAAATTGGATCTACTTATCGACTCCATCCTAAAGTAGAGCCACACAATTTCTGTCTGTGATGTAGTACAGGAATATATAAGAAATAGTAAGTGTACAGACACCAAATCCTGATCTAAATCTTTGATGGAAACAAATGACACTCACAGTTTCAAGCCATATATTCCCCGAGTGCATTAGATCATGAAACCACGGACGTAACAGTTCCCCTTGCTTGGAAAGTAGAGTGTGAACACGTCTCAGAAGATGACAGCTCCAAAGAGAGAAATCTGTTGTCACATTTTCCACACTTCAATTGCTAATAAGAACTTGGTAATGATGGCAGAAGTCTTTTCTGGAAATACTTATGATATTGGTAATGACCCATACTGGGGAAATAAATCCAGTCTGTAGCCATCCTTAAGTAAAGCAATTCTTATTACCTCATTTGTCTACTAATAAGTGTGTCTTTGGAGTGTCCTTTGAATATCATTGATATGGCGAATGATAAAAGAAGACTGTTATTTCCTGAAAATACGGAATAATTTGCCTTTATTAGAGTGCACCCACTGGAGATTTCCCAGTTTATATGAAGGATAGAGTTAGGGTTCTCTTTCAAGCAGCGAAATCATGACAGCGATAATATTTTAAAATTCAACATTAAATGATTTTACCTGTCTTTTTTCACATCGTGTAATTTAAGCTTCAAAAGCTAACTCAATACATTCCATATCTATACTACCTACTCTTGCCTTTGACTTTGAAGGATGGTATACCTTGACATGGAAATGATTCATTATTTATCAGCTGGAAAAAAATGATTAAACAAGGGTTCTGACTCTATGTGGAGTTGTATTATGGTACTAATGGTGAACGGGAGGACTGCCCATGTCAAATTATAATCTACTGTAGAATAAACACTGCATTTTTATAATTTTTCTCACCTTATTTGGTGCTTAGCCCAGGCCTTCACTGTAGGTACTGTTAAATTAGCTGAAAAGTATTTGAAGTTTTACTTTGCACCTCATCATATAGATGCACATTTTCTAGCATTTCTCCTAAAACAGGAAGAAACAATGTAGCAGACAATGTGTACTCTTCTGTTGGAACCCATATCTTGACTGCATTTCCTAGATTACTTACAGTTGTGCTTACATGACTAAGATCTAGCTAATGAATGGTATGTAAATAGAAGTGTGTCATTCTGAAGCATAGTCAAACATCCTCTTATATGAGCTCTTACATGCTTTGGATGCTGTCACTCACAGAATCAATGAGATCCAGCAAAGCCCTTTTCAGATAAGGTCACAAACTCCAAAACAGTGGGACCGAGCTACCTCTTCATGTGGAAGTGTCATAGACTGATTATGTAAATGAAAACTACACTTCTATTATGTGCATGGCATTCATTTTATTTGGCCCATCTATTAAAGCAACCAGCTTATCCAGCTCAATAGATGTCTTTGTACCTTGTACATCTGAAAGTCAAGCATGTTGAGAAAAAATTGAATATTAGACAAAGGAAAGTATTACAAAGGAAAAGAACCTTCCTTTCTGTGTCAGAAACCATACGTCTCTGTAGTCAGTAGACTACACTGTTTTCACTGAAAAACACCAAAGATCAAGAAATCACAGATTTTACTCTGGTTGAGATGTTCTATAATCATTAAAATGATAGAAAAAGTGAATCTACTTTATATGAAGTATTTTCCCCTATGGCTAGGAAGTTAATGGTGAAGGGTAAATTGAATACAACTATCTGTTCTTCCCCAACCTTCATAGACTTCATTACTAAAAGCAAAGTTTGCCTAGGCAACCATTATAGTTGTGAGAAGATATCAAGAAACAAATTTACCTCCTCTTTTTACCTACAATTCTTTGCTTCATCATCTACTAATTTACTTCAAAAGATTTCACTTCCAAAATACAATTCTAAAATATCGTTCGATTTGCAAAATACAACCGAATGCATTTTTGACATAAACAGAGGTAACACTATCGAATTACAGTCCTACATTCGTTCACCAAACAATTACCTACATAGAGAAAAACCTTCAGTTCAGATAAGACTTTGCGCCTTTTCTTTTTAAGAAAGTATCTTGTGATTTCAGAGTAAGTGGGCATGGTTTCGCTAGAGTACTTGGACCAGAAAATAAATGACTCCTGCTCACCCTCTCGGTGCCAACGACGTTCAAGCATGAGGGGTTGCTGGCCCGCGGTGCCGACATACAGCACCTTCACAGGGAGGCCAAGGCCCTCATGCTCCAGCAATACCAGACGGCCCTCTGATGAGGCGGCTGCTTCTGGCAGGTGGCAGCACAGGAGGTAGTAAGTGAAAGCAGCTCCGCGTAAATAGTTCCAGTGAAATACAAGAATAATATGCTGGCGTCCTCCGCTCATTCTCTGCCATTCATGACTCACAAAGCCCACATATATTCTGATGGGCAAATGGCGAAACTGCCCCCAAAGAAATGAAGATTCATCAACTTCTGATGGAAACTCTCACAGAACTGGAAACGGCTCTCCCTCAAGTTAAGCAAAGTTTGAACAGATAGGAGCCTCTCATTGCCTTTTTTTTCCTTTTTATGTATTGTTGGAATTTCCATGGTGTTATTCCTTCAGCACCACAAGTAAGTACATTCAGCATTTTTCCCCTAA
>NW_022103896.1:75208461-75209544 GCF_000313985.2 Echinops telfairi | reverse complement strand
AGGGAAGATGGCCAACTAGGTGAGCCGCAGCACAGGCTCCACAGCAATGTGGGCGGAGCCAGAACGGACAGCGGCAGCTCTTTTGACCAAGGCGGGTTTGGTGTCCAGATAGCCAAGTGGAAGTAGTCTGGTGGGTGAAATATCCGCCTAGAACAGCACCCCACTTCCACCCCACGCATTTGTCCTGAACCGGGTGTGTTTCTCTCATTGTGGAGGGAGAGCGCCAAGCCCGGACCCTGCACCGTTCACAGCGCCGGCCCCAAACAGTGAGCCCTCCTGCCTACTGGGAAGGCTAGCAACACAGCTGTGTGTTGTCCACTCCCGTGTACTGCGGGGTTCCCAGTGGCAGCAGCTCAGAATGCGAAGCCTGCCCTCTACTGCACGTCCCTCTCAATGTGGAGGGCAGGCACCAGTGACCCCTGTTTCTGGCCGGAGCTGCCGCTGTCCCTTCTGGCTCGGCCCACATTGCTGTGGAGCCTGTGCTGCTAACAGGGCTGGTGGCTCAACGGATAAGCCTTTCACCTTGTAAGGAGCCTACGACACAGCTTTGCGGTCCCCGCGAAAGCCATCTGTGTCTGCTCCAGCCGGCTCTCACCACTGTGGTACCCTGCGGGGACCCCAGCTCCATCTTCTAATCCTGTCCGCTCCAGCCCTTTCCAGCCAACATGGGAAGCGGGCACTGCAGCTGGCCTTTCCCTCAGCATCCCGTGCGGCCCCAGCCTTTTCTGGCTGGTGCAGGAGGCTTGCTGGTGTGCTGCTTCTCCCGCCAGTGTAGCCTCTGCCCACTGGCTTAACTCTATAGGCCTACAGGACCTAGGAGTGCATGCTGATCTGAAGAGCATTTTCCCCTCACATAGCCTGGCTCTGGAGCCACAGATCAGCACCACATCCCATGGCAGTGAGACCACCTCGGCCTTCCATTAGACATCTCTAGATATTGGAGGGAAAAAGAGGGGGACATTTTTATATATTTTTTTCTCATGCTGGTTTTTCTTTCTTTTTTTTCTGTTACTTTTTGTGTTTTCTCTCTTTTTTGTTTCTTCTTTCTTCCTCATTTTTCAGTATTACTATTACTTCTTATCT
>NW_022103896.1:75205953-75207154 GCF_000313985.2 Echinops telfairi | reverse complement strand
AGACTCAAAGAATATGCTGCAATACACCAAACCCTGCGGAACATACTGGCTGACTCACTACGGCCAGAGGATCAACTTCCACCAAGAACAAACAGGAGACCTCCATGTAGCCCATCTCCATCTAGAAGCCAACAGGCCAGGAACAGTTACCAGGACAACAGGGTCTCCAAGGGAAAAGAAGACAAGATAGAAACCCTCCACTTAAACAGAGCACACTGATATGAAGGTAGATAGGTAAACACCCAAAACACAAGACAGGGTATGACAACTATGAATCCACAGATAGTGATACCCTGTTTCCTCGAAAATAAAAGTGTTTTGTATTAATTTTTGCTCCCAAAGATGCACTAGGTCTTATTTTCAGGGGATACAGTATTTTTCCATGAAGAAGCATATGGTACACATTTATTGTTTATTGTTTTATTAAAAGAGTCCTCATACTTCCTGTCTGCTCTGGCTGTGCTGTAGCCAACAGTGATCTGTGTGGCAGTACCCACTGCTACGGTCCAGAGTCCAGAATTACGTTAGCTTCGGGGGTCCTTATTTTCGGGGAGATGCCTTATATTTCAGCAAGAGGCAAAGCTGTAAGTAGGTCTTATTTTCAGGGAATGTCTTACTTTAGGGGAAACATGGTAATAACTCTGAATACCAATGGACTTAATTTGTACATTAAAAGAAAAAGGCTGGAAGACTGGCTCAGAAAACATAATCCATCAATCTTGCCTGCAAGAGGCACATTTTAAGCACACAGACAAAAGTACGCTAAGAATAAAAGGCTGCTGGAAAGTAAACCAATCAAATAGTAACTCAAGAAAAGCAGGAGTAGCTATCTTAATCTCCGACAAAGCGGACCTCAAGGTCCAAACCGGAAAAAGAGACAAGTAGGGACACTACATAATGCTCAAAGACTCTGTAAATCAAGATGCAGTTAGCATATTGAATATTACGCACCTAATAATGGTGCAGCAAATTTCGTCAGACTATTAAAAAGATGAAACAAGAAATCATGGACTCAACAATCATAGTAGGTGACTTTAACACTCCACTATCAGAGAAAGACATATCATTGGGAAAGAAACTCAACAAAGAGACCATAGAGATAAACAATGTAATTAGGCAACAGAGCCTGATAGACATTTATAGAGCTCTCCATCCGAATGCAAAAAAGTTCACATTCTTCTGAAGCCCATGTGAATCATTT
>NW_022103896.1:75199813-75200869 GCF_000313985.2 Echinops telfairi | reverse complement strand
ACAATCGCAAAGACTTGGAAACAGCCTAAGTTTCCATCGATAGACGAGTGGATTAGTAAACTCTGGCACATACACACAATGGAGTACTATGCAGCACAGAAAGGCACAGACGATCACATGAAACACGTCATTTCATGGGAAGAACTGGAAGGAATCATGTTAAGCAAGGTAAGTCAATCTCAAAAGGACAGGTATAACATGAGTCCCCTGAGGTAAGTATAATCAGCATGGCAGGAATAGAAGAATAGACACTTATCTCACAATAAATGGGTGGAAGCATTGATAGTTACGGGGAGGGCAGACCACACCCAGGGAGGTACATGAGAGTCCAACATAAAGAAGGGAAAAGGGGGCAGGAGGAGGGAGAATCGGGGTGGGAGAAACTGAGTTGATGACACAGTGGCAGCAGGGCATTAATCCACCCCGGGGGAGCGTATTGGTTGTGTTCCAACAGAATTGTAATTTGCATATAGGCTCCACCATGACATGCCAAACCAGGAGGGCAACGTAACACATGGAGGAATCCACAGAAAGACTGGACCATACGCCTGGCCCCAACCAGAATCAGCCTGGCCCTTACCATGGAAGGGAGTGCCACAGAAAATGAAAATAGATAGGCTGGTGAGGGAAAGGAACTGACCTACCACACCCAGAAGGAAGCTGAAGCAAATGAAGGAGGAGGTTGGGAGTGGAGCACACCTGGGCCCACCAATCTCAGAGGACAATAGCACTGCTCAGAGCGGCCAATGCACAGAGAGAACCATATGGCCGGCCCCACTGTGAGATGTGACATCCTGCACTGACCCATGACCCTACACGGGACAGCACTGGAGACACAGTGTGGAATGTGTGATCGAGCTTACCCCATCACACTGAGGCAAAACACTGGGGGCATGCAATAGAGAGGCGGGGGAAGCAGAGCAAGGAGGTCCTGAGGGAGTATCAAAGATGGACTTTGGGGCCAAGGTGTGGCACCCCACCAGACTCATCCGGAAACCACTCCTAAAAGTCAACAAACAGACCTTGAACTATTAACAGGCATTTCTTTCTTTTTAA
>NW_022103896.1:75196012-75198067 GCF_000313985.2 Echinops telfairi | reverse complement strand
GGATGTATAAGTGTACTTTACACAATTGATGTATATATGGATTGTGATAAGAGTTGTATGAGCCCCAATAAAATGATTTTTAAAAATAAATAAAATAAAATACACAACAACAACAAAAAGATATAGCATCTGGGGTCTTAAAGACTTGAAGATAAACAAGCGGCCATCTAGCTGAGAAGTAACAAAGTCCACACGGAGGAAGCGCATCACCCTATGTGATTATGACATGTTGATGGGATCAGTTAACAGGCATAATGAGGTAGTTAGTTTATTGTGCCAACTTGGCCAATAAATACATGTGGGATTAATTGAAGGGTGGAGAGATAAATGGCTGGTGAACCTCGCCTCTCTTGTCTCTTGCTCTTTGATCATTGGACCAGTGTGCCGCTGCCTTGCTTATTTTTTGCCTCAATTTGCAAGCTACACTACCTGTGGGACACCTAACCCATGGACTGTGTTGCTGTAATTTGAGGTTCCTTCAAGACTTGCTTCACCACACCATTGGAATTTACATCTCTTGAGCTGGGCACTGTCAGACCCTGTCATCTGGCTGACTGTTGGTGATCTGCCTTGCTGTTTGCTGCCTGTGCCCGGATAACCTGAATTGCTCTACAGCAGACTACCAGGTGACCCTCAAGACTTGAAGGATTGCCAGTGTCTCACAACTGTCTCATGGAAGTGAGTTGCACTGAGCCTTTTGTACTGCTTTGTAATTTAATTAACTGTCTATTTCTTATGCTATATATCTGTATAAATATATATAAAATTATTAGCGTTCTGGTTTTGTTTCTCTAGAGAACCCTGTTTAACACACATAAAGACCCAGAACAAAAAAGCATATCAATGTGAATGAGGGGGAGTGCGGCGTGGAGACCCAAAGCTCATCTGTAGCGAATTGGACATTCCCTTACAGAAGAGTTACACCGAAAAGAGGAGCCAGTCAGGGTGCAGTATAGCACCAATCAAACATACAACTTTCCTCTACTTCTTTAATGCTTCCTTTCCCCCCCCTTTTCTGGTCCCCATTCTACCTTACAAATCCGGCTAGACCAGAGCATGTATACTGGTACAGATAAGAGCTGGAAACACAGGGAATCCAGGACAGATAAACCTCTCAGGACCAATAATGACAATAGTGATACCAGAAGGGGAAGAGGAAGGTGGGGGAGAAAGGCAAAACCGATCGCAATGATTTACATATACCCCCTCCCTGGGGTATGGACAACAGAAAAGTGGGTGAAGAAATAAAAACTAATAATAATTTATAAATTAACAAGGGATCATGAGGGAGGGGAGTGGAGAGGGAGAGGGGGAAAATGAGGAGCTGATACCAAGGGCTCAAGTAGAAAGAAAATATTTTGAAAATGATGATGGCAACGTATCTACAAATGTGCCTGACATAATGAATGGATGTATGGATTGTGATAAGAGCTGTAGGAGTCCCCAACAAAGACGACTAAGGAAAAGAAAAGGGAGGGCCTGAGGTGCAGAGACATTAACTAACGTGTCCAAATTGGCAAAACCAGGGTGTAAACCTAGGTGCACTAGATGTTGGTGTCCTGCCTATTTCCTCCCAATCTGCCCATGCCCCTCAACCCCACCTCCACTTCAAAGTTAGACTGTTAACCTACCAACACCTTCGTCTCTTTACCTGAGCCATTCTCTCACTTCTGCTGTCCACTTTGCCCACTCTACAGGCAGGCTAAAAATGCCTGGGAATTACGACCTGTTTGAAGTAGCGCTCAACCAAGAACTGGCAGAAATTGGTGTACAAATCTCTAGCTCTTTCCTTATTCAGGGGGAAAGGATCGGTCCTCAGGTTTCCCTAATGGGATTGAGCCTCAGTTTCTGTTAACAATTATTTATTGATAATATACTCTTCAGTAGTTGCTTTTCTTCTCATGGCTTCTGTCCTGAACCCATCAAAAATCCCTTGCATCACCTTGCAAGCAAACTGCTTATTTTTTGAGTCGGCTTCAATGAGACTCCAAATGAAGACAGTAGCTCTTTCTGATTCTATATCCTTATTATCCCTTTACTCTTTTACCCTGGGAA
>NW_022103896.1:75187667-75195534 GCF_000313985.2 Echinops telfairi | reverse complement strand
GGATTGTTAGGAGTCAGCATTGACTCCACAGTAGTGAATCTGGATTTGTGCAAAAAGCTTATTGATTACCTCTTATTTGATCTGGGATTGGTTGCTGACCTTTCTTCATGTTCATTTGAGGGGTTATTGTACAGTCAGTGCCCACTAAAGATCTTGTTCATCCCCATTTTGGGGAGAGGGGGTTCACATCGATACATTTTATAGGGAATCTCCCAGGAGACAGAGAAAAATCACCACACCAGCCCCCATGACTGGCTCTTTGTTGCTTCCTCCTTCTGTCTGCTCAAAGGAAAGCAGGCTTTTAAAGAGTCTCACTAAGAAAAGGAAATCCCACTAGCGGTTGCAAAGTTTCTGGGAAATATCATGGCTTAGGGTCAGGCTGCACCTTAGTCCTCCAAATAACACCCTCGAAAGAGGTCTTGTGCAGCTGATTTCCCTAAAGCAACACGTCTCACAGTCATTAGGATGCTCGAGAACAATTGTCTGTTCTAATGCACATGATTTTCATTGACTGAGTTGGAGAAGTAGTTTATCAGTCCTGTCTTTATAGTCCGTGACGCTCTGCTGCTACTGGTTCATGGGGTTATCCTGGTGGCATGTGAAATGCCAGGGGCCTAGCTTCCAGTGTCATCACAGCATGTGTGCCACCACAAACTGACAGATGGATGGTAGTCATGTATTAAACCTTATTTATTAGTAACTTATTATGCATTGGCAGTGAGCAAACGATAAAGGGAAGAATGAAATATGATTTTCAGCTAATCATTAGCTCTTTCCCTAAAATAAGGTGGTCACTCTGAATGACATGTTGGGACTATAATACCCCCAACCAAACAAACCCACTGCCATTCAGTCAATTCGTATGCATTGTGAGCCTATAATGGTTTCCAGGCTATCTTCATGGGACAGCAATCTCATCTTTGAGGGTGGGATGGGGCTGGTAGCTTTGAACCACCCACCTTGCTGTTGGTATTCTATCACTCACCCAGCAGCCCCACCAGATCATGTAACCCTCCTGTCTGATTCCACGTGCTCTTGGTCGCTTGAGTTGGCCTGCATTTCCTGGGAGAGGCAAGTAGGAGGACCCTCTACTTCCCTGTGTGTTTGCCAGCTCTCCTTGGAATCTTCCCTCTCAGCTCACTCCCAGATCCCCCTCAGATTCCATAAATCTGCATACGAAAGGACCAGACAGCTGTAGCTCTCAACAGCTTTGGTTTTCCTCACTGCCTGTGTCATCCTGCTTGCTGAAGCTGCTCTTTCAAGGGGCCAAGCCTCCTTTAAACAATTCTAAATATTTTTGAAGACACAAACCAGAACATAACAAGCTTACAAATATATACAGCAGTCGTGTGTGCCCGCAGGTGGTTCAACTAACACAAGGACTCCTCTTTGAAATCGTTCTAGGATGAAAGCTGTCATCCATGAAACTAGAGCAACATCTGAAGCCTAGGCTATTGTGAAGCAGCAGCAGACACATACTGGAAAGAGTAGGCGGAAGGGAAGGAAATCCGCCTGTGAGAGGACATTCTGGCGCCACGCATTCTGCTAGGTCCTGTATTAGAACTTACATCTTGAGCATGGGGTTGCAAAGGGCTTCGGTTTACAGTGGGAATCTTAAATCCCTTTTTGAACCTTCACATATTCAGCCACCACTGACTTTTTTCTGACCATTGACCAACAACGTGAAAAGTT
The DNA here is from genome assembly GCF_000313985.2 of Echinops telfairi. Classification (NCBI taxonomy): domain Eukaryota; kingdom Metazoa; phylum Chordata; class Mammalia; order Afrosoricida; family Tenrecidae; genus Echinops; species Echinops telfairi. The sequence continues at coordinate 75,193,842 of NW_022103896.1, read as the reverse complement.
TTGCCCTTGGGCAGAGTGTCTTGAAAGTGGATTACTACCACTCCCCTACCAGAGCCCAGATCGAGGCTGCCTCACCTCCAGGGACTTGCATGGTTGTACCCTGGGTGGAAATCAGTGTTCTAGGGTCACTTAGACACAAGTCATGCCCTGATGGTTTTGATCAAAGGGTCTGAGCCAATCTTGTAAACTTTTCCAATCTTTAATAGTGCCTGTATTCTAATCATGACCCCTTTTCAACTCCGGTCACCCCACCTGCAACTGTGATGGACTGACCTGCCACCCATCAGCATGTTTAGTCCGATTCCTTTGTGCTCTGTGTCCTCGTGACTGAGAATTCCTGAGTACCATCCTGGTCTCCTGCGGATGGTCTCCCTTGTCCAGATGATCATTTGTCTTTGTGTTGTTGATGATTTAATAAATATTTCTTTCTAAATTGTACTTGTTTGGGGACCTTTTTTCTCCCTTAGAATAATATGCAACCTGTAGTATTTTTTTTTTATTTCTCCTGAAAAACTGTGAAAAGAGTAGTAGCAGTTGGAAGAAATAATACTGGAAAGGAGCAGGCATCATTGCTAAAAGAGAAAAGCCTTATGTTTTTGTCAAACTTAAGTCAAAGGTAGAGAAATGGACATTCTAAACCTTGCTTCAGTTAGCTTTGCTCCCATTACCTAGCTTAAAACATGTCCCTGACTTTTAGATGATTAATTGTACTGTTCAGGTGAGTGTGCAGCTTAGGTGAGCATACAGATTAAGAAGGGTTATTGTTGTTTTAAATACCAGGAGAATAGAAACCATACAATGTGGCAGTATAGGATTTCCAATTCAACACTCAAAACGCTTGGTTCTAAAGGAGAATAGTCTTTGGCATGACCTTGAGAAATCTACCATTGCAGCTTCTATGGTTCTGTGTCTTCCAATTGCTCTGAATACATGTTATATCCCTGCTAGATTGTGATTGTCAGGACTAGCTAAAGGTCTGGATGACCTATCCCGGACTGTCTCACAGGATCCATTCTACTGCTCATGCCCAGAGGACTCATCCCACCACTAAGCACGATAGAGACTGAAGTGAGCCCTTGGGTTCCTACCAGCCAGCCCCTGTAAAATACAAGGTACCACCCCTGGAGGTGGTCATCCTCCTCAAATCGTGATTGAAGTGTACTTTGCGCATGAAGGCTTTGCTCTGCTGACCGTCTTCTGGTCCTGATTTTGGCTTGAGCCTGGCCTGTGTGGCTCCCTCTGTTGTGCTGGCAAAGCACTCAGAAACAAAGCCTGGCAGCATTGACTGTTGACACATAACAGTTAGGAAATCAAAACATTTCTATTGCTGTTGCTGTTGTCAGGGGCCATCGAGTCAGTTCCAACTCATAGCAACCCGACACACAACAGAAGGATACGCAGAACAGTCCTGCACCATCTTCATAAGTGTCCCCACGCTCGAGCCCATGGTTTCAGCCACTGTGTCTGCACCATCTCCTGGAGGGTCTCCCTCTTTGTGGCTGCCCCTCCACTTTACCAAGCACGATGTCCTTCTCTAGGGACTGGTCTCTAGATGACAATATGTCCAAATAACGGAATATGAAGTGTTGTCTTCCTTGGCTCTAAGGATCACTCTGACCCTACTTCTTCAAAGGCAGATTGTTGTGAAGATCTGTAGTGAAATGAAATTGCTTAACTAAGGCTGCTCTACCCATTTGTCTATAACTTCCATCAGATGATTGGTATAAAGGACTCTAACTCACCTTGCCATGCCTCTGTATATGAAGAGCCATCTCAGAAGCAGGAACAGAGAATCCTAGGACCATCAAGAAAGAACAGCCATGAGTGGAGCACATGGGAGAGCCCTGTCTGAAGTGGTGGAAGCAGCCAAAGCTGAGGCACAGAAACAAGGAAACTGAGGGAAGGAGCCACGGTGCTAAGATCATGAGACGTGAGGCAGAGCTATCGATGGACCTCCTGGTCCAGAGCCCAAGGGACCACATGACTGAGAACAGCACCACAGAGACTTGGCTGCTGGCTGAAGAGAGGCACTGCTGTGGCCCAATGACTATATCTTTAACATTTTCTAATCCTGTCTTGGGGTAACCTGTTCAACTATGCACCTTCGTAAGCCTCAATAATATCAGTGAGTTCTATGTAGCCACTGGACCAGGTTATGTACTTCCCAGAAGAGATGTAGAGTGCAGAGGGAGGAACGGTTGGGTCAGAATAAGAATTTTAAGCAGGACAGAGGGTAGAGACAGATCTGACCTCTACCTTATGAGAATGGGCCTCAGAGTGATGGGGGAGATGTCTTTTCCTCTGCATGGAAGCCAGAGGAGGTCAAGTGTGGCCCACACCCAATTTTCTTCCATGTCCAGTCACCAGCGTTTTCAGTTTCTGACCCCAATACAGTGCAATGCTCAGCCCCTTGTTAACATGGAATTTTCACTTTTGGCTTTTGGAATGTGGCCTCCTTGTAATTCTCTTCAACACAATCCCTAAGAGCAACGGAGTCCTCAGGAAGAACATCAACCCTGCACAACTGCAATTTGCTCTGCGCTGTGAGTGACCACTGCAGTCTAGATTTTTGTGGACATTCTGCTCAATCGCCCAAAAGAATGCAAATTTTGTATTAGCACCTTTCAAAGATTAGAGTCTGGATTTGACTTTCTACTCCATGTGTGATTTTCCCCCCCTCAAGCATGAAGCCCTTTGCCTGCTCTAAGGCTCATCGTCAGACAGGATGAAGAGTACAGTCCTGTTCACCAGAGCCCCTTAACTAAAATAGTACTTAGTGGGTGTGTAGCAATTGCGTTGCAGCACATTGGAGCTGTTAGTTCTGGTTTGAGATCCGATAAAGAGAATACAAATCATGACACAGAGCCTCGCCATAAACAGGAACTAATGAAGGTAATTAGGATAGAACACCTGTCAGTGAGAAATTGCCACCTCAACGCTGAGCACAGCCAGCTCCCAATTGTTATCCGCAACAGCGAAGAGCCCGTGGACTGTGAATTTGAGCAATGATGGACAGCAGTAAAATCCGAAAATGAGTTTTCACATCGTCTAATAAAATTCTATGACTTTGTCAATCTGTGTTGACACAGACCTACACAGGACTCAATGATAAAACGTTGTCATGGGAAGCTAATTGTTTCCTTCGGTTCCCGTGGTCACCTCTTAAGTCTGTGTTTCTCACTGCAAATTCCAACTGCTTATAAGTAATGATGAAGATTGTAGTCAATTCTGAATTCCTAGCCATCAAATGAGGCTTCCTGGATGGCACAAATAATGTGAGCTTGCCTACTAACCAGAAGATTGTTAATTAGAACACACTTAGAAGTACCAAGAAAGAAAGACCTGGCCAATCTGCTTTCAAAAGGTCAGTCTTTGAAAACCTATGGGGTGCAATTTTCTAATCTGTACATACGTAATCACCAAGAATCAACTGGGTTTAGTTTTTTTCTTTGTTTAGCCTTCAAATATCTTTATTACCTAAATCAGCGGTTCTCAATCTGTGGGTCGCAGCCCCCTTTCACAGGGGTCGCCTGATTCCTAACAGTAGCAAAATTACAGTTATGAAGTAGCAATGAAAATAATTTTATGGGTGGGGGGGGGGTCACTACAACATGAGAAACTGTATTAAAGGGTCGTGGCATTAGGAAGGTGGAGAACCACTGAAAATCATTCCAAGCCAAGCAGGGCTACAAATGGTGGGCAAAATAAAGCATCAACACACAAATCTACATTTATGCCTGGTAGCATACTGGGTTATGCATTGGGCTGCTGACCACGAGGTTATTAGTTCAAAACCACCAACTGCCCCACAAGACAACAATGAAGCTTGCTACTCCTATACAGAGTTACAGTCTCAAAAACCCATACAGGCAGTTCTACCCTACCTACAGGATCACTAGGAGTTGAAGGCAACTGGATGGCAGTGAATGTGTGACAGAGAGAAAGTGGAATCAGGTTGCAGTGGGTTAAGTACTGGTCTGCTAATCACATGGTCAGTGGTTCAAACCCATGAGCCACACTATGGGAGAGAGATGAGGCTGTCTCCTCCCTTAAGGATTTAGTCTCAGACACAGTAAGGAACTGTCCTATTCTGTTCTATAGGGTTACTACGACAGTGTGTTTGGATTTGGGTCTTTAAGGGTTTTGAGGGGAGTCAGTGCTGCCTCAATCATGTCTCAGAATGTTAAAGTTTAGCTAAACTTAGAAAAACAATATATAAAAAATAGTTGCATAAACTCTTGATTAGGATGTTTTATATTTATTATCCTGATGCCATCTTGAAAGAAAATGAGAAGGAATGCATTATTTCCTAAATTAACACTAGAAGATATAGCTTTAAAAGCGTACATTTAATTCACAAATCCACTCTTAAAGGTGTCACCTGGGAAAGGGAAATGGGTGGTAGAGTGGGGATTCACAACAGACAACAGAGGTTTGTTGAAGATACACTTCATGTTTATTATATTTTATATCCTCAGGACAAGGCGCATTTGAATATACAAGTAATTGTCAGTAGAGGGAAAGAGGAAAGAAGAGAGGAGGAGAGCAGGGACCATAAGTTCCGCGTGTTCCCAAACTTTGCTCAGTTTCCTCCTATTGTCTGGAACAGGGTAGCCATAGAATAAATACCTAATACATAGTTTGTATGAACAAAGAAGACTCAGCAGTTCATATTGTTCCCATTTTCTGGAGAAACAGCTTGCTTAAATTACTATTTTGCAGCCTCAAAAGATACAGTGTCTATAACCCTCTATTCTGCCCTTCCTTAATTCACTATTCTCCATATTTGGTAACTTGAAATTTTAGATGAAGTATTTATCCTTTGAAAAGCGCACAGTCCTGGGTTTACAAATACAGTAAAGCTACCTAAGTTTTTTTGTTTGTTTGTTTTGTGTTTCCTATATGAACGAGGAGAGGGAGCAGGACTTACTGCAAAATCCATCCAGTACCATCTGCTTGTTGGTGGTATACATATTATGTTTTACTTTGTCATGTCCTTTTACTGATCTTTGCTCTATTTTTCTGAGATCATAATTAAGAATTAATTAAGTTTATTTCTTGTTTGTCTCTCAAAAGAATATTGAGTGAAAGCTGACAGCATACTTAGGAATTCTGCAGATAATTATAACCTATGAAATATTTTAGAAATTAAGAAAAATGGGGGTAAATGAGAGACTATCACATACTAGAACGTGATGGCTTTTGAAGCCCAGATTGCACATGGATTTACAAATCATTTTGCATCAGTTTTCAAAGCATTTCAGCCCTCGGAGCCACAGGTCACAAATAAATATAAATTGAGTGAAACCAGACTTACTTCGTCCTATTTCTTTTTGTTCCAAAATATGTTGAGAATTAAAGTACATATTTCCAAGATGATGAAATCTTTTCTTGACTAGTACAGAGTCAGTAGATGTTCTTGAGTAAATTAAAAACATCCCCAGACAGAAGATCATTCCATGCAGGACTTTCACAGATATTTTAGGAATCATTTGACAATTATGATACCAAAATATAGAACCAATTTTCTTAAATAAAAATAATATGATAATGCTATACCAAGCCATATATTCATATGCTATAACAATTTGCATTATGGATGGAATTTAGAAAAGTGAAGATTTAGGACATTTGCATGCAGCCTCTTCTTAAGAGAAGTTAAGGGCTGATAGGTTCTTGGAAAGAAAGAGCTGTCAGAAATCTCCATCTCAGCCTTCCAGATTATAAAAAACAACGAGTCACCTCCTGAATTAATGTCTCTAAGTCTCTTAGCTTACATCAGTGCACTCAAACATGCCCGTCAACCCTCCTGAATACCTCCCTTTGGGGGTAACTTTCCAATTTAGCTGGAAAAACAGATGAAGAGTAAGTTATGCTCAAGAGAAAAATACGAGGGGGTTCCCAGAATAAACCAGAATTTTCCCCCCAAAGCTAGTATTTAATTTTTTTTCATAAAACAACCTTAGCACCTTCAAAGTACTCTCCATTACACTTAGTACATTTGTAAAATCTGTGATTCCATTTTTGAAAGCACTTTTAAACTCACCTGTTTGGATGGCTGACAGCACCTCCTTCGTTTTTTCTTCACCTCTTCTACATCTACAAATCACTGCCCTTTCATGTCCCTCTGCATTCAGGGAAACAAAAAGAAGTCGCATGGAACAAGGTCAGGTGA
>NW_022103896.1:75185879-75187511 GCF_000313985.2 Echinops telfairi | reverse complement strand
GTACACACAGCTACACAATCTTTTCATAAGCTCTAAATAGAAAGCTTGATAAACAGTCTGTCCTGGTGGAACGAACTCCAAATGTACTACAAGTTGACATATTTGTTTCTTCAGGAAGTTGACAGTCATCCAGAATGAAGTTTGTCATCAATTGACATTTCACCTTTTTTGAAATGAGAAAAACCACTCATACACCTGAGTTTTTCCCATAGCGCTGTCCTTGTAAGCTGTGTTCAACATCACAAGTTTCTGTGGCATTTTTCCTAAGCAGGAAACAAAATTTCACAGCTGCACGCTGTTCTCTTAAATTGGCTATTCCCCCCAGAATGAGGTTTGAGCAAAACTACTTTTATGAAAAAATTCACTGCTACTAGAGAAAACCTTCCCATGTGACACCACTGGGTGCACTATCTCACAGCAAGTTTCTGGATGCTTGCCTAATGGGAAAAGTGTGTAATACAAAAGCTCCACTCTGCCCAGCACAATTCCACAGGGTTTTTTGGTATCCCCTCAAGCCCTTTCAAGAGGGCTTGAGAAAGGTCACAGAAAGTGAAATTTAAAAATAATTGAACGTTCTGAAGGACCCTCCTATATTGGCTATTGTTATGAATTCATTTGTGTTCATCCAAAATATGTGTTTGAATCCTAGCCCCTATACTTATGGACATAACGTCTCTTAACTTGTTATGACTTTTACTTGATAAATAGAAATCATTTTACTTATCTTAGACTCAGTTTCCTGATCTGTAAAATTCTGAAATGGACTAGCTTGTCACAGTTACATTTTGAATGCACTGTTCTTGACTTTGAAAGTATGGTAGTAGTCTGGAAAGCATCCTGATGTCTTCACATTTACATCCGAGTGGGGTTGAGAGGAAGACAGACAATGAACATTCAAAGAAAAAGTCATCTCAGTTACTGCTAGGAAGTGCCACGAAGAAATAAAAATAAGGCCGTGCCATAAAGAGTCACTGAGGGGGCCACTTTAGCCACGGAGGACTGGGAACATTTGTCTGAAAAAGAGGCCCTTCCGCTAAGGACAGAATCAGGAGAGTTGGGCAGCCTTTGTAATAAGACTCCAAATGCAAGAAATGGCAAAGTCCTTGGAGATGGAAGAATCTTGGTGTGTTCAAGGAGTAAGGATGCAACCATGATTCAAGCAGAGGAAGGAAGAAGGGAGATGAGATATGGGTCATGTGGCACTTTGGTGGATTTTGTTGTTGTTGCCACAGAACAGTGCTCTATTTTAAATAGACAAGATAATTTGCCTTGTATTTAAATCTGAACCAGAATGAAAGGTCAGTCTTGAGGCTATGTGGAAGAGGGGCTAAAAGAGAACAGTCACTTTGGAAGGGATTGCTACAGTGCTAATGAGTGATAACATTTTAGCAATGATAATAAGGAAACTTCCAGAGCCAGGCATACTTCGAAGGTAGAGTCCACAGGAATCAGTTATATATATAATTTTATACTGACATGATCATTTTCTTTTGAACTAACTACAAGCTTTTCTTTCTTGTGTTTTCATTTGTTTTTTTTTGTCAGTGGTTTGTTGTTGTTGTTGTTTTGTTGTACATTGTTGCTTGATTTTGCTTTGTCTTATTTTTGTGCATGCTATTATCTCTGCAGGTC
>NW_022103896.1:75179028-75184328 GCF_000313985.2 Echinops telfairi | reverse complement strand
TATGCACCCCTAATAGAATGAATCAATAATATATTGATGTAAAGAAGAACTGAACTGTTTTCATTGAGCCGATTGATTCGTGGCTGAGCTGTGTGTTTCTGAGTAGAACTGTTCTCTGTCGTTTTGGATGGCTGTGGCTTTTTGGAGGCATGTTGCTTCAGTTCACACTATTAACCAAACTAATTTTTTTAACTCTTTGAATGTTTCAACTTAACCATTTGTCCTGCCCAAGGACTCTTAACTAGATGCAGAAAGTAAATGAAAGGAGAGCAGGCTGACCACAGAGATTTCAGCTGTGTTGAGATTGCAGCACATTTGGACCAGTGGAGAAGTGTAACAGGTAGTTGAATGTGTGGATCTAGAGCTTGGGAGCACGGAGAGCCTGAGAGAGCACAAAGTTGAGACTCACCAGCATCCTTGTGATATTTGAACCGTGTAATTAAGAGAATTTGCCTAGGAAACAATTAAGTGTAGGGAAAATAAAGACAGCTAGAGCATGTCAGTATGCTTGTCTAAGAGAAAGCATCAACCAAAATTTAAGAGTGCAGAGAAAAAAGTATCATTTTGGAGGAAAAAATGAGGCAAGTGTGGTGTTAGAGCAGCCTGCGTAAAAGTGTGTTTCTCTCAGACAAAGTGAACCTCTGCTGGTGAGAGTAAGAAAGAACTTAGCATTGACTTTGGGCAAGATGGAGATCCACATGTGTTTTATCCAGCAGCTCTCAGTGCCTCGTTGATACCCACGGTCCTACAATTCTGCCATTATGAGGATATGATTTTCTCCATCAACTCTCAGCTCTGCTGGATAGGTATGGATGAATGGATGATTGAACTTGACCATGTTTGTAGGTTTCTTTGGTGGAAAGTTAGAAGACATTTTCTAAATTTCTTATGATCCCTAAGAGTTCATGAAATGGGATTAAAGTTTTCTTTTATTTGAATCTAAAATTTCATATTATGTCTTTCAACTAACTCTCGGAACTCTTCCAATTCAGATACGTGTGGTTGCATGCAAAAATGACAATGAGGCAAAGGGACGGGATCTTTAACATTCTTGTAAGTTATTTAAATGGAAACATGCACTAATCTAAAGCAAATGCCATGGGTTCGCTTCCAATATTTTTCACTTGTATTTTGTTTCCCTTCATGTTACAGTCTTCTTACTTGAAAATCTTTTAAGAATGGACTCTGGTAAGCTTGATCCCTTGCTAGGTGAGAGTTATAATGGATATCCAAGAGATATCCATGGTCAAAGTTAGAACTGCTCTTCATTGAAATAGCCCTCAATTGTTAGCTGAATGAAAAATTTGGAATTTAAGATTCAAATAAAAGAAAACTATAAAAGCTTGTTTTAGCAAAACAAAAGCCAAGGAATTTAAGAAATAATAGGAAATATTTATCAGAATGAATGATTAAACAATTAACTGTTCCCCTAACTCTGATATCTTATAGAAGGCAGCATTTGTCTTTTTTTGCTTCAATTTAGGAAAATCTAAAATTAAAACCTGCTTTAAGTTCTAAAAATAAGTGGTTTAACTCCTGAAAATTTATTCAATCACATTTTAAACTCCAGCATACATATTTCTAGACTTGTAAACATATTTGCATTCTCTTAAATTTAAATAGACAGAGATTTGTTAAAATCTAGTTCTCTGCAACATTCAGGATAGTATCATCTGGCTTGATTTTTATAAATCATATGTAATGTTCTTAATAAAATGCTTCTGAATAATGTTTTGAAAAAAAGAAATTTTTTAACCCTACTTCTTATGGAGCATTAATTTTCCCATGAAGTTCATTCGTTGGATGAAATTAAGGAGTTATCATAAATAGGATAACACAATGCTTAACTATTGTTAGTCATTTTGTCGTTACAGAGAAAACTTACTTGAATTTCAAACCTTACATGTGACAAAACAGTTTTCAGAGTATTCATTTGAATATGGATAGCACCTGAAACTTTTCTTTTATTCAAACGAAAAAGACAAAGAAAAGGTAAAGGCAAAAGGCATTTAGTGTTGCTTCTTCCTCAACCTTTCTTGTGTTTTTTTTAACAGTTTTATTGATGTAATCCACGTCATACAATTCAATCGTTCAATCATGTCAAGAAGAGTTGTACCATCATTACCACATCAATTTTAGAATATTTTCTTCTTTCTTGTACTTATTGTTATTTGCTCTCCACTTTCCCCCTAGCTCTCCTACCATACTCCAAAACCAAAACCAAGCCAAAGGCTGACTCCTGGAGACCTCGTGTGGGTGTCTGAGGCTGTAACTGCTTACCTGAGTAGAAAACCCAGTCTTGATCCCATGGAGCTGCTGGTGATTTCAAACTGCTGACTCTGTGGATTGAAGTCCAACATGTAGTAACCACAACAGCACCAGGAGGCTTAAGAAATCATTAACCCAGCTATCTTATTGATTTATCTATCCTGGATTTCATATACAGAAAAACATACAAAACAACAACAATAACAAAGTAAAACAGAGAAAAACATCAATTGAAAAGAAAATAGAAAATATTCAAAACCAGACCAAATTTAAGATGGTTCAAAGGAGAAATCAAATGATAAGGTGGTAAATTGTAACCTAACTGCATCTGCACCTCCTGTGGTTATTTCCCCAGTTCCAGAATGCATCATTGGATTAAACATACTTAGTAACTGGCAGAACCCCCATGTTGGATCCCTGAAATATGGAATAAGGGCTATCATGGTAGGAAAGGCCAAGTGGACACCATCAAGACTGCTATTGCCTAGGAAAATAGTAAACCAAAAGCAATACCGCATTCCTGGAGGGATTGCAGAGATCAGTGCCATCAAAGACTTGAGGGACTGCTAGTGTCTCACAACTCTCTCTCATGGAAGTGAGTTGCACTGAACCATTTGTACTGCTTTATAATTTAACTGCTTATTTCTTGTACTATATATTTATCTGTATGTAATTTAAAAGTTCATTTCTTGTGTTATATATCTAATTATCCTTATAAATAAATATATTAAATTATCGGCAATTTGGTTTTATCTCTCTAGAGAACCCTGTCTAACACATTTTGGTACCAAGAGTGCTTCTATAGAAATAAAATCATAAACATGGGTTTCTTAAATTGGCTCTCCAGCCTGATTAGTCTTAACACTAGTAATTCTACTTCAACATCCTAAAGCATGGATAAGTCTGCTACTCCTCCTAATCCATGGCGTAAAATAGAAAAAATAATATCTAAAGTAGCACCACTGATAGATGAGGTGCTGGTTAAAGGAGAAGCTCTGAGTGATCGTATGTTTGATATTTTCCAGGAGTTTTGTAAGGATGACAAGTATAGGGAAGCTGGTTGGCTGGTCCTTCTTACAATGGACAGTGTGATTAAGGAGAGGGATGATCTCAGAGCTTCTAAAGTGCGCTTTAAGTGCAGACTAACGGATTCGAAAACTTCCACCTGTGCTACAAAGGAGAGCCTTCTCTCCTCTAGTAAAAGAGCTGACATTGCTGAGAATCAGGTCCAGAGTCTCATTATATGAGTGGCTGAATTACAATGGCAGCTGAATTGCAGATCTAGAGCAGTGTCTGAAACCAAAGTAAGGGCATTGATTGGGAAAAGTTGGGACCCTGAAACATGGGACAGGAACGTATGGGCTGATGATCCAGAAGAGGAGGATATAGAGTCCTTAGAAACAATTGACCCACCCCAGTCAATAGATCCACCCCTCCCAGCTGAAAGTATTAATTCACAATCAACACCTGAGCTGATTAGCCAAACTGATATGCCAGGTGGGGCTACATCAGTAGCATTGCCTAAGGGAGAGATGCCTTACAAAATATTGCTGAGAGCACCCAAGAAACACCCTCACCACCCATTATTTCCGCTAGACCTGTCACTAAAATTAAGTCTCAGAAAGCGCCTAAAGGTGAGGTTGAGATGATTACCAAGAACAAGCACGCTATACTCGTAAAGATCTGCTCGAGTTTTCAAATACATACAAGCAGAAGCCTGGGGAATATCCCTGGGAATGGTTACTAAGGGTGTGGGATACTGGTGCACGAAATGTAATATTAGACCGGTCTGAGTTTCTGGATATGGGACCCCTAAGCACAGACTCTTCTTTCAATGTCTCTGCGAGAGAGGCTAAGAGAGGATCTAATTCTTTATTTGGTTGGTTCAATGAAGCATGGGCTGCCAGATGGCCTAGACTGGACCAACTTGCAGTACCTGACCTACCTTGGTACACTGTAGAGGAAGGCATCCAAAAGCTTAGAGAAGAAAACATTCCTGTGCTGTCTGGGCCATGGTGCAGCTCAGGCCTCGCGCGCGTGTGTGTCGGTGGAGGCCATGGTGGGAGAGGGCCAGCCGGCTTCGGAGGAGGAGGCGGGGCATGGCCTGCTGCTGGGACAGCCGAGCCAAGGGGAGGCAGCTGAGCCCCTGGAGGAAGACGAGGAAGGGACGACTCGGAAGAGGAGACCCTGAGGAGCTGATGTTTGTCAGTGCCCAAGGGGAAGCTAGAGAAGAGGAGCGGCAAGGGCGGGAGACCACGCGCAGGGACAAAACTCTCCTGAAGGAGAAAAGGAAGGAAACGGCGCGAGGAGCTGTTCATCGAACAGAAGAAAAGAAAACTCCTTCCAGACGATATTCTAGAGAAGTTAACTACAACTTCTCCAGCTGTCTTAAAGAAAACACCAGGAACGTTCAAAGCAGTCAACTTGCAAAAGAACAAAGAACGTGAGGAAGGAAGTGTCTCCAGGAATTCGAAAATGCAAGAAGTCCCCTCTTTTGGCCAGAGTAAAAGCTAGGTGGCTCGGAGGCTCAAAGACCAAGATCTAAGAGGCTCCCGGCAGCAAGGAGCCAAAACCTTCATACAAAATCCCTTGTATGGCCCAGGAAGCCAAACAACTACTGTCAATAAGTTCCTGTCTCTGGCCAACAAGAGGTTGCCTGTGAAAAAAGCTGCCGCTCAGTTCCTGACCACTGGCTAGGGAGCCCAGGAAAAACAAAATGCCCTGGAAATTCAGAAAGAAGGCAGCATCTGGGAAAGATCGGAGCTATCAGTACTTTTTGGTGTCTACAATTTAACTTTTGAGGTTTGTTTTGCTTTTTTTTTTAACCGAATAAACATAATTCATTTTAAGACGTTGTTACGGGGACGTTCTTATCCACATTTCATCTTTCTGGAGAACAATCATGACTTGAAGCCTTTGAGGGCCCCACAGAAAAGGCTGCTCAAAAGGAATTGTTTTTCCCTTAACCATTCAGAGGAATACAAGCAGTACACACCAGGACCAGCACTCCTCTGCAGCTGCATTGCTGCCCC
>NW_022103896.1:75175228-75176694 GCF_000313985.2 Echinops telfairi | reverse complement strand
CCCTTCACTTTGTTCCTTTGAACTGAAAGAACTTTAAAATGGGTCAAAAGGGAGCTCCAACGATAAGAAGTTACATTAACAGGATACATGATGGCAAAAGGCGAGCCAAGGCAGACAAGCTTCCCCATTCTCTATATTCAGTGGACCCCACAGTGATCATCAGGTAGTGGCAACAACAACATTACCTCAGCTGTAATAATAATAATGTGCTGTGCCCGTGAGATGCTTTAGATCTAGCAAATTGCTTTTCATGTTGGGTTTGTTTCTTTTTCTTTCTCTTCCTTTCCGTTTGTGATTGACTTTCTTTTTAAAAAAACACTATTTCATTGTGTTTTAAGTGAAAGCTTACATAGCACATTCTAACTGCCATTGAATTGGTTCTGATTCCTAGTGACTCCACAGGACAGAATAGAACTGTTCTGTGGGTTCAAGAGACTTGAACAGGTCTAAATCTCTACAGGTGTAGAAAGCCTCGTCTATCTCCCGTGGAGCAGCTGGTGGCTGCAAACTGTTGACCTTGGGGTTAGCAGCCCAACGTGTGCTCCACAACACCACCTGGACTCCTTACACAGCAAATCCTCCCTTCGAGTCAATGCTGACTCAGAATGACCCATTGTGGTTTTTTGAGTCTGTAACTTCACAGGAGTAGAAAGCCCCGTTTGTGTCCCCTGGGGCTGCTGGTGGTTTCGAACTGCTGACCATGAGGATTACAGTCCAACCCATAACCACTATACCACCAAGAGTCCATACACAGTAAGTTAGGTTCCCGTTTAACAATTCTTGTAACACTGATTACAATTTATACAGTGTCAGTGCTCTCATTTCTATTCTGTTCTCTTTCCTTCGGCCTAGCTTCCTTTCCCCTTTCTGATTTGTCCTGGCTTTGGGGTAAAGGCTCTCATTGTTTCATGAGGCACGTGATTCAGAGGTGATAGTTTTTATTCTAGAAGTTATTTGGCAGAAAGGCGATCTGCAGAGATATCTTCAATTCTAAGTTCAAAGGGTATTTTAAAGAAATAATCTCAGGGGTTACACATCCTTATTGTTCCAATGGGCCTGAACCTTTTTTTTTCCTTTTAGAATTTGGATTTTTTCCTATGTTCTTCTCCCATTCAATGTGGGAGGATTTATCTTTTAAAAAGAGGGAATGTTCTATGTAGGAGTTCATGTTTATTCTCTAAAAAGCCAGGCGAGTGTTGACAAGATGCCGAGCTTTCCTCTGTGGCCGGTTAGTGGCAATTCCCTTTTTGCAAGACAGTCCTCTCCCAGTCCAATTTGACAAGGAAAGCAGGATTGGAGCAAACTTCCGTGCCAACCAGCGGGCGAGATCTCACCAGCGTCACATAGAAAAACTGGGATAAAATCTTACAGTCCACTTCGTCCACTGGAGCCGCCATGGAGTGTGGCCTAGAATCAGAGGCCACTGGTGGGAGGGATGGTGTTGGTAGAGCAAAAAGCTAACAGAA
>NW_022103896.1:75147068-75173711 GCF_000313985.2 Echinops telfairi | reverse complement strand
CACACACACACACACACACACACACACGAGACTGTACAGTCTCTATGTTTCAAAAATCCAGAAAGAAAGATTTTCTTTCAAATAGAAAATGACAGAAAGGAAAAGTCAATGAAAGTTCTGAGCTTTTTTATGTATGTGTGTGTGTTTGAACAGATCAAAGTATAAAGGAGTGCCCAGTGCCATTGAGTGGATTCAGATTCACAGTGACTTGGTAGAACCAAGTAGAACTCCCTGATAGCATTTCCAAAGCTATAAATCTTTATGGAAGCAGACTGTCATGTTTTTCTCCCATGGAGCGGGATTCAATCCCCCAACCTTTCAATACCAAACCAAGTGCTTAATTACTGTACCACCAGCGCTCCTTACACTGTTCCCCAAAGAAGAGAGTAGTTGCTGAGTAATGAGAGTACAGGAAGTCTCAGTTTTGCATTTTATACTTTTGTTTGAGATTAACAAGGGGCATGTGTTACTTTCATAATTTAAATGCTATTAAAAACAAAAGCAAACTAGCTAAGGCATTCAGAATGAGAAACAATTTTCCCCAGTGTAAATTTTGGGGCCAATCACTTCTTACTGCATGACAACCAAATCTTGCCAAATATCAAGCAGCAGTTCAGGAAAGCAATATCTGACCTACAACCTGCCCACTTTTAGGATCCATAGCCAGTTGCATCTCTTTATCTGGGTCTTTTCAAACTGAAGGAGAAAATTCACCAGGGCCTCCTACACAAAGAACCCGAAGATTAACACCACAGCGTCGGCACACCTGCCAACCAAGCCACATAAGTAAACCTCCATCTGTGTAGTGAAATGACTAATTCTTATTCTCATTAACCCTCATAGTTAGCATATTGGAGTCTACCTCCTTTCCAAATTTTTTACTTTCTGTTTATATTTTCACAGGCAGTATGGTATACATACCTTTTTAAGTAAGCCATTTCAAATCCCTTTTATAAACATGTGGGACAAAATAAATGCATAATACTTGCGTTTTCTTTACCCCTTTCCCACTACTGAGTTCAAGTCGACCTGATCATATTTATTTATGTCTTATTCACAGACATTCTATTTATTCCCCTATGGTTCTTAATTATCACAAAGTCATGAGAAGAATGCAGCTGGGGAAAAAAAATCCAGGTAAAAGACCTACAAGTAGCACACAGGCAATGCAGAGGAAGATTCAAATTGATTTATTACTTAATGAAAACCGGGTCCAGAGAGCTCGATACGGGCATCCACCTCTGCAGAGCTCCACCACAACGGGAGTGGACACACTTCATTCATCAGTGAGGACTAATAAAATCTGGTCCTGACACAAAATTGTGACACTGTGTGCTATGTGATACAAGAGGAACAGACTTGATTCATAGTGTAGTGGTTCATTGTATGTGTTCACTTGGCTAGGCTGTGGGGCTCCGTTATCTGGTCAAGCACTAATCTGGATGTTGCTAGGATGGTATTCATATGTGATTAGCATTTACAATAAATTAGCTTTAGATAGATTAAATTACCTTCAATAATGCATTCTTTAACAAACTGGGAAAAAAATTCATGACCAACTTGATGTGGCAAGAAAGTAGGGCACAGAAAAGTGAAGTGTTATTGAAGAAGAACTGAAGAGTGGGCCTCACCACACGATTTCAGGAATTAAAGCAGGCTGCTCTTGGTACAACTGTCATAGAGACCAACGGAACAGACTGGGGACCCAGAAGTAAACCTCTCCACCTTTGGCAGGGGTTCTCAACCTCCTAATGCCGCGACCCTTTCATACAGTCCCTCCTGTGGTGGTGACCCTCCAACCACGAAACTATTTTTGTTGCTACTTCATCACTGTCATTTTGCTTCTATTATGAATCGGGCAATGCCTGTGAAAGAGTCATTCAACCCCCCCAAAGGGGTTGCGGCCCACAGGTTGAGAACCGCTGACTATGGAATGTTGATCTTCTACAAAGGACCAAAGCCTGTTAAATAAGGATGAGACTGTCTTTTTAATAAACTGTGCAGGGAAAAAAAAAACTAGATGTCTATATCAGCAAAGTGAAGCAGGACCCATACTTCACGCTCCACACAGAAAATAACTCACCATGGATCACAGACCAGAAACCAATGAAAAACAAAACACTATAAAGTTCACGGAAGAAAATATAGGGATCATGCTAAGAGCCTTGATCTATGGCATAAATAGAATGCCAAACATAACTAAAAACATGCAAACTGTAGAAAAGGAAACAGATAGATAGAACTTCCTATAAATTAAACAATTATGCTCATCAAAAGATTTCTTCAAAAGAGTACAAAGGGAACCTACAGACTAAGGGAAGAATTAAATCGACAACATCTCCAAAAGGACTTATCTCTAAATTTTAGAGAAAACTTCAATATCTCAACAAAAAATGGAAAAACAATTTTAAATGGACAAAGGACATAAACAGACACTTCACCAAAGAAGACATTCCTGTGACCGACAAATACATGAAGACCCGCTTGCAAACATTAGCCATTAGAGACATACAAGTCCAAACAGCAATGAAACTTCCTCTCACATTAGAACTAATAGCAATGAGGAAAAGAACAGAACACGATAAGAACACATGAGGCTATTGGGACTCCCATACACTGCTGGTGGTATTGAAAATTGGTACAACCACTGGGGAAAATAGTATGGTACTTCCTTTAAAATTAGAAGTAGAGATAGTATATGATCCAGCAATACCACGACTAGGTGTATGTTCTAGAGAAATGAGTCCTGATATGAATAGATACATACATACCCATGTTCATCACAGAACTATCCACAATGGCAAAAATATGGAAACAACCTAAGTGCCCAACAATAGCTGAATGGATAAACGCACTACCATACACATACACAATGGAATACTATGCAACATTAAAGAATAATGTTGAATATGTAAAACATCACACAACACGAATGAACATGCAGGGCATGATTTGGAGTGAAATATTTATGAAAGGACAAATATTATAGGAGACCATTATTACAGAAAGTCAAGAAGAGGTTTCACATAGAAACATTATTTGAGGGTTTCCAGAGTTGAGAGGCTATGAGAGGGAAGATCAATAACTAGAAAGGAGACACAGATTAATTTGGGTGGAGGTGAGGGCAAAATACAGGAAGGTAGACAAGGCCAGCATAACATGACACGCAAAGGAAGACCCTGAGAGGTACACAGAACCAAAGGGAACAATGATAAATACTCTCATATAGCTAACCCTGCAGTAAGAAGTAATAAAACAATATTTTATTAGTGGATGCATAAGTAGATATGCAAGATAAATATATATGTGCATGGTTGTTATACATATATATCTGTAGTTTATAAGAGGATTTTTTACATACTTATGTGTTTAATCTATAAATACGTATATCCACTGACAAGAGCACACAGGGGCACGTTGGGGTCATCTAGGTCAAGGAGGGTACTTGCAGTCCACAAAGACAACTTGTACATCCTACTTTGGGAAGTAGTGACGCCTGTTTGAAAAGCCGGAGTGATCGTCAAAGATGAAACTATTCATTTCTCTTTATCCGGAGCCAAGAAGAGTAAAGAAATGTCAAAGCTCAAGGAAGCAAATAGCTCCAAGAACTAATGAGCCACAAGAACCACCATCTTTACTACCAGAAAAACCAGAAACCAGAAAAAAAAAAACCCTAAAAGGTGCCTAGTCACCACTACCAACTGCTTTGATCAGGATGCCAATCGAGGGACCTGGACAGAGAGGGAGAGAAAATGTAGACTGAAGTCAAAATCATAAAAAGACCAAATGTACTGATCTCACAGAGGCTGGTGGAACATCTTAGACTATGGTGTCTAGAGTCCCTTCAAACACCGGACTGAACTTACGCCTGCGGATAACCTTTCAGCCAAACGGCTGATACCGGGAGCAGTAATACCTGTGAGAACGCACTCCTCCGAACACTCACATGGGACCCACGGGAGGCATTTGCCCAAAAATGAAACTCAGAAGGCAGGAAGGGGCAGGCAATCAGGACGCGTGGAAATGAAGAACCCAGGGAGAAGTGGGAAGAGGGCTGTGACATTGAAGAGGTCACAATTAGTGCCAGGAACCAAACTGTGTATACATTGTTAATGGAAACCAAAGTTGTCTGTAAGTTTTCATCCACATCACAATAAAATGTTCAAGAAAGAGGTAGGCATCTCAGATACAGACAGAGAGATGATGGTGGCGGTGCCGGGGCCTTGGCCCTGACTCATGGTAATCCCAGGTGTGTGCCGCAGGATGTTTCCGGGAGGTTTTCAAGGTTGGGAACTTTCAAAAGCACATCACCAGGATGTTTCCCAAGGCAGTTCTGGGTGGGTGGATTTGAAAGCCAAACTTACAGATCGTAGTCAAGCGCTTAACTCTTTGTACCACCAAGGACATTGATAGTTTTAGAGCTAGTGGTCTGAAAATCATGCCTGGGATAAAACTTGCCCACCCAAATACAAAGTAAGTGAACGAGAAAAGCAGTGGTTCAAAGTCACCGGTTATTTCATGGGAAGAAGATCAGGCTGGCTGTTTCCTTAGGATTCCACTCTTGGAAACCTTCAAGGGCAGTTTTCCTCCGTCCTGCAGGCGGCCAGGAGTCAGAACGGACAGATTTGGGTTTGACGTTTTTTGTATCTTTTTAACTAGGATTAATGGATGTTTTCTGGTCTAGTTCCTATCCTTTTAATTGAATGCATGTTCCCTGCAGTTAGGTTAACACCTATAGAAATGGAGAGAGGGAGCCTAATTTTCTGGAAAGCTCTGACACAGCAGTGGAAGGTCTTCAAGTATTACAGAGAGAAGAGTTGCCTTCTACACAATTAGATTCTTCCTAGTCTATCAATCTCCCTTTTCCAATATAGCTTCACTCTTAATTGTCCTTCAACATGTGCCCGCTTTGCACCCAGTGGATAATTGGTGATTTTCGTTGTGCATTTTCCTAGGTTACTCACCAAGGGGACTTTGCATTCCTAGTTCATCTTCTTCCAACACTGGGAAGTTGGGCACACAGTCTGTGCATGTACTAAGCATGTGGCTTTCTGCATATGTCTGCACATCATTTTTCAGGAAACTCTATTTCACACTACACCAGCTTGATGAGAAGCTGTTGCTCACACCCACTGAGAAATAACTCCATGTGAGAATAATACCTTTACAACTTTGAGATGTCCTCAGACAGACTTCCCATCTCCAGGCCATCCACCTGCTGTGAACCTCATCCCGACTTTTCACACTTACAGCAACAGTCATGCAACATACTGCCAAACAATATGAAGGTTTGGGAGACGTAGAAGAGTGCAAAATTAAAGGGGAGTCTGAACACCTTTCTCGTGCAGTGAAATTCTTATTAATAAAAAAATCCACATATGCGAGTATACTTGACTTCTGCTCTGTGCCTTCAGATTTCTAAACCCCAATGATGTCTTTATCATTAATGAATGATCTATAAATTTAACATCTATGGTCCTGCCCTCAAGACACTTTCTACTTATAGCTTCCCTAAAATAAATATTTCTGGCAAAAAAATTCATCTCCACTTTAGAACCACAATTATTAAAATACTAAGGAAATTGAGAGCAGAGCATTAACTTCCTCTTATAGAATTATCCAGACATAATTATATCCATTCTATTTGTTAAAAATGCTAGACCATTGAAATGTAGGTATGCAATAAATATGTTGTACAAATAAATAACATTATCATTCAAAAATAATTATTGAGCACATGGGATGGGGCAGACAGCACTGGACTCTGCGAACACAAAAATGAGTGTGACATTATTCTAGGCTAAAGATGGCACACTTGTGGGGAGCAGAGAGGTGGTCTGTTATTTATAGTCCTAGTTCGGCAGAGCGAAAGAAAGATGTGGCAGTCTGCTTCCATACAGACTCACAGCCTTGGAAAACCTCAGGAGCAGGTCTGCTCCGTGCTTAGGGTCTCGATGAGTCAGATTTGACTCAAGGGCAAGGAGCTTCATTCAACAGGAACGTTTCTCAACAAAGCCTGCACTACACACACCAAACTTCTCTTGCTAATTTTTAGTTAACTAGAAGGTTCAATTAGGTGGAAATTAGCCCACTCTTAGCAGTTAATTCTTTCAGTTAATGCTCAACTAGCTCAACATCTGGAGCTCAGTTCAACCAACAAATGCTGTTGAGTGATTACCATAGACGTGCCCTAAGGATGCAAAGATGAGAAGATGTGGACTACTAGGGAGAAGACTATGGTAATGACAATCTACCATCCAGAACAGGAAAGTGGGTTATTACATATTGCCCGTAATTCAGAGCAACAGTGGAACAATAGAAGAATGTACAAAACAACTGAAAAATCCTACCTGAGAATTGATCATTGAGGTTAGAGAAAGGAGCAGGGCAAACGGGGGTTCACAAAGGAACCTTTCTTTTCTGGTGTGGATATAGGTTTGAAAGTGCAGTCCCGAATGGATCTAGACCTTGCATCTTGTAAAAGGTATTTCAAATGTTCTAGTTTGGGTTTGTTTCCCTTTGCTGATTTGCTCCTCTCCTAAAATGGCAGTCGATGAGAAACATTCTGATCAATTGATGTTTCTGAGCAGTTGTATTCTGTTCCGTAAAAGGTATCATTAGTATACACTTTGCCTTTTGAAAATTCCAATAGATTTTTAGGTAAGTCATAGTTTTGACCCTAAACTGAAAGCAGAAGGGATGCGTGTATAGTGTTCCTGGATAGGCTGATGGATGAGAGATCTATAAATATATATATATATATATGTATGTATGTATTTATACTAGAGATAAAAATATATATCATCTGGACATAGACAAGTATTAATATCCTTGACCATATGTTGACTTTACTTCATAAAGTCTTTCAAATATATGGATCATATAAATTATGAATAACATTATAAGGAATCGGGCAATCCAGAAAACTTATGTGCACTTGTGGAAACTGTACATAGACAAAAAGGCAGTCAGTCAAATAGATACTGAATGGTTTAAGTTCAGGAAAGGTGTGTGTCAGAATTGTACCCTTTCATCCATCTGTAAGCTGATCAAGTAGCCCCGGAATCTGGATCACACGAAGAACACAGCATCGGCATTGGAGGAAGACTCATCAACAGCCTATGATATGTGGATGCCATTACCTTGAATTCTGAAAGTGTAGGTAACTTGAAGCATCAATTGATGAAGGTCAAAGCCTACAGCGTTCACTCTGAATTTCACCTTAACATAAAACAAAAAATCCTCGCAAATGAGCAAATAAAAAAACATCATGACAAATAGAGAAAAGAATTAAGTAAAGTGTCAAGAATTTTATTTTACTTGGATCCACAATCAATGCCCATGGAAACAGCAGTCAAGACATACTGCATTGGGCAATGGCTGCAAAAGATAGTTCTAAGTTGTTAAAATGCAAAGATGTCAACTTTGACAATGAAGGGTCAACCGACCCAAGTCATGGTGTTTTCATTTTCCCCTTATGCATGGGAAAGATTAGCAATAAGTTAGGAGACCAGAGAAGAACACCTTTGGATTAAGACATCGCCAAAGAATATTAAGTATACCATGGACTTCTGGAAGGTTGGATGAATTTGTCTTGGGAGCAATACAGCCAGAATGTTCCTTAGAAGTTGGTATGGCCAGAATTTGTCTAGTGTACCTTGGATATATTATAAAAAGAGACTAGTCTCTAGGGAAGAACATTATGCTCAGTACAGTACAGGACCAGCAAAAATGAAGAAGCCATTGAACAAGAAGGATTGACCACAGTGGCTGCGACAGTGGGTTCAGCGTTAGAACAGCTGGGAGGATGGCGCAGCACCAGGCATGTTTCATTGTGTTGTACACAGTGTCACTATGAGTTGGAACTGACATGATGGCGCCTAACAGTAATCACAATAGAACCTTAGAGAAAAGAAGAGGAAGGTTCTCAAGGACCTGGATTGACACAGTGGCTGCAAAATGGGACCCTCCCTGGGAGGGCACAGGACCCAGCAGTGCTTCCTTCCGTTGTGCACAGAGTCGCTATGAGTCAGAAATGACTCGATGGCACCTACGAGCAACAACAACCGATTTTCAAATAATTATTAATGCCAAGTATTAATGAACAAAAAGCTTTACTTATACTTAAGGAAGTGTTTTTTGATATGTGAGTAGATAAATGTCTTAGAAAAAGGAACTCACATAAATTTAAGAACATTATGTAAGATAAGGTAGACCAACTTTCTCCTTAAAATGAGAAAACAATTAAATTTTATGACAGGAAAGAGATATTACATAAAGCAGTTATGATTTAATTTATAGCACTTAAGATGCTTGCCAAAAATTAACATGTGAACCATTTTATTTGTGAATGATTTTCGAATGCATTTCTGATAAATGGAACAGAAAGTGAGGCAGAAGTTCTGATGGTATATATCTGCTCATGTCAGGTAGCATAGCAAGCTTCTAAGATAACCAGACAATTGAGAAGTGATAGGTGTCTCAGACATGCTGATCAATAAACTAGCAAGCACTCTGGCAGAAGTCACCTTTAGTGGCTTCCTCTAATAAAGCAAGAAAATGAAAACACAACTTTTCTATTAGAAATAGTAGGGAACATACAATATTTCAGAAAGCAAATTGTACCATTAAACAGATCATCTTTCTTCTATCTATTGATCCCTTGATTATGAAGAAAATAATTATCAAAGGCAACACCAAAATAAATCCCATTGCCATTGATTTGATTTCAACTCATAGAGGACACTGTATGGGAACAAATAGCCTCATTTTTGAATCTCAGGGTAGCTGGTGGATCTGAAATGTTGAGCTTAAGGCTAGCTGTCCCTTACCTAGCCCACAGTGCACTAGGGCTCTTATAAGAGACAAGTCATCCTAAAATGATCAGCGCTCCCTACTTCTTCTTTGGTAGAATGAAACCTTCTCAAGCAATCATAGCAATCATAAATAAGGGGTTATAAGGAAAATGTCTGAGGACTCCAAGTAATTAAAGCAGAAGCAGAGGGTGATGTTGGATGACATTGCTTTCTGAACTGGTAGTCTATAGCTGTTGTCTGGAACAAAGTATGTCCCACCAAACAAGAAGAAAACATGGCCATGTGCAAAGCCATGGCCACATCAGATTACACAGATAATCTCATGGAGTAACATGTTCTCTGATCTAAATTTTGTCTTTCTGATGTAAGCACTCTGAAGGTAGGCTTATCAAAATTAATTGTACCCCCTGTACTGTGCACATCGAAGGAATAAAAGAAATTAAGTTCTGGAAAGGGCCATGGATTTCATCCACAGCTATATAAGCAAGGAGACATTTGGAAAATAAAAAATAAGACCTAGTCATGGCTGTGAATACTCGTGAAAAAGGCTCAATTCCAGTAGGATCCATTTAACAAAACGTAATGGTTGTGCCCACCTCCTCTCACAATGCCCACAATTCTCAATAAATATCTGTTGGCTGCAATTTTTGGATTTTCCTACAAAATTGCTTAAAGCAATGTTGCAACAATTTTTATAAAAAGTTAATATGACACATTTAGAAACTAGGGCACCAATAAATAGGAAAGCGAGAAGGTCCTTCTTTCTCTACAGTCTGTCATTAACTTTTGTCTGTACCTTCTTTGGGTTGTGACCCATTTATAAAATGGGTTCTATGCCAGAGGATCACAAAGTAACATGATTACTGTGCCAAGCACAACATCAGACAATTGATGGGAAATTCTTTGTATTTTTAGGGTTTTCTGCTTAACAATTCCCATGAATCATTTCAATAAGTTTCCAATGTTCCACAATTAAATTATTTAGTGATGTACAGCTGTATCCATCAAGTTCAAAGCACTGCTCACAGGAAATATCTCCTACAATGCATAGGCTATCACCACCGAAGTTCAAAACGGTAGCAGAACGGCAACTTGAATTCTTGAGATAGCTATTTCTTTGTCAAAAATGAGTAAGAGATGTAAATTGACACTTGTCTAATGAGGCTTTCGAATAACAAAAACAAAGCTTAGTAACCTCAGTATTTTATTGGCTGATTGACTCCAGCTAAAGATGACAAAGACTATACACCACAGATCTAAATGATAAAGATATGACATTAGGAAAGTATGAATCCCAAGAAGAACCATGCAAAACCCTCAGGATCATTCCTGTGTAGTCGTCATTTCAATCTCAAAGAAAAGCGTGAGTTGTTCTCTTCCTGTGCTTTATAGCTTCAACGTCAATGTCTGAGGAGTTCATCAGAATGGTGTTTTTCAGGGAATGACAACCAGATATGGATGGGACTGGCTTTTGTTTCCTGGTAACAGTGAGATTTCAATTTGCTGCCGTGTTGCCTTCTCATGAACATGAAATGAGATCTGAGTTTAACATGAGTACTGTTTTCTGAATGATTATGTTGCAATGCTACTTAGAAATTGAAATAACTTTATAAAATGAGGATGGAGTGTTTCATAAAAACAGCTATCCTTGCGTGTTTTGTAGAATGGAAGTCCCTCTTGATAAATATATTTTGCTGTAAAGCAGAACTTTTATCTCTATATGTAGCAACTTCACCAAACCACATGGGCTTCTAGAGTATACAGAGGAATGTCGATATTTTTAAATGATACTATTTATTGAGGGATTAGACATCTCTAGCTTATATCAAAAGACATTTTAAATCTTCTGAAATTACAGTGATTACAAATTTATATACACACATATTTATAGATACATAAATATAGTTTTAATAGATTCTACTTTATTCTACAGATATGTGGGATCATACACCCACATTAACACGTAACAATTTTAAAAAATAGCTGCTCTGTGTTGGGCCTACTATTCATGGCTTTCATATGCCAATGTCCATTAGTAATCTTTGTTTCTGTTCATCTTACGTTCCACATCTCTGTTGGAAACAGAGTGATAATATTGTGTTCAAAAGAGCTGATACTGTAGCCATTATGCAAAGCTTTGCAAACATATTTTACAAGAATCATCCATATGAGTGCACCCAAAAGAGCCCTTTGGTTGGGAGAGCCAATCCACTCAAATTTCTAACACCCAAGTAAAAAACAAATGTATAAATTTTAAAGAAAGAAATCATCTTAAAAATGAAACTATTGCCTCTATATTTATTCAAGTAAGGAAAAAAGTAGTGGCATAAGTTTTCAAGCTGGATGAGACTCCGCCTTAGGGAAGTTAATTACAAGATTCCATTAAGTCTGACAGGTAGTGGAGCAATGAAAACACTTTGGGTCTAGAGAGTTACAGTACAGTACACAGTTCTCACAAACAGAATGAATAATTGAAATCCAGAGCTTTTATGCTTCAATGGGAAAAAAAGCCAATATTCCATGGCACATAAATTTATTCAGCTTATTTGCATTAAGGTTGAATGATCATACCCCTGTTCACAGGACAGTAGTGATGATACCTTGATTTAAGTGTGATGAACATTCATAAATATTCTTAGGAAGCAAGATGTACCTACATTTAATCAGCACTTATTAAAATTTTATTCCCTATAGTTATTCAACAGGATCTGTGGTATAAAAACATAATTACAAAAATCAGATTTGAGCTCATTTGACAACAGAAGGGTTTTATGGTGACCTATCTCCAAATGTTCCTATTTGTAATTAAATGCAGCGATCAGCAGTAAGGATTTTGAAGCTGTTTTAGTAGTTCCGCTATTCTGCTTAACATGTGGCACCCGTAATAATTAAAATGATACTAACACATGCACAATTTTATGGCCCTTATGGTGCAACCCATTATGCCAAATAAGGGCCTCTGTTTTCACAGCATACTGCACATGGTCTCATTACACCCACTTTTCTTCTCCTGTCTTCACACTAACAACTGTTAAAGTGAATCAACACACAAAACGTACTATAACAGCTTAGTGTTTATGATATGTGTGCTGTTAGTCAGCGAACAGGAAAATCTAAACATTTACTGTTTATGTAAAGAATAGCGTTAGTGTTAGCGAATTGCTCGGGTCTGCTTACTTTATTATCTAGATCACAAACGTAATGATGGGTTTCAATGGCATCTATAGTTTTTGCTTTGTTTTGTGTGTCAATGCAGATGTCTGCAAAAACCAGAGGAATTCAGCATTTGCATATCTTAGAATATTTTCCCCCCTGAATCAGAACATAATTCTGGGATCCCTTAAGTTAAAAAAAAAAAAGAAGAAGAAGAAAAAGAAAAAGCATGTGATTGCCATTCCCTTAAAAGAGGGGGGAAAGAAGAAGAAGGAGAAGGACGCGAATGGAGAAGAAAAAGAAAAAGAAGAAGGAAATATTTAAATATTTGGAGATGATTTTCCTGCAACATTTTAGGCATGATCTGGTTAACCTAAGACTTTGAATATTACAAACCATTTTTTATGGGGTACCCCACTAAATTTTATCAGGAACTGGAAATTAGAGATTAGTGTCATTTTGTCATGAATAATTTTGTCATTTAGAAGCTCCTCAAAGACCTCCTACACTCATTTGACAGTCGTCCGTTCAGAATGATTGTCAGTCTCTTTGTTCTGGGACGCGGTCCAAAGGAGGTCCCATTGGAGAAGCACCAAAGGCTGGGGCAAGATCTCGTGTCTGCCTTTGGCATCACTGTTTTTCTGAACATGAGTTGAAACTTCCGATAAAAAACTGCAACCTTTCTTCATTTTTGCTCTTCTGGAGTCACGCTCAATCCTGCCCTCTGAAGAATTCCCCTTCCTTGGCGCCCACCAGGGGGAAGCGGGAGTGGGGAGGCCTTGAACGTGAACAGCCTCCGAGCTCCGCTGGGTTGCAAGGGTACAAAAGAAACATGCTCACAGATTGCAGCCTTCCCATGGTTTGGCTCTGCGAGCTCATCAACAGTGTGACGTCGACCAGCAGAGAACCGTGTGGATGCTGTGTGAGGACCACGCGCTCGTTACAGAACTGTGAACATTTGTGGGACCGCAAAATGGAAATGAAGCGCCAGCAAAAGAAATCAAAAAGCAAGAGAGGGAAGGGGGCGGGCACAGCAGCTTGTGAAAGACCTAAAGCATTCTTCTCGACAAGCTTCTTATTAACAAGACTCGGAATATTTACTACCATGTAAAATTCATGACAGGTCCAACAAATCTCTAAGAACCCAAGCCACCCCAATCTCAGCGGGTCACCTATGGGGAGCCTCCGCCCGGCGGATTGCCTCCCAGTTCAGTGCGTTCTCCAACTCGGCTGCTCCCCCAAAAAGCAAAAATCCACCAGCTCATCAGTGAAGGAGGAAATAAAGCTTTCTGTCTGGGCTACAAGAAAGTTGAGTCCGGGCGATGTCTGTCTTTTGATTAAAATCTGCGTCTGTGATCAGCATGACTATTTACTACTGTAAGATCAAAAACAAATAACCCACTTTGTTTGTTTCTTACTGCAAATGAATTAAATTAGAAGCCATTAGGAAGACTCGCTGTTTATATCCTTGTTTCAGCAGTGGTAGTATTTGAAGTTTCCTGCGGTAAGTTCATTACTCGTATTTTGTCCAGAATTAGTGAAGCGTGCTGAAAATTGCTAATGACAGATGTTTCTCCACTCTGTCACACTTCTTGTATCATTTGATTTGGAAAGCAACATACGGTGTTCTGCTCTATCAGTATGTCACAGACTGTCTGTAAACAGCTGGTCATAACTCAGTTCAGTGAAAACCATTACTTTCCAATGAAGGGCTGGACGCCCTCCAAATTGCATTTTGGCATGGCCGCGGCTGCAGAATGCATGCACAAACTTCCTGTGCTCTGAGGTTACCCAAGAAAGAGTTCTCTCTCTCTCTCTTTTTCTTTTCCTTCTTAGAAAATATGAGTGTTTTTCTGAGCAACAGATCAAGAGAATATGAAATATATATTAAAGATTGTATGGGGCACAAAGAAAATCTGTGACCAGTATATTGCAAGAGACAACATAAGCAACACCCCAAATGTATATCTTGTCATTTCAAGTCATGTCTCCGGTTGAAGCGAGCACCCTTCCTGAGCCTCAGGACATAGAAGATGACATATTTACATGTGTCCTATGAAATAGCCGTCTGACCATAAACATGTGGTTCTTTCACGACACAGCTATACCGAAATCATTCCCCTGTCATTTATATGATGGGAAATTAAAGAAATGGTTCCTGCTATTTTTTTAATCTGAATCTCAAAACTACATGTAAATGTAGAAACCATGTAAATATAAGCCCATACATACATTTTTAGCATAACATCTTAAAGAATGCTAACAATTACATGAGCAATGACAAATTATTTGAATATTGAATAGATTAAAATATATTGAATACCAAAAAATAATTAACCAAACCCTTCATAATATTTAGTTTTATTCCTCCACGGGAATAAAATTTCTTCCTGAAAAATATTGGGTAGTGCCAAGAAATGAATAGAAATATTGACTGTCTTGAAAGCTACTCAGTACTTCCAGATCCATAGAAGCTTTCTGGTACTTATGAATGAAATGAATGTTACAAGAAGCATCTCCATTCATTCAATCGTCTTCTAACAAATATCAAGTCATTATGCTAATCTCAAGGTCAGCAGTTCAAAACTACCAGGCACTCTGAGAGAAAAAGATGAGGTTCCCTACTTCTGTAAATAGTAGCAGTCTTGGTAACTCTGTCCTGAAGGGCAGCTATGAGTCAGAATTGACTTTATGGCCGTGAGTTGTTTTGTTTTATTTGTGTGAGTATGTGTCACTTAACTGGCTAAGGACTGGAGATATTATTATGGGAATATCTTCTGTGCATAAAAATAGACTTCTATTTACAAAGACCTCTGAAAATATGCCTTTTTCAACCTGGCAAACCAAACTACCTTATAGGTTAGACTCCATATCACCTCTCTAAAGCTCTCCCTGACTCCTCCAGTCAGAATTGACCTCCACTCAGGCCTTCTCCATTCATAGATTAAGGATAGCCGGATCCCAAGAACAGCTAATCCTGGGAGATAGTTCAGGGAAGATGACATTTTGTGTGTGTCTTACTGGCTCGAGTTCGCAAATAGAAAATATTTTGGAACATCTCAATTAAGAGATATGTTGTCATAGTGGGGGAAAAAAGTGGCTGTTCACAGATTAAATATGAGTGAGTAGAAACCAAGTGTGTGAGTAAACTCCCAAGGAAAAAGAAGCGAGTTCGCCGTGCAGAAGCTCTTTAAAACGTGATTCTTTACATCCATGGATCTAATGTTTTTCATCTCTCTCCAGGGCAGGGTTTAGAGGACAAGTAGCTTGGTCCTTCTCCCCCCTCACAGATGAAATGAGTATGTGTATGAGAAAAAGATTTTGTGTTTTAGAAAACGATCCTGATCGATGAAGGGTTCGATAAATGCAAAGATAATTTTGGAGTATAAATGCATAACTTCAAGTCATGTTACTCATTACAGTATTGAATAAAACTAATCTCTAAACACATTAGTACTTTAAACAATCCTAGGTAAAAGATGCTTCCAAATGGTTCTCAATAGGAGTCCATCCTGAAAATTGCTTTCTAGTCATTTTGTTTTTATTCTGGAAAAAGCAGAATAAAATAAAAGCAGAATAACAGAAAAACTGTTATTCATCCCTTTGAATAACAGCTTCTTCGTGCGGACCATGCTGTGTGTTTCTTGGCTTAGACCAAGAAGTCTGACCCACAAATGAGTTTTATCACCCATAAATGCAGTAGAGGAGATGACGATGGGCACTCACTCCTACATGTCAGGTACAGAGAGCTTTACCTTTCGATTTAAACATTTTAAAGAATGTACCTATGTGAGTGATTTCCTTAGATGCTCAAAGCAATGGAAGAAAATTAAGGAGAGAGAGAAGACAGAGAGAGCGAGATGATTTTATTAGTGCTTTTCTTTCACCCGCACACGTCTATTCTCTTTCTCTCTCTGAATATTTACCTCAGTCTGTGGTGAATACCCTCTATTGCTCAACTGTCATTGCTCTGCCTCTGCTAAAGCACTTAGTGACGGGCTATTGCATTTCCGTCACAGAGAAGTCCTCTCACATATCATTAAAAGTAAGTGCCTTTTCATTTTCTCAAAAGGTAACACGGGGATCTCTGTGGATGGATTAGACCACGCGGCGATCATATAAAATCAGGACTTCTGCATGAACAGTAGGAAGTGGTTTGTTTTCATTGTTGTTGTTGTTGAAATAACTTGCTGTTAGTTCAATGCTTTTTTTAATTCTTTTTTTTCTCTCTTACTTCCACTGATGGTCCATTTTGTCCCCTTACTTTAAGTAGTGCTACTTCTAAATATGAGCTATGGTTCCTGGAGCAGATGGACGAGAAGAGAAATAATTTCCACCCTATAACTTGTTAGAAGAGCCCAGTGCCTTGCCAGTTGGCCAGCAGTTTCAGTACTCAAATACAAAACACACAGATTCTCAAGGGTTGGTCTTCTAGGCAGTTCTTATTAGAATCTCTTTGAAATCTTACTCAGGCCAAATATTATTCACTGGATTTTTCACTAATGATGATTGCAAGTTATGGCCAACATCATATTGATAATCCCCTGTTGTCCTTCGGATTGAAGCCAAGGCAAGGAAAAAAATTGACACCTTCGTTGTTCAATACACCCAAGGAAATTGAAGGCACTGTGGACATCTTGCAGCAATAAAGAGAAATTCCTATTTTTCTTTCTTTCAGAGAAGAAATGCTTTGTCACAATGCACAATGGAATACTTATAAAAATAGTAAAGCAAAGATGAGGAGGCATAAAATTAATTGAGTGTGCTCAATCTGTAAAATGTACTATTGTACACGCACTCCTCCCAGTCTGTGGATCATAAAATAAGCCACAAATTATCTTTAATGGGACAACTTAACCCTTTAAGTTTCATTTTGTTCAAGTTCACGCAACAAGTATTTATTGCACGTCTACTAAGCACGAAGCCCTGCTCAAGAAATTGGAGGAAGATAAGGATGAGTATAGTTCCAGCTGTGGGAATGATGGGATGTAGTCCGTCAGGAAGGAAGCCAAGGGATATGACTTTAAAATAATTAGGATGCTGTACAATATTATAAAAGTGCTGCATGTGCACGAGTATGTTTAAAATAAGTCATAATGCATCTGATCCTTTCCAATTAAGGTAGCTAGCTCAGTCTCCATCTTCCATCAAAACTTAAATCTGGATACCAAATAGCTTTTGATTATCCAGGGTCTGATTAATAGAGTATCTATATAATTTATCATCCAAACAAGGACATTTTGAGAGGAAAAGTGGTGTTATTAATAATTATGCCAATTCTGTAGGAACAAACTAGAATTGTCATAGGCAAATAAAGTTCTATGATCACTCTGTCAGTTCCCTAATTTTAGCATTCTCAAGACAATCTTTTCCTTCTTCCTCCCGCTACTTGTCTTTGTCGTTTTCGTTGTTAGATGCTGTCAAGTGATTTCAGCACACTTGTTCTTCTTAGATAGCATTTCTTGAAAGACTAGTCAAGAAAAACATAAGACTTCATCACTCAAGTCAGTTTTACAACAACATCAATGGCAAAATTGATGCATTGGGATCATTTAATAAACTCGCATTGACCCGGGCTCTTGGCCAGGGATCGTAATACCAATAGACAAACAAGTGAATGCCTGTCTATATTTTGCTTCAATCAAAATGGAACATCTTTTAAAAACATTTATAAAATGCTCAAATATCCTAAATTAATGTTGTTATTATTATTGTAAGCTTTCTTTAAATTATTGTAGAGACTTCTATTTATGTAAACAAAAGTCATTTTTTTAAACCATTGGGGGCATGTGGTTGCAAGAAATGGCAATGCAGGTCTCAGGCATACTTGACTTTCACTGGCTCCCCCTTTGCCTCCATACTCCATCTTTCATTACCTATTCTGGCACCCACTGTTCCTCCCATGCCACTCTACATCTATGCTGAATCCGGTAATTCATTGCAATGCCACACAGAACTCACAGATAATACTTACAATTAAGGGAGCTTATTATGGAAGTTAATAGGTTCCCACAGTCAAGACCAGCAAACAGTAAGGATACAGCCATTGGTCCTTTCAGCCAAGAAGCCAAGTCTTTTGCCACTTCTTAGTCTCTCAGCCATGTGACCCCTTGGCCTTTGCCTCCGTGATGCAGGGAGCTGGCCTGCTTGCCATTAGGTCCCACAGTTCCACCATGTCAGGTCAGATAAGGAGAAGGTACCCCACAGTCTTGGCCCTGCGCCTCGGATTCTACACGCCACAGTGTGGGAAGCATCTGGTCTTGGATATCTTGGTCTCCCCCTTCAGACGGCTATCTTGAACATGCTCTTCCAAGGTCTTCCGGGCTTTTCTCCTCTCTATTGCTGCTTCAAAGATGGCACCTCCTTACAGCCAGGTTTGGGGGTGGAGGGTGGGCACGTGTAACAAAAACAGACCAATCCTTTCTATTAGTGTTAACATACTGCCTGTTTGCATAGTGTCACCCTATCATTGTATGGGTGCTACAGATTTGGGGTAGAAAAGCCATATTAAGAAATTTCATTCCACCACCGTAGTAAGATGAGAATGAAAAGAAAAACCTGCAATAACACAGTCCACCAACATAAAATTCTCCATCATACTTTAATAAGTGGTTGGGGTACTACAAACTCATGATTGTCCATCTAGGGTGAAACTGTTGATTCTTCCCTGTCCAGAGCAAATAAGACTAATGTGAGCAATATTCTCCATGACTCAGACCAGAAGATCTAGATCAGCGGTTCTCAACCTGTGGGTCACGACCCCTTTGGGGGTCGAACGACCCCTTAACAGGAGTCGCCCAATTCATAACAGCAGCAAAATTACAGTTATGAAGTAGCAACAAAAGTAATTT
This sequence comes from Echinops telfairi, assembly GCF_000313985.2. NCBI lineage: Eukaryota > Metazoa > Chordata > Mammalia > Afrosoricida > Tenrecidae > Echinops > Echinops telfairi. The sequence goes on along the minus strand of NW_022103896.1, from coordinate 75,154,891 downwards.
TATAGTGGGGGGGGGTCACCACAACATGAGGAACTGTATTAAAGTGTCACGGCATTAGGAAGGTTGAGAACCACTGGTCTAGATGGTACCCAGCTACCACTAACCACGGCTTTGAGAATAGTCACATTAGAAGGTTTTTGATAGAATGGGAGAAGAATGTGGGACAAAATTCAAAATCATAAAAGAGGCTAAGCATGTGAATCAGAGAGAGACTGGTGGGACCACCAAGCAGAACCCTTCATCTTCACGAAATCTGGAAATTAACTCAAGCCCATGGCTCAATTTTCAGCCAAACAATAGACACATCTAGAAGGGAAACAATAACACTAGCGAGGGATGCACACCTCAGAATCATCAATCATTTGAGATCAAAAAGGGCAGCATTTATCCAAAGACAAAGTTCAGAAGGGATGGAAATAAGAAACGTCAGGAGGAAGTGGGCTATGTGAGGCTACATTGTGGGGGCTGGAATTAATAAGATGAGAAACAAAAAGTGGATGAATTATTGAACCAAAACTGATGTGTTCTCTAAACCTGCAGTCAATTCACAATGAAAGGTTTTCTAAAGAAAGGAAGAAAAATCTGCAAATGCATGGAATACAATTTTATCTGTGGTAAATTTCCCCAGAATGGCTCTACCTACAGCCTACCTTTTTTCTCCTTCTTTGCTTTCCTCCCAAGTCCACTACATAGGATCGTGGAGTGAAGGAAAGCAAGCCATGCCGTCAAGGTCACAAGGACTTTGTAAATATTTGTACCAGGGAACGGTTTAGTATCTTCTTGCCCCCCCTCACATCTAATTAAAAGAGCAAAACAATACATGCAACTAAGTCAGACAAAAGAGAGACACAATGATTAGTTATAAAAATCTCCTTTGAAGGCTTTTGACATTATATGCATAATATAATGATATTCAAAGAGAAAATTATTCCATTAAAATCCCAAGAAAAGCAGAGCTCAGAGAAGCAGAGCCATGGAGGTAAAGGGGTTTACATCTAAAACAGAGCATGGATGACAAACACAAAGGTATACACTGGCTGGGCATATTATGTGAATCATTGAAATTGTTTGGCACAAGATAGGGAGCCATCATGGAAGAGTGCACACTATGGCAAATTATAGAGTTGTTTTCCAGCTAAATGTGGCAGAAACAGTTGATTTGGGTCACGAGGAAGTGTGGATCAGGAATAGTCAGTTGTACCATCTTTTACAAGACAGGAGGAAATCAAAAGACTTTTAAAAGCTCGCTACTATTTAATGTTGACAATAAAATCCAATGGAAAACAAAAACAAATGGAAAAATAAAATCAAATGGAACCAGATCTGGTCCACAGGGTTAGCAGTCCGGGACTTCTTTAAGTAAAAGAGATTTTACTGGCACAAATTCAAAAACAAACACAAGACTTTCCTCCCCTTGTATCCAGGCATGTCTGTTTTCACCTTACATTTCTCTGGCTATTTCAAAAAGGAAACATTTTTTTAAAAATCATTTATTGGGGCTCATACAACTCTTATCACAATCTATACATACATCAATTGTGTAAAGCGCACTTATACATCCGCTGCCCTCATCATTCTCAAAATTCGCTTTCCGCTTGTGTTCCTGGAATCAGCTCCTCATTTTCCTTTTTCCCTCCCTCCCCGTTCTCTCCTCCCTCATGAACCCTTAATAATTTATAAATTATTATTTTGTCTTATCTTGCACTGTCCGGCGTCTCCCTTCACCCATCCTTCTGTTGCCCATCCCCCAGAGAGGAGGTTATATGTAGATCCTTGTGATCCGTTCCCCCTTTCTACCCCCGCTTCCCTCCCAGTATCACCACTCTCACAGCTGGTCTTGAGGGGTTCATCTGTCCTGGATTCCCTGTGTTTCCAGTTCCCATCTGTACCGCTGTGCATCCTCTGGTCTAACCAGGTTTGCAAGGTAGAATTGGGATCATGGTAGTTGCAGGGAGGAAGCGTTTAAGAACTAGAGGAAGGTTGTGAGTTTCATTATTGCTACACTGAACCCTGGATGACTTATCTCCTCCCTACTACCCCTCTGCAAGGGATGTCCATGTGCCTACAGATGGGCATTGGGTCCCCATCACGCGCTCCCCTCATTCACGATGATATGATTTTTTTTTCCTTCCCCCGCCTTTGGTGCTTGAAACCTGGTCCCCTCGGGCCTTCATGATCGCACAGGCTGGTGTGCTGCTCCCATGTGGGCTTTGTTGCTTCTGGGCTAAATGGTCGCTTGTTTACTTTCAAGCCCCAAAAGGAAACATTTTTAAGAAGAGGATTTATGTGGATGCGTGATGTGATCTGCAGGTCAAGAGATAATCTTATCGTATTTTTAATGGTGTAAATGCTGGAAAACAAATCAGAAATGAGAAAACAGGAAGAGACTAGTCCCCTGGCTTCTACCCAGAATTGAAGCTGTCAGTGAAAAATCTCAAGTTTTTGTCGACTCACCAGTGGCACTTTGGACGACTAGAGGGAGGAGGAGGCTTGCTTACAGCAAAATGCCAGGGCTTTGTCTTGTCTTTGCCGTTTAAAATGTAATAGCATGAGGTTATGATCTTGTTTAAAGTTATATTTTTTTCTACAATTACTCTTTCATCTCTTTTTAAGAGAGTCTTGTTAGATATTAGAGGAAAGAATTCTTTGATCTGCCTTTCGCCCATCTTTCTCTAGAATTACATACTTTGGGTTTTCATTAACATCCTAGAAGTTGGCACCGGGAACTCCTATCCAGGAACTATTATCAGGTTTGTTTCTCTCTTCATCTTCTTGGCACTTGGGTTTAAATCAAATCATCAGGAAGTTCTAGAATAAATATCGACTCAGATAACCTTCGAGAGAAAAGATCAGAGAATCTTAGCTCAGGGAGCACCATACCTGCAAGCTTCCTCTTGATACTTAATGGGCTGTGGTGACCTTCCCTCCCTTTCGTACTAACTGGTGGGATCTTTTGCACAGGCTGATCATGTAAGAAAACGGATGATTTGCCTTACTTTTCAATGAGCAGAGAATAAATTTAGGAATAATCTGAACGCCAAAGAGTAGAGACTAGATTGACAAGATATGGAACATTCCCTGAACAGAACACTTGGAGTTATTGATAGTTATATTTAAACAAAACCATTAACATTGTGATATTAACTATATAAAATGTTGTTGATGCATTTACATATATGGAAAAATAATAATAACCTTAGATGATGGCATTAGAATGATTTTGCTTCACTTTGAGGACATAGCCTGCTGTGCCGGTGAAAGCTTGAGAATTAAAAAATAAGAAAGGAGAGGAAGTGATACGTTTGACCTGTCACGTGGGCAGAGAGTATTGACTCGCTGCCATGGACGGTGAGGGGTAGGAGCAAACCTGTTTTAGAAGAAGTGAGAGGAGGCTTCTCCTTGGAAACACTGATGGGAAGGCTTCATGTCTTATACGTTGAAGGGACCAGTCTAGAGGAGGACATCAAGCTTCGTAAAATAGAAGGTGAGCAAGACAGAAAAGGAGCCTCCCTGGGACAGACTGGCACCGGAGCGGCAACAACAGGCTTTAAAAGAGAGGCTTTAACAGCGGTGAGGGTGGCCCAGGTTGCTATTGGTGGAAACCACTCAATAGCATCTAAGAACGCAACCAAAATTATATATATTTTCCAAATTTCTAGTTTTACTTATTATGGAATTAATCAGTAAGATCCACAAAACATTATTTAGCACTAGATTTACAGATATTTCTTATATAATTATCTCTATAGAGACATGAACAAAACTGTACATTTTCTTTAAAACACCACTTATTTATTAAAAACACATTATTGTACACTAAACATATAAATGAAGCTGTGATACAATATATAAAATGTATAATATTTAATATTATATATTTGAAATATTGGATTTGATGTACTGTCAGGGTCACTTGAGTAGTTGCGTAAGACCATCTCCACTGCATTGTCTCTACAGTTGATGCCTACTTTCTCAGAACTTTTTGACGACATTTATATTTGTTACTGAAGTAATACTTTCATGAACGAAGCCAATTTACTAGGATTAATACTCAATTTACCTTTGTGTCAGAATGAATGTATCTGTAAAGATAAGTATACCACCCAGAGAATTTCGAGATTAGAAGGATTAAAAGAAAATGAATTTGAATACGTATTTCTCCCATTAAATGGATAAAAGTCAGCATAAATTTAAGAGATAAATGTAAATGGTTTCTGATATTTTTGATGAGGAAATTGAAATGTGTCAAAATCATGCATGCATCCTGTAAACCTAGTGTTCAATAAGTAGTAATTTTGTCCAGTGCATTTCTAACTGTAAATGAGACTTGTAAAGACCCAGACTTTCTACAACAAAGGCACAAGAAACCATTTGAAACAAGTGCAGATAGTAATCTTGGAACCCTGAGTTTCAATGGAAAGGGAATAGAATGGATTGACTAGAAACTAGATGATTTTAAATGTTTGCAAGAGGCTTTCCAGAGAGGACAACAACCTGATCATCAGCTCTACTCACGCAGGTCCAAACCTGGAGTTGGTCTGAAATCTCTCCCTTATTCCCACACCCGCTAAGTGACCAGACACCTGTCCAGTCCCCATTCTTACCCAGCTAGCAGCTGATGACCGTCAGCCCTATGCAGTTCTTGCTCTGCCTGAGGTCATAGACCCACCCTCACATACACACCACCTCCCACCCCCATTTGGTGACATACAGTCTTCACCTTAACTATCAGTGCATGGCACCCATGCCCCAGCCACCCTCTGGACCAGCAGGAACTTCTTTCAAGACGACGCACCCTACCCACTTGTCCTCCTCAGCCAACAAAGTATGCCAACTTTTATGCTGACAATCAAATCAAATGGAAAACTCTGTGACTTGTCTGCATGGCCAGCAGTCTCGAACTTCTTTAAGAAGATATTTCACTGACACACGTTAATAACAAACACCAGACTTTCCCCTTGGATCCAGGCAGATCTGTTTGTACCTTACACATCTCTGATCTTTTCAATACGCTCAAAAATAAACCCTCACTGACATTGAGTCAATGTGAACTTGTAGCAACCTATACTATCACCAATTAAACCCAATTACAACAGTCCTGGAGACACAGGTAACCTCAATTCACAAGAAGGCATAAGGCAAAGTTGCTAAAACAAGGGACAAAAATACAGAACTAGAAAACTATTTTTAAGTAAATAAACAGATAAGGACTTGAAACTACCAGCTGTGCAAATGAAAGTAGGTACTTTCGATAGGATGAGAGAATGATCCAGGAAATCAGACAAAACCAATGAAAACTCAGACAAAATTCTAGAATAACTTAGGAAGACACTACAATCATAAACTGGCACAATAAATAAATAACTAGTAACCATATGAAACTAATAAAGTGACATCCAGAAGATTAATAACAGGATTTTAAAAATAGACAATACATTGAAAAGGAAAGGAGTAGAACTGAGTCAACAGAACACAGAATGGAATGAGTGAATGAGAAGACAAATCTCTCAGCTCCAATCTAGTAAGGAAATCTTCAGAAGAAGAGAAATGGGAAAAAGCTAAGAAATGATATGAGACAACATCAGGAAGAATAAAACATATGATCAGAATTTCACACCAGGCAGAAGGAGAAAGAGCTCTGAGAAAATTGTCACAGATTTCCTCAATAAAACTTTCCAATTATCATGAAAGACATGAAGCTCAACAAACCCCAAACAGCATAGACCCCAAATGAAAATTGCCAAGACATATTATTATCTAAAGACATATTATTATCGAACTTTCCATAAGCAAAATTAAGAAACAAATCCTGAAAGCAGTTCTGAAAAAAAAGTTATAGATGAAAGGGAAATAATTCAATTAAGCTCTGATTTCTCAGCAGGAAAGATGCAAATAAGATAATAATTGGGATGATGAAAATAATTTAAAAACCTCTGAAAGAAAAATATATATTAGCCAAAAATTCCATATGCAGAAAAGCTGTCCTTCAAATAAGAAGAAAAATTAGGATACAGTATTTCCAGGTTAACAAATATTAGATCAATCTTACAAGAAATATTAAAGGGTGTTCTCAGGACAGAAGACCAATAATGTCAATCTATAACCTGAGATTAGCACCCATGAAAACACATGAAAATAATATTAATATAAATTATCAAGGGTTCATAAGGAAGGGAGGTTGGGGAGGGGAAAATGAGCTGATACCAACAGCTCAAGTAGAAAGCAAATGTTTTGAGAATGATGATGACAACAAATGTACAAATGTGCTTGACACAATGAATGTAAGTATGGATTTTGATAAGAGCTGTAAGAGTCCCCAATAAAATGATTTAAAAATAAATAAATAAAAGCAACCAAACTATGAAAAAAAAGAAAGAAAACACCACCTAAAAAACAATCTAGGATCACTTTTCAACCTTTTGACTAAGATCAAGTGAAAACAGTGTAGATATAAAAATATAAAATAAATCTACAAGATTTAAAATAAGGAAAATAAATATCAGTTTTAAGTTATACAACTACAAAGTAAAAAGAAGAATTACATAATATAGTAACATACATTACAAATAAGGAGGAAGTTCAAACAATTTCAAGAGAGAACAAATTTTTAAACTTTTGAGGAAAACAAATAAGTTACAAAGTAGCCTCAAAGAAAATTAATAAACCATTCCATCACAATAAAAAAAAAGAAAAGAAAAAAGATCTGGTAAGCATGAAAACAACATCAATGAAGGAAAGATAAGAAAATCCCTTAACAAAATGAACTCAACACAGAAAATTATATATAACAAAGAATCCAGCAACACACACACACAAACACAAAATTATAGCAATATAATCATATATATCCATAACTACAATGAATGTAAATGAATTAAATACACCAGTCAAAACCCAGAGTAACAGAAGAAATAACAAAGCATAACCACTCAATATGCTTTTACATGAGGCAAAGCAGTGAAACAAAGACAAAAAATCAGAGGAGAGAAAGGATACATCTTGTAAATGGTAATTTAAAAAAAAGCAAGTCTGGCAATATTAATGTCTGCTAAAAAAAAAACCCAATTCTCTGCCATTACGTCAATTCTGACTCACGGAGACTCTACAGGATGTGGTAAACTTGTCCCTGTAGGTTTCTGAGAATGTAATTCTAGGGAATATCATATCATCTTTCTCCCTCACAGCTGGCTGGTGGTTTTGAACTGCTGACCTTTTCAATTAGTAGCCCAATGCATAACCACTGTTCCACCAGGGCTCCTTAGTGTTTGATAAGAACTTTAAGGGAAAACACACATAAGAGACAAGGAAGGGCACTACATAATTATTAAAATTTCAATCAAACAAGAGGACATAGCCATAATAAATAGCTATGTACTCAATTCAGGAGCCCTAAAATACATAAATGAAACTTTAATAGAATTGAAAAGAGAAATAGACAACTCCGCAATAACAGGAAACTTTAATGCACCACTGTTTTTGAAACATGGAACAACTAGAATACCAACAAAGACACAATCTACCCAACACTTACAACTTGACCTTATACACATGTATAGAACATGCTACCCAACAATAGCACAATATACACCAATACTCATGGAAAAGGCAATATGCTAGACCACAAAACAAGCTTCAATAATGTTTTTATATCAACAGACCACAAATCATCTCTTCAGATGTTTTAAAATGAAAACTATAAAATCTCAGATGCTTTAAAATTAAAAATGTAAAATTTGTGTGTATATATATATTATATGTATATTAAAATATAGAGATATTATAGTTATATAATATTATAAATAAACAACAGGAAGACCAAGGGT
>NW_022103896.1:75144775-75145811 GCF_000313985.2 Echinops telfairi | reverse complement strand
TTTTGAGAATGATGGCAACAAATGTACAAATGTTCTTGACACAATGGATGTATCTATGGATTGTGATAAGAATTGTATGAGCCCCCAATAAAATGATTTTTTTTAAACGACTTGACAATGAAAGGAATAAAGAAAATGAAAATTTTAAATAAAGAGAATGAAAACAATCGAACACAACTTTGGAGAAACAGAAAAGATGGTACTCAGAAAGCAAAAACATGCATTATCAAAGAAGAAATTATCAAAACCAATCCTTTACTCAACATCCCCAACAATTAGAAAAAGAGCAGCAAAATATGCTTATAAAATCCAGAAGAAGAAAAATAAACAAAGACTAGAACAGAAATAAATGAACAGAAAGACAATTTTAAAAATCAAGACTAGGAGTGGGCTTTTGAAATGATTAATAAAATGAACAAATCACCGACAAATATAACAAATGTACAGAAAGAGAAGGTGCAATTAACACAAATAAGGACATGAACATCATCAGAACACAGCCAATTAGTATAATAGAGATAATAACAGAGTACTATGAAGAACTGAGAGCCCTGGTGGCATAATAGGTTATGCATTGGGCTGCTAATGACAAGTTCAAAACTACCAGCTGCCCACTGGAGAAAGGTGAGGCTTTCCATTCCAGTAAATATTTACAGTCTTGTAAACCCACAGAGGCTGTTCTACTCTGTCCTAGACAGTCCTGCTATGCCCCATGTCACTATGAGTCAGAATGAACTGCATGGCAGTGAAATAAAAAACGGTAACAAATGTGAAAACCTAGAAAAATGAACAAATTTCTAGAAATGCTCTACTTATCTAAACTAGCATAGATTGAGGTAGGCAATTTGAATATGCCCATAACAGGAGAAGAAATTTAACAGGTCATTTAAAAAAATTTTTTTAACTTCCAACACACACATCTTGTGGCTCAGAGAATTCTATGAAGAATTATAATTCATTCCGAGAAGAGCTAGTACCAATTTCACTGTAATTGCTCCAAAATAGAAATAATACTCCATAATACATTTTTTGAAAT
>NW_022103896.1:75136318-75141366 GCF_000313985.2 Echinops telfairi | reverse complement strand
GGTATGTTGCCCTTGAGGCTTGGTGCCCCAGGTTAAGGTCAGGTCCCTTTCTCACTTTCCTGTAGAGATATGACCAGTATCCTCACACAGTGTGGTTTAGTGCCCTGTGTCCCCACTTTCCATGTCTTCCCTCTTTTTTCTTCTTCACCTTTCCCCCCTCCGTTTTAGTTGGCTGTCATATGTATCCCTGGGTTGAGTCTAACTCCTGCTACGGTGCCTGGACCTTGCCCTAGTAATTTATGCACTTGGTGGCTTTTCCCCTCTGTCCTTTGTGCGTTTTAAGCTTACCTCAGTGGACTCACGTTGTATGTGTCCTTTTGTGCTTGAATTACTTCACTTAGCGTACTTTCCTCCAAATCTTTCCATGTGTCGTGTTTCATGCATTCAACGCTTTTTAGGATGCATAGTACTTCATTGTATGCATATACCAGGGTTTTTTAATCTATTTGTCGGTTGATGGAAATTTAGGCTGTTTCCAATTATTTGCTATTGTGACCTGTGCTGTGATGAACATTGGAGCACAGATGTGTGGTCGTGGACTGTTTCTTACTTCTTCTGTGTATAGGCCCAACAGGGGGATTGCTGGGTCATATGGTAGCTCAATTTCCATTGGTTTTAGATATCATCATATCAATTTCCATAATGGCTGCACAAACCTCCAGAACCACCAGCAGTGGATGAGAGTTCCTATCTTACCACATCCCTTCCAACACTTGTTTTCTGTTTGTTTGTTTTTCAATTGGGCTCTTTGAAGGTGTTAGGTGCTTTCTCATAGTTGCTTTAATGTGTATTTCCCTTATGGCTAATGACCAGGAACATTTACTCATGTGTTTGCTGGCCATATTGATTTCCATCCTTATGAAACTTCTGTTCAGGTCTTTTGTCCATCTCCTCAATGTGTCATTTGATTTTTTTCTTATTGTAGGCTAGCAGAGTATTGTGGATTTAAGTAATATGGCTTTTGTCTGATATGTCATTGCTAAAGATGTTTTACCAGTCTGAGGGTTTTCTTATTAACTCTTAGCAAAGTCTTTTGATGTACACAGGTGTTTTATCTTCAGAAAATCCCATCTGTCAATTTGTGTTTCCTCTGTGCTTGTGTCTTTCCCTATTTTTAATTGCCTATGTATTCCCCGTGCCAAAGTTCTTAGGTTTGTCCCAATTTCCTCAATGATGGCCCTAATGGTTTGGGGTTTTACCTCAACATCCGTGATTCACCTTGATTTATTCTTGTGCATGGACTGAGATAATGGTCCTGCTTCACTTTTCTGCAGGTAGATATCCATTTTTTTCCAGAACCACTTGTTGAAGAGGGCATCTGTTTCCCATTTGATTTGGTGGGGGGCCTTTATCAAAGATAAGTTGTCTGTATGCTACTGATTTCATTTCTGGGTTTTCAGTTCTTTTCCAGTGGTCTGAATATCTGTCATTATAACAGTACCACACTGTTTTGATCACTGTTGCTGTATAGTAGGTGCTAAAGTCAGGTAACGCAAGCCCTCCAACTTTGTTCTTCTTTGTGAGAAGTTCTCTGCTAATTCTGGCTTTCTTCCCTTTCCATATGAAGTTAGTAGTCAGTTTTTCCAATTCTTTGAAGAAGGACGTTGGTATTTGTATTGGAATGGCACTAAACTTGTATAGTGCCTTGGGCAGGACTGATATCTTAACTATATTGTCTTCCAATCCATGAGTGTGGGATATTCTTCCATTTGTGGAGGTCACTATTGATTTCTTGTAATAGTGTTCTATAATTTTCCTTGTACAAATCTTTCGGGGTTTTGGTTAGGTATATCTCTAGATATTTCAATTTTTGCTTAACTATTGCTTAACTATTTTGCTTAACTATTTGCTTTAAAAAGGTACTACCTTTTTTATCTCCTGGTCAATGACTCATTTGATGTATATAGCAATCAGATAGATTTCTGTTTGTTGATCTAAAATCCTGCCCCTCTGCCATATTCCTCTATCACTTACAGTACTCCTCTTGTGGAGATTTTGGGGGTTTCCGTATATAAAATCATATCATCTGTGAATTACAATAGATTCACCTCTTCTTCCTCCCAATGAATACATTTGATGTCTTTGTTTTACCTTATGTTGTTAGCTAGGACCTCCAGTATGATGATAAATAGGAGTGGGGATGGGAAATCCTTGTCTGCTCCCATTTTTCAATGGGATTGTTTTTGTCTTTTCCCCATTGACTACCATGTTGGCTGTTGGCTTTTCATGTATAGCTTGTATTATATTAAGGAATTTTCTTTCTGTTTCTATCTTCCTGAGTGTCTTAAACAGGAATGAGTGTTGGATGTTGTCGAATGCTTTTTCTGCATCTATTGATATTATCATGTGGTTCTTATCCTTTTCCTTATCAATATGTGGAATAATGCTGATGGACTTTCAGATGTTGAACCATCCCTGCATCCTTGGTATGAATCCCACTTGGTCATGGTGAATTATTTGTTTTATAAATTTTTGTATTCTATTGGCCAGTATTTTGTTAAGAATTTTTGTATCGATATTCATTAGAGATATCGGTCTGTAGTCTTCAATTCTTGTGGGATCCTTGCCCACTTTAGGTATCAATGTTATGCTAGTTTCATAGAAAGTCTTTGAGAGTTAGCATCTCTTTCTATGCTCTGAAAATGTTTGGGTAGGATTTATGTCATATCTTCCCTGAATGCTTGGTAAAATTCTCCTGTGAAGGCATCTAGCACAGGGGCCTTTTGAGTTGGTATTTCCTTGATAACCTTGTGTATTTCCTCTGTTGAGTTGCTTGACATCCATCTGGGATGGTCTAGGGAGGGATTGTTTTTCCAAGTATTTGCCCATGTCTTCCATTGTTGTTGAATTCATTGAAGTACAGGTCTTCACAGTACTGTGTAATTAGCCTTTTAATCTCATTAGGGTCTGTTGTAATTTCCCATTTCATCCCTCACCCTGACATTCGATGTTTGTTCTTTCTTTAGGTTTGCCAGCAGTCTATTCATTCTGTTAATCCTTTCAAAGAACCAGCTTTTTGCTGCATTAATTTTTTGCAATTTTCTTGGTTTCCCACTCATTTATTTCATCCCTAATTTTTATTATTTCTTTTCTTTTGCTATTGATAGGATTGTCCTGCTGAGTTTGCTCTGACTTCTGGGTATTTTGTGTCAGTGTATCAATCACAAGTCTCTCCTCCTCTCTCATGTGTGTATTTATTGCTATCAAACTTCCTCTGATAATTCCTTTGCTGTATCCCAAACGTTTTGGTACATGTGTTCTCATTCTCATTAGATTATAGAAACATATTGATTTTATCTCTGAGCTGAGTCAATAGCCACTCATTTTGCAGTACAGAGTTATTCATCCTCCATTTGTTTGCCCTTATTTTCTTAATCTTACTTTATTGATTTCCAGCCTTAAGGCATAATGATTTGAAAGGGAAGGCTGGGTGACCTTTATGTGCTTTAATTTACATAGGGTTGACTTGCCTCTCAGCATGTGGTCTATCTTTGAATATGTGCCATGTGGGCTTGAAAAGAATATGAATTTACATTTGGGTGGAGAGCTCTGATATTGTCTATCAGGTCAAATCACTTAATTGTAGAGTTTAGTTTTTTGCTTCCTTATTAAGTTTCTTTCCCTGTGTTCTATCTTTCTCAGAGAGCGATGTATTAAAGTCACCTACTATGATTGTTGAGCTTGTGACTTGTTTTTTGTCTTTTAGAGTGTTTGATAGATAAATTTTGCAGGTCTCTTATTGAGTGTGTAAATATTTATTATAATCACTGATTCTTGGTCTACTGATCCCTTGAGCATTATATAGTGCCACCTCCTTATCTCTTAATAGGGCTTGCACCTTGAGATCAATTTTGTCAGAGATTAGGATTGCAACCCCTGCTTTTTTTAAATTGCCATTTGCTTGGTATATTTTTCTCCAGCCTTTGATTCTCAGACTATTTCTGTCTGCAAGCTTGAGATGTGTCTCTTGTAAGCAGCAGATTGATGGGTTGTGTTTTCTAAGCCAGTCTATTCGTCTCTGTCTTTTAATGGGTGTGTTCAGTCCATTGATATTCAGATATATAACATCCATCAATAGACTCTGTGATGTCATCTCATACCTTTTGCATTGGGTGTTTTCCTGCCTCCCTTCTTATCAGTGCATTGTGCGAATGACTGTGTGGTTCATTTTTGCCTTTTTTTCACCATTGAGGTCATATTGCCTTGGGGGTTGTTTTCAATGTGTTGACATCTGGGTGGAGTTGCCATATGTGGTGGTCTCCTATTTGTGCTTAAAGGGTGTTCTTCTGACCACACTGGGTCAGCAAGGATTCTTCATAGAGCTGGGTTTCTTTTTAACATATTCCTTTAACATATTTTTTTCCTCATCTGGGGGAGATCAGGGCGGGTGGGAAAGTCATTGCTGCTGCAGGAGTAGGGGGGTGTCAGGCAATGGTGGGGAGAGCCCCCAAAGGTGAAGGTGAATACACTTACTGCAGGCAGTTTGCATGCAGGTCGTTGGGGCCCTGGATGGGTGGTGGGAGGCACCTGAGATTGGAAGGGGGATGAGCCACACATGGGAAGAGGGGAGCCTTGGGAGAAGTCAGCAGCTTACAATGGGGAGTTCAAAGTGCAGACAGTTGCCGTGTGGGGTCCACCCATGGCTGTGGAGGACTCAGCAGTGAAGCTGCTCAGCCACTGGTGTGGCTATCAGGCTGAGGGAGGGTGGCAATTGGTGAGTGGTGACCACAGTGCCATCTGAAGTATTGTGGCCAGCACAGCCAGGGAATCCCTGGGAACATGCTGCAGATCCTCAGGGCTCCAGAGCCAGGCTAGATTCAGAGGAAGGTTGCTTCCCCAACGGATGAAGTTCTCTGGGTTGCTGTGAGGGTCCTTTCACTTACCAGAATCCCCATACTCATTCTCCTGGACACAGGGCTCACTGTTCTCCACAGAGGTCCCAATATGTGCTGCTTGCCTGGGCACCATCTTGCCGGAACCCAGCCTCCATAATGCATTTTATGAAGCAAGCATAACCCTAATACTAAGTCCAGGAAGAGACACACACA
>NW_022103896.1:75132774-75135662 GCF_000313985.2 Echinops telfairi | reverse complement strand
TTTTTATATACATTTTTTTTCTCTTTTTATCCAATCTTTTGTTTTCTATTTGCATTGCCTGTTATTGTTGGCTTGCCTACCTTTATAAGATAGGCATGGGGAGCAAGCCCAAGGAGAAAGCATTGGGATCAGAGGTTCCAGAAGGACCTATGGGGAGGAAGCGATAGGGGAAGGGAGCAATGAGCAAACAACACCATAAACAAGAGAACAACTAGGGAATTAAAATCAACAACAAGGAGGATGTAGAGATCCAGGTGGTGTTGGAGCAACAGAAATCTAGCTGAGAGTAACTACTAAGAGGCAGAAGATAGATGTAGCAGTTACATCATTGGCTGTCAACTTGTGAAGGGGTGGAGTCTAGCCTCTTAATTGGATTGCAGCCTGATCAGCCTGATGACTTCATTTAGAGGTGTGAAGAAGATAAATATCTCACTGGAGGCCAGATATGTACTCCCGCCCTGCGAGACATTCCTGTTGACAAGACACATGGAGCTACACTAGAGTCCTGGAGCTGGAGGAGTCATGTGGATATCCCTACCAGCACTGAGATGCTTCTACTGCCCTGGATTCACAAGATTTTCTACCCATTGGCCTGTGATCTTCCTACATGCGGTGTCATTGCATGTGTTGCATGAGTCTCAGGAGAAATTCATGGGCGAATATCAGACTTAGGGGCTAATATTGAACTCATGGACTTAATCTGGGTTGAGGTGGGATGTTTGCTTAATGTACAAATGCTCTTTGATATAAAGTTCTCTCTTGCACACATATGAGTGTCTATGAATTTGTTTCTCTAGTCAACCCACTAACACAAAGGCGAGTGTGATGGTGGGAAAGGAGGAAGGTAAAAGGAAACAGAGGAAAGATCTAGAAAGCAAAGCTAAAACAGAGGAAAGATCCTAGGAAGCAAAAACAGAGAAAAGATCTAGGAAGCAAAGCTAAAGAGGTATAAACATAGGTGTGGACATATGTAAAAATATTAATTCATAAAAATAGAAGTATTGGCCCATTTATATATATTTATATGGCAACACATTGAGTAAGTGGGCAGACTTTGGGCCTCTGCTCAAGCCCTCCCTTAACACAAGAACACTTGGTTCTAACAACCTGACATTCTGTGATATTCACCCTCCTGGCAAGAGTGCTGGAGACAAAATGGATGCACAAACAATTATGTTGAAGTAAGATAATGGTGCCTGGATATCAAAAGATATAGTGTCCAGGGTCTTAAAATCTTGAAGTTAAACAAGCCATCTAGCATAGAAGCAACAAACCCAAATGGAAGAATACACCAGCCTGTGTGATCATGAGGTGTTGATGGGATCAGGTAACAGGCATCAGAAGACCCCAAAACAAACAAACAAACAAATGTACTGTTGAGAATGAAGGGGGTCGGAACAGAGACCCAAAATCCCACTGTAGACAGTGGGACATCTCCTCACAGAAGTATCCCAAGGAAGGGATGAGTCAACCAGTGCTCAGTATAGCACCAATGAAACACAATATTCCTCTGTTTCCTTGAGGCTTCCTCACCCCCCATGATCATGACCCCAATTCTCCAGGTACAGATAATAGTTCATGACACGCAGAAACCAGGTCAAATAAATCCCTGAGGCATAGAAATGGGAGTAGTGATACCTGGAGGGGAAGGGGAAGGTGGGGAGAGGAGAGGGGAAGAAACCATGGGGGAAGGGAGAAAGTGGTCAGTGTAAAATATGAAAATAATAATAATTTATAATTTACCGAGGGGTCACAAGGGTTGGAGGAAAAAAAAGAGGAACTGATACCGAGGACTCAAATAGAAAGTAGGTGTCTAGAAAATAATGATGGCAACATAAGTAAAAATATGCTTGATACAATTGATGTATGGGTTGTTAAAAGAGCTATAAAAGCCCCCAATAAAATGATCTTTAAAAACAATAATAAAATTTAAAAAAATAATTCTATGATTACAAAAAAAAATCAGTTATGTGTTTTTACACAAGGAAATCAGGTCAACCAATACCATTTACAAGAGCCACAGAAAAGATAAAATATTCAGGAACATATTTACTCAAAGATAAAAAGACCTATCCAAAGAAAACTACCAAACATCACTAGAAGACATACACAGGTATACAAAGATGTACATGCTCATAGATAGGAAGACAATATTATGAAAATGTCAATACTACTCTATACAAAGAGGAGCCCTTATGGCATAGTGGGTTAGTTGCTGAGTTACTTACTGAAAGGTCACCAGTTCTAAACCAACAACTTCTCCTTGAAAGAAAGATGAGGCTTTCTACTCCTATATAGATTTACATTCTTGGAAACCCAGAGGGGCAGTTCTGGTCTGTCCTATAGGGTCATTATGTGTGGGAATAGACTCAAGGAGATATAAGACCTAAAGCAATTTGCAGATATAATGCAATCCTAAACAGATTCTATTATTTTTCTTTAAAGGGTTGGGGAAGCTAATGACCAACTTGGTGGTCAAGTTTTGAGTTAAAGTTGTTAGGCCAACCTTCTCAGTGGTTTGTCAGTTAAGGTATAGTAATTCACCCAGGATGGGATCTATTTGTGGGGTGGACTACTTCCAATATAAGTAGACACCGGCAAAGTTTGCTTTCTTTTTGCTGGATCTGGATCTTGCATCTGACTCACCATCTGGTTCTTTGGACTTGAGCCAGAGACTTGCTATATTGCGTACTTGTCCTAGAAGTCATCACCAGCCTGCCATCTTAACTGCCAACTTTGGATCCATTTGCCTCTGTAGCCAGAAGCTTGCTGTCAGACCTGCCAATCTTGGGTTCTTCAGCCCCTACACCTGCATGAGTCAGGAGAAGCCTCCAGCCTGGCATCAAGTCAACAAACTTGGAAGTTGACCACCTCTACAACTGTGCAAG
>NW_022103896.1:75129257-75131054 GCF_000313985.2 Echinops telfairi | reverse complement strand
ATAATTCTATACACAATCCAGCAATGATAGTAGTAACAATGATCTGCAAGTGGATAGACACATAAGCTGAAAACATATGGAAAAAGAATGAGATTAGACTCATGTATATATATATTTGACACAGAATACTTCTCAATATATATTTGTATATGCTGCTGCATCTATAGCTATGAACGTAGTAGAGCATATAGGGGGCAAGGTATGAAAACTTCTTAGATCTAACCAAACACTTTAGGGAATGAGGCGCTGGGTCCTGGGAATCAGGACCATTGTCTCAGGTCAATTGCCACACAATAGTCCACAAAGAAAATGTTCTACATCCTACTTTGCTGAGTAGTGATTGGGTCTTAAAAGTTTGTGAGTATCCATCAAAGGTCTCTCCCGGTCCAGAGAAAAGAGTGAAGAAAACCAAAGACATGTTGACTAATGAACTACACAAATACCAGAGTCCATGACACTGAGACCAGAGTCAGATGATACCCAGCTACCACTGCTGATCTCCTAGATAAAAGGCTTTATGTAGAGTAGGAAAAATGGAACAAAACTCACCACCAGGCCTCGTGATTGTATAGAAACTGGCAGAACCCTAAAACCATGGCTGTTAGTCACCTGGCAAACCTGGAACTGAACACCCCATGGCTCAGTTTTCAGCCAAACAACAGGTCTGTAAGGTGAACATTAACACAATTTGATATCAAGAGGACAATGTTTGCCCAATACAAAGTAGGTAGGAATGGTTATGAAATAAGGAATGGAAATAGGAAAGAGAGGATAGAGTTGGAGGAGTGATTGTAATCGATAACTTGAAACAAAAGCTGTACAGATTGTTAAATGGAAACACGATTTTCTCTGCAAACCGTCACCATTTCACAATAGAAAACTTTTAAAAATGTAAAACGAGACAGAAATATACTAGTACAATTAAGGAAAGCAATCCTGTAATACCCTGGCTAAATATTATTTAGTTTTTCTTATAACACATAGTTTTAGACATTAATTATTTAGCATGGGAATTATGACCCATCAACTATGAAAAAAATCCTTTTGTGTGAAAAAGATAATTCTATACGATTGTTTAATGATTACTTTCGTGAGAACAGAACTGCTTCCTCTCATTTGTCATTCAACAGCTATTTGTTATTCCAGAGTACTCTTTTTACCCTAAGGGCCAATTTCATCTAAAAAAGAAAGAGAGAAATATGCAGATGAAGTTTATTATTTTCCTGCCTTTTTTCACCTCCTAAAAATCAAGCAGAGTAATGACACTATCTCTCCCTTTTCAGGAGAGATGCAAATTTCCCCACAAAAATGAAAATCACCGATTTTCCCTGGTCGTGGTGAGAGCTTCTGTTTGTCCAAGGAAAGGCCTGGAACCGGGTGTTGACAGAGATTCTCATTCCAGAAAGCATTGTCACCATTTTTGCTGTGCTCTGGCCAGAACAACATATGGCAGCCCAGATGACACATATAATCTTTTCCTCTTTTCCCCCCATTTCACATGCACATTTCATTTGTGGAATATTAAAACTTCACACAAAGTGCCTGTTAACCCCTTGCCACCACAGCCTCCCTCGTCTGGAATGCGCTACTTTCCAAAGTCCTCATGTCCAGTTGTGAGAAGGTTAAGACCTGCAGAGGTAGAACTTGATGGTTAGAGGCCATCAGGCTCTTTGCTGACTCCCTTAGAAAGGGGCAGGACGATATTTGGCATTCTTTTTCTTTCAGAAAAAATATAGCTTCCTGGGTGTAAATACAAACCACCTTGTTGTCCTGTAACCCAGAGCCTTTCAGTCTCCT
>NW_022103896.1:75126662-75128780 GCF_000313985.2 Echinops telfairi | reverse complement strand
TGATGGCAGTGAAGTTTGAGTTTTCGAAGTAGACCATCAGACCTTTCTTCCAAAGGGACTCTGATTCACTTAAACTGGCAGCCTTTCCGTTAGCAATCAAATTCATCCACTGTTCACTGACCATGGACTTCATGATTTCCCTCCATTTTCTACTCACTCTTTCATGTCTTGTTTTTAGGTTAGGAAAATTTTCAGGCATAAGTTAATGCACTCAACATATATGGTTTTGAATAAATTTAATACATGATTCATATATCTATGGACTCATCACTAAGATTAAGCAGATGTTACTGTTTTGCAACCACCACTTATCTGTCTGTCATATGATGGTGACGTGTGTATTGCTGTGATGCTGGAACTTATTTCACTGGTATTTGAAATGCTAGTAGAGGCACCCAAAGTGAACAGGTTTTCACAGAGCTTCTAGACTAAGAACAGACTATGTAGAAGGAATAGGCAGTACACTTCTGGGGAACTGGCCACAGAAAAGCCTATGGATAGAATCACACCATTGTCAGGTACTGAAAACCTCATGAAGAGAAGCATGTCCTGGTCAGAGCTAATGCAATAAGGTGAGCCCCTCCAGTTGGAAGGCAGGCAAAACTTGACTGAAGTAGAGCTGCCTCCTCAAAGTAGAGTTGCTCATAATGACATGATTGGAGGAAAACCTGTGAATGTAAAGCCTTCAGAACTTTCATTTGCTAAAAGGACACAAGCCAAAATGAAAAGAAATAGCTGCAATCATCCATTAATAACGGGAGCTTTGAATGTAAGAAGTATGAATTCAGGAAAACTGAAAGTTGTAAAAAATGACATAGAACACATAAACATCAACATTTTGGGCATTATTGAGCTGAAATGGACTGGTATGGCCATTTTGGATTTTAAAAATCATATGCTGTCCTGTGCTGGGAATGAAACAATCAAGAGGAAAGCTAAGGCATTCATAAAAGAAAATTTTATGATTAGCCTAAAGTGCAATACTACCTGTGATAGGATTCTATCTGTCCAAATTCAAGGAAATTCAATCAATACAAATTTATGCACCAATTACCAAAGTTAGTGATGGAGAACTTGAACTATTCTACCAAGGTCTTCATTTAGGAAATTGAGCACACACAGAATCAAGGTATATTGATCATTATTGGTGATTAAAATGAAAAAGATGGAAACAAAAGGAAGGGATATTATTTGGAGAATATGGCCTTGGTGATAGAAACGAAGCCAGAGTTCAAATGATAGAATTTTGCAAGACTAAAGATTTCTTCATCACAAATACCATTTTCACCAACACTGAAGGTGACTTATCCACATAAATTTCTCCAGATTGGGAGCACAGACATCAAATCGACTACATTTTTGGGAAGAGATGATGGAGAAGCTCAATATCAACAGGCCAAGGCTGACTGTGGAACAGACCATCAATTGCTCATATGTAAGGTCTGACTGAAGCTGAAGAAAACAAGGCCAGGAGCTAAAATACGACCTTGAGTCTATCCCACATGAATTTTGAGAAATATCAAAAAGATACTTGACGTGTTAAACACTAATGATAGAAGACCCGAAGGACTGTGGGATGACATCAAGAACATCATACATGAAGAAAGTAAATGGTCAATAAAAAGACAGGATATAAAGAAGAGATCAAAGTGGATGTCAAAGGAGACGCTGAAACTAACTTTAATCATAACCTAGCTAAGGCATATGGAAGAAATGATGTAGTCAAAGAGGTGATCAGAAAAGTTCAAAATTCTGAGCATGAGCATGAGAAGACAAAGAAAAATATTATAATGAAATGTTTAAAGCCCCAGAGTTAGACAACCACAAAGAAAGAACATGCTCAGCATTTTTAAACCAAAAGAACTAAAGAAAAAATTCAAGCCTAGAGTTGAAAAATTGAAAGATCCAAGGGCAAAATATTGAAAGACAAAGGAAAATGGAAAGAATACACTGAGTTACTGTACCAAAAAGAACTAGGCGACGTTCAACCATTTCAAGAGATAGCATATGAGCACGTACCAAATGGTACTGAAGGAAGAAGTTCAGGATGCACTGAAAGCCATTAGCCAAAACAAGGCTCCAAAAATTGCCAGAATACTAATTGAAATGTTTCAACAA
>NW_022103896.1:75123982-75125700 GCF_000313985.2 Echinops telfairi | reverse complement strand
ATACAATTCATCACAATACATAGATCAATTGTGCAAAGCACACCTATACATTTGTTGCAAAATTTTTTAGTTTTACAAAATTAATAAATGATTCTTCAATATGATCATAGTAATTCTCATGTTTATCATCAATGCATAAAAATTCATTTTTTCTGACATTATCACTAACACTGGATGCACTCAGACATAGTGATTTTTGGATAGGTGATAGTTTATTGTTGGTTTAGTTCCCATGTCCCTAATTGTGAGTGAAGTAGAGTAACTCTTCTCATGCATAGTAGACATTTCTTTTCTCTTCTTTATAAATTGCTTTTCTCTCTGCCTCTTCTTTAATGCTTGATTCTTCTTATTCATTTATAGCCCTGGTGGCATAGTAAGGAGGCACAGTGATACTGTCTCGAAAGCATTCAACTGGTAACCACAAGGTCAGCAGTTCAAACCCACGAACCACTCCTCAAGAGAAAGATGAGGGTATTCACTCCTGTAAAGATTTACAGTTTCAGCATCCCTACATGTGATTATTATGAGTCAGAATAGACTTGATAACAGTGGATTTGTGCTTTTATAAACATAAGTATATTCTCTAAATCAATTAGTAGCTTATCTTTTTACTTTGTTTTAATATTTTGCAAAATATACACCATTTTTTAAAAAATTATTATTTGGTACAGTCAAATTTACTCATGTTTTATGGATTGAACTTCTTACAACTTACTTAGGAAGTTGCCTCAATATTAAAAAAGTTATATATTTTCTTTTTTTAAATTATTTACATTTGTTAATATTTTCTTATACACTAATAATGCTTATTTTTGAACAAAAAGTAATCTAACAAAATTGATTTAAAGAAAAAAACGAACACAATGCAAATTTCCCGTGTGCACATGTGACATTTATCAGCAAAAAATATTAGGTCATTGGAGAGAACTGCACAGGGCTGAGGCATGTGGGAATACAAAATACGTGCACACAGGAAGCTTACACATCTCCCAGCTACCTCAGTTCACAACTATCCATATCAAGACTATCTGTACCAGGCTTGTAGTCTTATAAGGATAGATAAGAATTCATCCTCCTTAACTGCTGTAACTTATTTTCTTACAATTAACCAGGGCAACAGAGGGAGGTGAATTAACCACCTGGTCTCAGATGACTCATAAAAGCCTTGTAGTTGTTTTCTCAGAAACTCTGTGATATCAGTTGGTTCTCTGGACCCTGAAGATAACATCTGAATTCCCGGAGCTGTGATCAGCAGGAGGAATAAACACCTGCAAGTATTTAAAGGGAAGCTGGACCTCGTCCCTACATGGCTCATCAACTCTTATCACAATTCAGCCCGCCAGCCATTGTGTCAAGCACATTTGTACATTTGTTGCCATCATCATTTTCAAAACATTTTTGCTGATACCAAGGGCTCAAGTAGAAGGCGGTTTCTTAGAGTCTTTACCTACCGTCTTCTCAGATTGCCAGCATTTGAATAAAGTGCTTGTGAAGAAACAACCTCTGTCTCTGCTCTTTGGCCGGATAGCAACATGCCCCATCAATCCACAGAACCCAATTTCAGTCTTGCATTTTACATTTTGGCCTTCACACCATTCACAATTTAATTTTATGAATATTATGTCATTGAGACCATTATATTTTCAATAAGGACTGTTGCTTAGTCTCTACTCTGTTACACGATTCTCTTACTTTTCTTGTTTTATTTCACAGTCTAG
>NW_022103896.1:75118216-75122874 GCF_000313985.2 Echinops telfairi | reverse complement strand
TTATCACTTTGACTTTCTATACTCTTCTCTCCAATGCACGCTGTTTAGTCACCACTTTCCTCCCATCCCTCAGGTGTGGACAGACGGAGTCCACTGGAGGCTTCTTTCCGATGTAGTTCCCACAAAGGACTCTAGGGTTCCCACTGTCATCCACAGCCTTCTGCAAACCGATTCTCACAATGTCGGCTCTGACGCTCCTCCTCCTTTGACTTCAGATGATATGATCTACAATTCTTCAGATGATATGATCTACTGATGATGGTGTGCTTCTTCCACGTGGACTTAGTTGATATGTCACTTAGATAGCTGCTTGTTTGGAGACAAGCCTTTAGAATCCCAGATGCCATTCTATCTGATAGCCAGGCACCATCTAATGTCTTCGCCACATAGTACCCATATCTTCTGTGCTCCCTTCTTGAGGGCGAATATCAAGGAGGGCTATGTTGTAAGAACTAATTGTTTTTAAATTAGGGCTAGGATTTAGTGCAAGCCCCAAACCCATTCCTGGATCTATGTTTTTTTGTTTTGTTTTGTTTTTTTATCTGCCTTTGGCTCCCTTTCAAACCCTCCTTGTTAATTTACGGTAGAAAATCTTATTGATCATCCCCCTGGGGCATAACGATCTTCTGTTGATATTATCTTTAAATAACCCTATTTTTAAATCCTTAATACTAATTTTTTAAATCCCTGTTGAGAGAGGGATATTGGGCCAATGTAGACTAACTCCATATCACAGTACCTGGATTGTTCACTTGTACAGAATCAATCTTGTTGCAGCTGGACACTATTTACACAAACAATGGGGGCTAATTGTCAGGGAAATTTACAATAATCATCACTGAGAATGTCCATCACAGGATTGTTGGAATAACTTACTACAGCATATAGGGGATTGATGTAACAAGACCACATTTGTCTGACTACCAATAGTTTGATAATCTTGGAACAGCTGTCTTCCACTTCCTTCGACAACATGGACCTTCTGACTTAGTCCCCAGTTTACAAGTGTGTCTGAGGTACTGTCCAGTTCACCCAGTGGAGTTTCTGCATCGGATCCTACTGATGCAGCCTCTGGAGCATGCTATGCACCTTGAAGATCCAGGATTCCGTGTCCCAGTGATCCATGGCACCTGCTTTGGGTGCCCAAAATGCACCCAGAATCCCAGGTCAATGTGGCCCATTTGGTGCATGCCACCAGTGATGCTCCCTTTCCCCTGCTAGGGTCCCCCAAAGTATTTTTGGCCATTTTCCCCCTCAACTGGAGGTCAGACCTCAGTCCTCCCTCTTTTCCTACCAACAGACATTTTTGTTGACTATGAAATATATAAGGAGGCTTCTAAAACTTCATTAAAAAATTGAATCAAAATGTAATGGATATTTTTTCTACAAATTGTTTGGTATTCTTATATATTTATTTTATATGTATATATGGAATAAAAATTTTCAAATGTCTATATGAACTTCTTACATATATATGAATTTTATTTTATGTAGATTATATGAAATTATATATGAAATAAAGGAAAGTATATATGTGTACATATATACATCCATATGTACACATTTTCCTTTAGTTTTAATTTAATATACATAATTCCATATAATTTGCATAAGGTAAAATTCGCTAATTTTAGTTATGCATTGATGAGTTTGACAGACATATAGATAGATAGTCATGTGAACATAACAACAAAAAGCCGCAGTGGGTTGGGCTGCTAAATACAATATCAGCAGGTCAAATTCACCAGCCACTGCAAGGAGGAGAAAGAGGGCTTTCGGCCCTCTTACGGGTTTATAGCCTCAGAAACCCCGAGGACAGTCCTACTCTGTGCTACGAGTCAAAATCAACTAAATGGCAGTGGGTTTGATGTTTTATGGACCATCGTTACAATCAAAATGTTCCATACCTCTGGAAATTTCCCTCCTGTACTTCTGGAATCTTCCCACCTATATCCCAAGTCTACAACAATCCTTGACCTGGTTTAGTAACTATTATTTTGCCTTTCCTAGAATTTCACATAAATACTATCATGTGGTAAGCACTTTTTTTTTATCTTGCAACTGTCTGCTTTTAAGTAACATGATATCTTAATTTCTTCTACATTGTGGTGCATGCTGATAGTATATCCCTTTTATCTGGTATTGGTCTACTCAATAGATATACCACATTGTGTATCTCACTCACCAGTTTGTTTTTTTCCCATGACTTATTTACTTATTTGTACTTCTTATGATTAATGTAACTATTCATATTTCACATACAAGTTCTTGCTTAAACAAATATTTTCATTTCTCTAAATTGCATAATTCAGAGTAGAATTTCTGGGGCATATTATTGACTGTGAAAAGGCTTTCAAATGTGTGCATCATAACAAATAATGGATAACATTGTGAAGGATTAGAATTTCAGAACACTTAATTGTGCTCATGAGGACTCTGTACATAGACTAAGAGGCAGTGATTCAAATAGAAAATGAGATGCTGTATTGATTAAAATCAGGAAGGTGTGTATTCTTTCATCACACTTAATCTAGATGTTGAGTAAATAATCCAAGAAGCTTGACTATATAAAGAATTAATCATCAAGGTTGGAGGAAAATTCATTAACAGCCATGATATGCAAATGATGCAACCTTGCTTGCTATAAGTGAAGAGAATTTAAGCACTTATTTATGAAGATTCAAGACTTCGGTATGAGTTATAACTCAACAGAGTGCAGTATAGCATCGATGAAGCAAAAAAATTCCTCTAGCTTTTTAATCCTTCCTTCCTCACTATTCTGACCTCAGTTCTACATCAAAAATCCTGCTGGACCAGTGTATATACATTGGTACTGATAAGAGCCTTTGATACACAGAATCCAGGATAGATTTTTCCCCTTAGAAACAGTAATGGGAGTAATGATATCATGAGGGTATGGGAAGGGAAGGGAGGAAAGGGAGAAAGGGGAAACTGATAGCAATGATGGTGGTATAACCACCCTTGAGGGGGACAAATATCAGAATTGTAGGAAAAGGGATATAATGGAGCATGTAAGATACATAAATAAATATACATATAATATATTAGGGATTCACAATGGTGGTAGGGCAGGGGAGAGAGGGAATAAAGATGAGTTGGTATTAAAGGGCTCAAGAAGAATAAAAGTGTTCTGATATTGATGATATCAACATCTGTACAAGTTTGCTTGATATAATTAATTTATGGATTGTTATGCTATATGTAAGAGACCCCAGTAAAATGATTTATTAATAAGATAGAAATGTAAAACATAATCACATTTTGAAGATTTAGTTTACAAAAAGAAATGCTAAGTAAATTAATAATAATTTTATATTGGTTATGTGTTTAAATGATAATACTCTGATTATCTTGGGATAAATAAAGTATATAACTAAAAAAAATGGAAAAAATCCTTAAAATGGACCAATAAGCAATATCTTGACACATGCCGAAAAGATTGACGTTATCTAAAATTTTATTTTGCTCGTATCCATAGTCAATGGCCATGAAAGCAGCAATCAAGAAATCAAACAATTTATTGCTGCAAAAGACCTCTTTAAATTGCTCAAAAGCAAAGATATCGCTTTGAGGACTAGAGTGCTCTTGACTCAAATAATGGTATTTTCAATCAATTCATATGCCTGTAAAAATTGGACATTGAATACAAAGATCAAAGAAGAATGAATATATAAGAATTATGGTGCTGGCGAAGACTATTCAAAGTACTATGAACTGCCAAAATAACAAACCAATCTGTCTTGAAAGAAGTATAGCTAGAATGCTCCTAAGAAGCAAGTATGGCTAGACTTCTTTTCACATACTCTGGATCTATTGTTAGGAAAGACCAAGCCCTGGAAAAAGACTTCATGCTAGGTAAAGGCGAGGGGCACAGAAAAAGAATAAGATGGATCTACACAGTGGCTTCATCAATAGGCTCAACATACCCATTGTGAGGATAGTACAGGACGGGCAGTGTTTTGTTCTGCTGTACAAAGGGTCCTATGAGTCAACCCGATCCAATGGCACCAACAACAATAACCACACGTGAAAACTGGATAATGAATAAAGAGTGAAGAAGAATAGATAGATTTGAATTATGCTATTGGCATAGAATATTAAATATAGAAAGAATTGCTAGAAGAATGAATAGATCGCTCTTGGAATCGGTGGAGCTAGAATGCTCTTTAGAGTAGAGGATGATAAACCTTTGTCTCGAGTACTTCGGAGGTGTTATCAGGGAAGACTAGTCTCTGGAAAAGGACACAATACTTGGTAAAGATGAGAGTCTATGGGGGAAATGGAAGACCCTCAACGAAATGGTTTGACAGAGTGGTTGCAATAATGGGCTCAAATGTCGCAACTACTGTGTGAATAGGGCAGAACTGAGAAACTCTTAGTCTGTTGTACTTAGAGTGTCTATGAGTCAGAATTGACCCAACAAAATATAACAAAAACCTGAGAAGTACCTATTTATCTTTAGTAAAAGCTACTGTGATATTTAAGGTTTATTGTGCCAACCTGGCCAATGAACACATGTGGGATTAATTGAAGGGTAGTTTAATTGAAGGGCAGAGAGATAAATGGCTCCACAAGCCTCGCCTGTCTGGTCTCTTGTTCTCTAATGGTCAGACCAGTGTATGATTGCCGGAGAAATC
>NW_022103896.1:75114858-75116569 GCF_000313985.2 Echinops telfairi | reverse complement strand
GGGGGGATCTGATCGGGTGCAATTACCACACTGTGTCTCCAGTATTGTCCCCTGTAGGCCTATGGGTCAGTGAGAGGGTGCCATGTCTCATAGTAGGGCTGGCCATGTGGTCCTCTCTGTGGACTGGCTGCTCTAATTGGGAACATTGTCCTCAAAGCCTAGTGGGCCAGGATGTGCTCTACTCTCTCCTCCTCCCCCTTCATCTGCTCTCTCTCCGATCAGACATGTCCCTCTCCCAGAGCTGCAGATTCAATACTGTCCTTTGAAATAAATTCTTCTGGGGGGAGGGGCAGGTGTCCATGTAGTAATTGGGATTGGGGCCGCCCCCCCAGGATACCCTATTCTTTTTATATAATGCTGCTCTTGTTTTCCTAGCATTTTTATTATGGAAATTTCTTCAATGCCTCTGAAGGATATGTCTATGTAGTTTTATTTTATTGTGGTGTCCTTGTTTCATTTTCATATTAGTATTATCATAGATTCATACAGTGAGTCTGAAGTATGATTTTCTCTATTCCCTAGAAGAATTTTTGTAGGATTGGTTTGATTAATTGATTAATTGATTTTTATGTTTAATAAAATCAAGTGGGATTTGAGCTTAGGATTCCCTTTACATAAGATGCTTTTATGATAAATTTAATTTATTTATTTAATATAGAGTTACGTCCGGTTTGTATTTTTTTATCATGTATGTTCTAAAAAGAATTTGTCGATTTTGTATGAATTGTCAAGTTTTGGGCATGAACTTGTTCTTAATAGCTTCTTGTTATCCTTTTCATTTCAGTTATTATAATTTTTGGGTCTAAATTTTCCCATTTAATTAATTTATAATTTTTTTACTGTGTGGTTTTCTATCAGTTCTTTCATTTTTACTAATTTTTGTTAAGTCTTTAGACATATTTTAACCTGTCTCTAAATGTATTTTTAAAATCTGCTTTGAAGTTTTCATCTAGTAAATCAAGTATCTAGGCTCACTCAGAGTAAATGTATATTATCTGCCTCTCCTCTGTCACCCGGAGGAATTGTAGATAATATACTGGAATTCTTCTGAATTACCTTTCGTTCTTCTTGGATGGGCAATTAATTTACTGGATTCAAATAGCAGAATCTGTTCCTCCCATAGTATGCAACCACTAGTGTCTGTTATATTTTTACTTCCAGTTTCTACTTTTTAGCATAGCCTTCAAGTGGTCTCTTACAGTCCTCAGTAGATATCATCCAAGGCTTTGGAAAGAACCAAACACAGCGTTAACTTTGTAAGAGTTAGAGAACTCAATCAGTCAAAGTTTCACAAACTCAAAAGCCTCAGGAGCAATTTATCTTTCAGACACACACCCATGTTTTGCCTGGTTTTCCCTGGACTCTTGGTAACCAGCCATTTGCACATATAACTAAGGCATCTACTAGAAAATCGGGCATATTTTCCCATGTGCTTTGGATCTCAGTTCTACTTTTTAAATCTTCATTTTCCTCTCAATATATATAGTTTACTTTTATATGCAAGTTGTTTTATATTCAGGTTGACAGATATTTTTCAAGATGTTGAAGATGTTATCTCGTTTTCTTCTGAAGGCCATCATTACCAATTAGCAATCCTCTGGAAGTCTACTTTTTTCTTTTAATAAAAGCTGTCTTTTCAGTCTGGCTACTTTCACAACCTTCCCTTTGTCTTTCTTATTCAGAAGATTCACTCGAATATAGTTATAAAAGT
>NW_022103896.1:75112398-75113591 GCF_000313985.2 Echinops telfairi | reverse complement strand
CTCTAAAGGATAAAAGCTCCTGCTCCATGGGGTTTCCAAAGCTGTACATCTTTACTGACGCTGACTGCCATACCTTTCCCCCAAGAAGTGGTGATGGGTTTAGATTACTGATCTTTTAGTTAGAACCAATTGCTTAACCGTGATACCACCAGGGTTCCTGTGACACGTAGGATTCCTCAGTAAACATTTGTGAAGTGACAGAGACAGTAATCGGCAAAAATAAATGCAAAGAATAGACGGCTTTCTGGAATGGTTAGTTGTAATTGGTGGTTTACAAATGCACTTGATGAGTGAACCGATTTCTGTGTATGTGCCCATAGCTTACTAAATGTTTACACATCTCATTTAATTCTCATATAACTATTAGAGGTATATATGGCATTGTGGCTAATTTGGACATGTTAGTAACTTGAGAAAACCCCACAAAGGTTGAAAGTGGAGACAGGACTTGAAACTAGTTCTCTTGAGCTTTTCTGATGCCAAGTCCAGCTTTTTCCAAAAGACAAGTAAATCCGAAGGGCTGAGTTGTATTTTACTGACATCTAGAACTTTGGGATCACATAGCACATTCTTCTGATTGTCATGTTTTTAGATATCCACTGTTGGTACTGAAATTCATCAACATAGCACATTAGCTAGTGCCCAGATGTGAGGTACGGCATTGCATCAAGCTGGTGAAAGAAATGTTTTTCTAACAGCTCAATATTTCTTAAACAAAACTCTCATTTATTGTTGATTTGCATGTGTTTCCTAAGTTGTCAATATTGTTCATATTACAGATGCTCAGATTGCAGAATGACACAAACACCTAGGTGCTCCAGCACTAACCCAAAAGTTGGCAGTCCAAGCCCAACAGAGTGGCCACAGAAGAAAGGTCTAGGGGTCTGTTTTTCCAAGATCACTGCTTGAAAACCCTATGGAGCAGAGTTCTGCTCTACAACACATGGGGTTATCAGAATGATCATGAATTGTATTGAAAACAAAGAAAAAAAATCAAGAAAACAGAAAACCAGCAGTGTATTCATTCAAATATATTTGCCCTTTACTTTCTACGAATTTCTGGTATGGGAGAATATAAAAGAATTCTTAGTTATAAATCACCATAATGGTTATAATTCTACTTGAGCATGTAGACATCCAAATCAGTAGTAGATTTGGATGTAGATTTAGCCTCAGAGTTATAGATGAAAAAA
>NW_022103896.1:75106743-75111599 GCF_000313985.2 Echinops telfairi | reverse complement strand
AAGAGGCGAGGATTCTGGATCAGTGGCCTGGACTCAAAACCATGTGTAAAGGTCCATGAATGGAGAGCTAGTTGAATGATAAGAATGAGGATAAAGTACATAAGGATAAATCAGCACCTTTAACCGTGAGAAACAGAAAGGGAAGTGAACGAAGACTCACTGACCTTGGCAGCACCACCTTTCAATGGCTCCCAAAATAAGATGCCAGGAGTCGTCTATAACTAATACTTATGGATGAAATGGTGAGCATCTCTAAGTAATTCTTTCCTTTGAACTTAAGAACAGCAATAAACCGAGTAAATGCCTATGGTCCCTCGATAATCCAGAATCAAGGGAAGCCACAGGAAGCACAAACTAGACTACTTGGTAATATAACTAGAAGAAATGATACGGTTAATCAAAAAGTTAAAAAGGAGATTATTGGAACCCAGTGAAGAAACAAAAAAAAACTGAACTCCAAACTGTGGTGATTTGACGATTCTTATGTGACACCAGGCATTTTCAAGTGTGTGAAGATTAACCAGTTCGTTCAAATGAATGCAGACAGCCTCATCTACATGGCATCTGGAGCAGAAGGCCATTGTCCTAAATTCCTCCTTAGCCTCCAGATCTCCCTGTTGGAATCCCACAGATAGGCTGACTCGAGGCAGCCATATGGAGAAAGCAAGGTAGCGATAGAGTCATTTTCAACTCTGACAAGAAATCTGCTTCACAGAAGAAAATAAGCAGGGGAGGGCTAATTAGTACATGTAACACTGACTCCCTAATTAAAAGCTCCCTTTAGAGGCAATCTATCCCATAGAATGACATTTAGCAATATTGAGTTATAGTTATAAATGAGTTTTCCCAAATGTTTTCATCTTTGATTAAGACAACTACTGCCCATAGAGAAAACAGCTTTCCAAGTCGAATATGAATGAAACTTTTAGCAAAGCTTTTTTTTTTTTTAATTTTATTGCTCAGGACTCTGGAAGTATTTCCTGCCAGAAAATACCCTTAGTACACACTATAAAAAAAAGATATCGAACAGGGTATCTAATACCAATCCCTGGTACCTCAAAAACAGAAATTGACCCCAAATCCACTGCCACCAAGTTGATTCTAACTCATAGCAACCATCTAGGATAGAGTAGAACTGCCCCCACAAGGTTTCTACAGCTGTGAATCTTTACAGGAGCAAACCGCTCCATCTTTCTCCCAAGATGCAACTGGTGGGGTCAACCCACCAAAGGTGTGGTTATCAGCCCAATGCTTCACCCACTGTACCAAGAGGAATCCCTACCACATGTAAAAAGTAACCAGGAGATCATTCGTTTTAGAAAACAGCAAGATTATGAGAAAGGGTAAAGCCTTATTATATCTTTAAGGTAATCCTGTCACTTGCATGATATCTTTCTAAAAGCATCATTGCCAGTCTACCCTTGCTTCTAAAACAGACATGTTGTTGAGGATAAGAAAAAGAGCCAAGTAGGGAGAGAAGTAATCATACATCTTTAGATTAACTGGATTTCCTTTTTCAGGAAGCATTGCTTTTACTGCCCAGGGAAAGGTTAATAGGTCTACATATGTATATCTACATGTTTATTCGTCTTCATTCCTGAAAGTACAGTTAATCATGGTGGGTTACTTAGCAGGGAACACACAGAGCCTCTGACAACCAGGACAAGCGTCTTTTATTATTAACAGTGTGGGATCTAAGGCTATTGCACATTCAAGGCTGAGCAGACTTTACTTGGCTAGGCTAAAATGCAGCTTCAAGGATCATTGTCTCTGCTGGAATTGCAGTGAGTTGTAAATGTGTCTAGTTAATGAGCTCTTTAAAAACAATATTTAGATGAATTGCGTTCCCCAAAATGATATGCAGAAGTTTTACTTCCTGGTATTGAGAACACAAGCTTGTTTGGAAACAGGGTGTTCAAAGATGTAATCAGTTAACATGAAGGCAGGCAAGGTAGGGCAGATCTTAATCCAATCTTCGCAATATCATTATAAAAGAGAAGACACAGAGAGAGGCACACAGGGAAGGCAGTCGTGTTAAAACAGAGGCAGGATTTGAAGTTATTCTGCAGTGGTAAGTCAAGGAATGTCCCAGTCCACCTGAAGAGACGGAAAGAATCTTCCCAAGAGAGCTGTCAGAAATAACATCATTCTGGTAACACTATGAATTCAGATTTGTAGCCTCCAAAACAATGAGAAAACAAGTTTCTCTTCTTTTAAGCCACACACCTTTTGTTATTTTGATGCACCATCCCTCAGAAACAAGTATAATTAGAAACCATGTTTTAGTAATTATTAGCCAGGCATAGTAGCCGATGGTTCACAAATTGATTCTGACTTATGACCTACCCTTGTGGACGGAGTGGAACAATTCCATGGGGGATTTTTTTATGCGGGTTGGGGGGTGGGGGAAGGGCTGCAAACTTAATGGAAGCAAATCATGAGGCCTTTTCTTCCATGATAATACCAGTGGGTATGTTTGAACCTCCAACCATTATGCAGTGAGTGCTAACCATTTGCACCGTGTCTTGTTGCCGTCCTTGTTGTTATTATTGTTGTTGGCATGGTGGTGCTGTGCCACTCTGCAAGCAGAGTGGAATGCTTTCGTAGGCTGTAACCTTGACAGGAAGAGAGCGCTAAGACTTTTCTCCCTTGGAGCAGCTGTGGGTTCAAAGCATGCCCTTTTATGAACAGCCATCATGCCGCCATGGATTATTCTACAGGTTCAAGAAATATTTAGTAATTATTGTATCCCCAAATAAGAATCCCTCCTGAGCAGCACAATGGTTATACAGTTGCCTGCTAACTGAAGTCAGGTAGTTTGAACCCCCCAGCACCTCCACAGAGAAACACAGTGGACCACCTGCTCCTGTAGAGATTACAGCCATGGAAACCTTATGATGCAGGCTACTCGATCCTGCAGATAGATCGCTGTGAGTTGGAATCCATTGGACCAACAAGCATAACATACCCAAAATAAACACCTGTAGAATTGAAACTGGGGTATTTCCAGGATCGTCTAAGTATCTTCAAGTACAACTGACAGAAAACCTAATCCAAATTGGCTTATGGAAAAACTTAACTCATAAATTGAAAATCTGAGAAATGGGAAAATTTTTCAGACATGATTAAGTTCAAAAGTCTAGACAACATTTTCAGAATTTGATCTCTTGGCTTAATTCTCTTCCCTTATGTGTGTTGGGCATTACACTTAAGCCAAGTGTCATCCTTTTGACTGCAAGATGACTCTAGGACCTTCATTCTTCTGCCCTCTCAGACTCAATTCTAGTAAAATAAGCTGTCTGACCCATTGTTTAATTATTTGAACTGGACAAGTTCAAAGGACTAATTTTCATCCAGAATCATTCATTGTAATCAGAGATGAGATTACTGGGGCCAGAGCAACCTACCCCCCAGAAGTGGCAAGTTATCTTCAGCAGTTTACCACTGATTTTCCTTTTTCATGCACTCCGTTCTATTACAGGGTTGGAAGCTTGAAAATGCGAGATTAGACTCTGCCAATGAAAGGACTAGCTTGAGATCTGAAATTCGGAACTCCAGAAGTCATCACTGCTCCAGGGGCTATTGTGGGCAGGTGTGTGGGCTTGGGCAGAGAGTAGAATTCAGGTTTGGATGGCAGCTTCTAGAAGTCCTCCTTCAATGCATTTAACTGGGGGGCTGCCAGCTGCTCTGGTACCTGGCAGTTCTGTTATTGAAGGGCTTCTTGATAGCTTGACTACTGATGACAGTCTGCCTGACACTCAGTCCCCCTGTCCCACCGCTTGTTTCAGAAATTTTTAATTCTTGTATTAAATCTTGCCTACTTAAAATTTTTAAGAGTAGTTTCTGAATTTTTTTAATAAACTCATACTGATTCATTAGATCATATGTTGTAAAAAGTAGATTCATCCACAAACCAAGGTCATAACTCTTACAAACAGACAAGAGAATGAATTGTAAAGAAATAGAAAATTAATGCCAACTCCACCCTAACTTAACTAAAATCATCTTACTCTCATCTATATTGTTGTTAGGTGCATATCCAACTCCTACTGATCCTATATAAACTGTCTGGTTCTGTACCATCCTACTATCATTTCTCTGTTTGAACCAATTGTTGCAGCCACTAGGTCAATCCATCTTATTGAAGGATTTCCTCTTTTTTGTTGACTGTTTACTTTACAAATCATGATGTGCTTCTCTGAAACTGATTGCGACAGTTAACATGTCCAAAGTAGGTGAGACAAAGTCCTGACATCTTCCTTCTAAGGAGGATTCTGGCTGTACTTCTAGAACCATTTTGTTTGTTTTGTTTTTCTTGTAGTCCATGTCATGTTCCATAGTCTTTGTATACACAATTCAAGGACATATATTCTTCTTTAATATTTCTTAGTCATTGTACAGCTATCACATGCATATGAAGTGACTGAACATACCATGGATTAGGTTAAGGACACTTTCATCTTTAAAGTTAACATATTTGAACTTTAAAGAGATCTTTTGCCACAGATTTTCCCAGTGCAATACATTCTTTGATTTCTTGACAGCAGCTTCCATGGGCATTGATTATGGGTGTGAAAAATGAAAATCTGACTACTTCAATTTTTCTGATATTTATCAAGATGTTGTTTTCTGATTCAATCATAGGAGTTTTTCCCTTTATGTGGAGGTATACTGTATTACTGAGGGTTGTAGTCTTTGATCTTCATCAGTAAATGCTTCAAGTCCTTTTGGCTCTTCGTACTAAAGTTGTGTCATTTGCGTATCACAGGTTGGTCATAAGTCTGTCTCCAAGCCTGATGCTTTGTTCATCTTTATATAGTCCAGCATCTTGGATTATTTGCTCAGCATACAGCTTG
>NW_022103896.1:75098480-75105242 GCF_000313985.2 Echinops telfairi | reverse complement strand
GGGTTTTGGCCATTTTTAATTGGGTTGGAGTATAGTTTACCATACTGGAAAGGACAAATTAAAGAAGAACAGCATCACAATCATCAAATCATTTCAACATCCTGACTTCCAATGATATCAATGATGATATCCTACGTATACACAGAAAATGAATTAATGTAATTCAAATGTATGTACCCACCACTAATAGCCAAGATAAAGAAACCGACAAATTTTACCGAGTTGAGCAGTGTGCAATAGATCAAGCATGCAATCCAGATGCATTGTTGACTGGTGGTTGAATGTAAATACTAGAGCCAAAGAACAATCTGTGGGAGTGGGAAAATACGGCCTTACTGATAGGCATGGCTTTGGAGATAACATAAAACAATGACTTATTCACTGCAAATACTTTTCAGCAACATAGACAGGTGTTGGGAGCTCTGGCAGAGCAGTGAGTTAAATATTGGGGTAACTAACCTCAAACAACTTTTGAGTGAGTTAAATATTGGGGTGACTAACCTCAAAGTTGGTTTTTCCAAAGCGTCTACTTAGCACCTCTGATTTAAGATTCCCTCAAAACCCGTATCATTCAACTTGGTTGTTGGTGGGTTGGTTCTGACTCATAGCTGTTGTCAGCAAGTTGGTTCAGGCTCACGGCTCCCCTAAGTACAACAGAATGAAACTCCTGCCTGACCTGTACCGTCCGCACAGTTGTTATGTTTCAGCCCATTGTTGCAGCTGCTGTGTCAGTCCATCTTGTCAGGGGTCTTCTTTTCACTGCCCTTCTACTTTACCAAGAATGATATTCTTTTGCGGACACTAGTCTCTCCTGATAACATGGACAAAATACACAACCATCCTTCTGCTAAGGAGCATTCTGGTCATACTCCTTCCAAAACAGATGTTTGTCCTTTGGCAGCCGACGGCACTTTCAATATTCTTTGCCAAAACTATAATTAAAACACATTACTACTTCAGTCTTCCCTATTCAATGATGTCATAGAAAATACTACGGCTTCGGTCAGGCACACCTTAGTCCACAAAGTGGCATCTCTGCTTTTCAACACTTTAAAGAGATCTTGTGCCATAAATTTCCCCACTACTACGTGTCTTTTGATCTCTTGACTGCTGCTTTCAAGAGCATTAACTGTGGACCAAGCTGGATGAAACCTTTGACAACATCAATCTTTTCTCCGTTAATCACGATGTTATCTATTGGTCCAGTTGGCAGGATTTTTTTTTTCTTTACATTGAGTTGTAATCCTTACTGATGGCTGCAACCCTTGGTCTTCATCAACAGGTGCTTCAAGTCCTCCTCACTTTCAGCAAGCGAGGTTGTGTCATCTGCATGTCACAGGTTGTTAAGAAGTCTTTCTCCAATCCTGATGCCGCAATCATTTTCATATACTCCGGTTTCTCAGCTGACGATTTGCTCAGCATACAGTTTGAATAAGTATTGTGAGAAGATACAACCCTTACAACCCTAACATACATCCTTTTTTATTTTAAACCCTGCACTGTTCCTTTGTTCTGTTACCACAACTGCCTCTTAATCTATGTACAAATTGCTCAGGAGTACATGAAGTGTTCCAGAACTCCCATTCTTCACAATGATATCCATAGTTTGTTAATTCACACAGTCAAATGTCTGGCATAATAAGTAAAACACAAGCAACATTTATATGGTATTCTCTGCTTTGAACCAAGATATATCTGACATCATGCCATTTCCTCTTTTGAATCCAGCTTGAATTTCTGACAGCAACCTGTCAATGTACTGCTGCAACCATTGTTGAATGATTTTCAGCAAAATTTATTTACATGTGACATTAATTACAGTGTTTGATAATTTCTGCATTCCATGGGGTCACCTTTTTTGTAATGGGTACAAATATGGACTTTTTCCAATTAGTTGACTAGGAAGCTGTCTTCCAGATTTCTGGACACAGACAAGTTAGTGCTTCCAGTGCTTCATCAGTTTGTTGAAACATATCAATTGGTACTTCACCAATTTACTGAGCTTTGTTTTTCATTAGTGCCTTCAGAGCAGCCTGGATTCCTTCCTACATAGCATTGGTTCTTGACCATATGCTAGCTCTTGAAATAGCTAAAGTTGAGTAGTTCTTTTTGCTATAGTGATTCTATGTATTCCTTTCATCTTCATCTGATGCTTCCGACATTGTTCAATGTTTTGAACATAGAATCTTTTAATATTGCAACTTGAGGCATGATTTTTTTTTCCCATTTCTTTCAGCTTTATATATTCTGAGTGTTCCCTTTCTTTTTAGTTTTCTAACTCCAGGTCTTTGCACCTTTTATTATACTTTACATAATCTTCTTGAGCTCCCCTTTAAATTTTCTCTTAAGCTCTTTTACTTCAACATTTCTTCCATTTGGCTTAGTTACTCTATGATTAAGAAAAAAGTTCAGAGTTTCTTCTGACTTCCATTTTGAATTTTTTTTCTTTTCTGTCTTTTAATGATCTTAAGCTTTGTCATGTATTATAATCTTGATGCTTTCCCACAACTCATCATGTCTCCTGTCAGTAATGTTCCATGAGTTAAATCTATTCTTGAAATCCAGGTAGAACATACTCAGGATCATATTTTGCTTCTGTTGGTCTTATTTTAATGTTTTACAACTTCATCTGAATGTATATAGGAGTAATTGATGTTCTGTTCCACAATCAATCTCAGGCCTTGTTTGGGCTTCTACATGGTCTCTTCCCATAGATTTCATCAATTGCATTTCTGTGTAGACCCCCTAGAGAAGTCTATGTGTATAATCATTGTTTGTTTGGGTTTAAAACGCATTGGTGATGAAGAAGTCACTGATCTTGAAAAATTGTTAGCATATTATCTCCAGTTTCATTTCTACCACTCAAGCCATATCTTCCAACTACTTTTCCCTCATTTCCAATTTTTTTTCACTCCAATCACCAATAATTATCTATGCATCTTCATGGCATGCTTGATAAATTTCAGACTAAAGAAAGTTGGCAAAATTCTTCAGTTTCTTCATTGCTACCTTTAATGACTAGTATATAAATTAGAGTAATAGTTTGATTGACTAGATTTCCTTGTATGCAGATAAATGTTATCCTATTACAGACAGCATTATATGTCAAGATATTATGAAATGTCATTTTTGATGATGAATATAATGCCATTCTGCCTGAATTTGTCATTCCTTGCATAGTAAATATATGATTGATTCAAAATGTCAGTTCATTTGAGCTCTATAATGACGAGGACATCATTCTTTATGTGGTGCATTTCATTTCTGAGAACTTTCAATTTTACTAGATTCACACTTCATACATTCCAAGTTCTAATTAGTAACAGATGTTTGCTGTTTCTTCTCACTTTGAGTCTTGCCTCGTTAGCAAATGACGGTCTTGGGAGTTTTGTTCCATCCAAGTCATTATGGTTGACTCGGCTTTGAGAAGTCGGCTCTTCCTCAGTCAAGTTGGAGTATCCTCCACTTAGAGCATCTCATCTTCTGGCACTGTATCTGCTGATATTCCTGAGATTCATTGATCTATTGAACTGAAAAATCCTCCGTCATCAAGTGAATTCTGACTGCTAGTGGTGCATGGACAGAGTGGAACTGCCCGTACGGTTTGAGGCTACAAATCTTAAAAGTAGGATAAAACCTCATCTTACTCCTGTTGAGAAGCTGATGAATTCAAACTTCTCACCGTATAGTTATCAGCCCAACGTATAACCCACTATGCCATCAGGGCTGTTTTTGTCCATCTCTATGTCCCTTAAAACCTCTGTCCTCTCTTTTCTTCCTTTTTCTCCTCTTCACCAACATAGCTAACATTTCAAAGCACTTAACAGTGACAGACCCAGACAAAATGTTGCTTCTTCACATGCAATAATCTTGGTCAATCCTCACAAAACTCTAGGCAATAGAAAGTATTACTAGTCCCAGTCTATACATAAGGGCCTGAGGTTTCAGAAGCTTCAGTCTGGTCTCCATTGTCCCCAAACCAGTGACAAAACTTCTACTCTAATCCAGGTCCATAATTCCTTGTCAGAAGAATTCCCTTTTCCTTCTAAAAGACCTTGGGGCTTTTATGATCTATCTTGAACATGGAAAATAAATAAGTGAATCATAGAACCTCCTCAAAAACACTTTGGAAAGGCCCTGGACTGCAAGGTTGGGATGCTCAGGCACCTGCAACTCATGCCTTCCTAAAGCTAAGGTGTAACCACCTGCTTTATTCAACTTCTCTTTTCTTCCAGCTGCGTCTCTTCTCCCTCCAGGCCTATTTTTCTGACATCTAAGGCTCTCTTTAGATAACCTCATCTATGCCTGCCTCATAAAACTTTCTCATGTCAAAAGGTATGATAGACAATTTGTTGTTCATTGTTTCTTGTTGAGTCAATCTTGAATCCCACCGAACAGAGAACTGCTGCATAGGGTTTTCTAGGTGATAATCTTTATGTGAGTATAGTGTCAGATTCGTATCCCTCAGAGCTGCTGGTGGGTACACAAATTGCCAATCTTCCATATTAGCAGCCAGGCATGTAACCATTCTGCTACCAGGGTTTCTAACTCATTGTTTAACAGGCATTTTATATGCACTGACCATCTCCTAAATAATGTGTACTTTGATATTGGAAACTTGATGTATGCTGTGTCCCAAAACTTGTCTGCTTTCCAGCAGATGAGTCCATCTCCCTGCAGAACGGGATATCTGTGTTTCATATCAAGGAAAGGCCTGACCCTCAGTGCTACTGGCTGCTCAACTTTGATCAATTCATTTAGCAGTCTCAAGTCTTCCCGTTTGAAAGCTGTAAACCATTTCTTTGCTATTGTCACTTGCTCCATAACCATTTTGTATTTATCCCATATAAATCTTAATTTCTTGATTGTAGAAAACCCCGTAGTTGTGTGCCTGTGTGTGTCTACTTCTAAAACATACTTATTTGGAATCTGAACTTTTCCCAAATGGTGGTCTGTTGGGATGCTTAAGTATCCTGATCCTCTTGAAAGAAATGAAAGCACCTTTCTAACAACCAAGCTGCAGTCTCCCAACACCAGGACCTGGAATAAGTGGGTGGATCCTGAAGCCTTAGAGCTAAGTTTTTCATGAACAAGAACCTACACAATGAGGATCAACCATTTACACCTCACATAATGTGGGGATTTAAAAAAATATTAACTTACAATGTGACTTCAGCTTGCTGAAACAATGTCTGCCCAATGCCAAAAAGCTCCAGATGGAAAGTAGAGAACTCAGTCATCACCACATGCTTCATCTGCACTGATGTCTTCCAGCCAGCACAGATCTCTGGGGCTTGGAAGAGTTACCAGGCAATAAGCCAGAGGGGAGAAATATCGCCAATATATGTTTAAATTAAATTAGTTAACATTTATATAACTCTATGCGTCACATAAGGAACTTCCATCAAATACAACATCTCACTTAATTTGAATCCACTCACTGCCATCGAGTCAATTCTGACGTATAACGACTCTCCAGGTCAGTGTAGAATAAGTTCCCCTGTGGGTTTCCAAAACTGTAAATCTTTGTGAGTGCAGACAGCCTCACCATTCCCTAGGGAGCTGCTGATGAATCTGAACTTCCAACCTTGAAGTTAGCAGTCCAGGATTTACCAGAGAGCACCACCCAGGCTCCTTTAATCTGAACAGTCACTATCTAAATTGAGCATTAGTATTTTCCCCCATTTTAAAGCTGAAAATTGAACACAGCTAATAAAAACTTCAAACCCAGTCTTCTCAGGCAGTCCCTAATAATGACCAAAGGCTTATATGTGCCAAGAACTTCTGACGTCCAGGAAGCTATATTCTTCTTTAAGTAAAGAGCCTACCTAGATATGTTATGGTAAAGAGGGAAGACAAAGTGTTCATATCACAGTATATATATATATATATTGATATCCATATCCATACACACATACATACACACACATATATACTTACATGTGCCTACAAAGTAGTGGGAATGAAAAAAGAATAGCAGCAGAAGTAGAAGAGTAAATTGGTCGCTTTGAAATTCTGTGGATTTTTTTTCTTTTCAGCAAGGCTCTATTACTGCAAACAGGTGTCCAGACAGGCTTTGCATACCTTTTTGGACTATCCACACCTAACAAGGCATATGCTTGAGTGAAGACAGACAATAATAATCTAATATGTTTCTAGGATTCACAAGTTGACAACGTGAGGCAAGTTGCCAATTTTACAATCCTGAAAAGTATTCTAATGGGCTTAGTTGAATGTTATTAAGTCCCAGAATAAGAATGCTATGTGCATTCATATTGAGAGAACCATTTAGATCAACCCAATTCTGTTTGCATTTTCTTTCACCGATAAATTTTATATACCTCTCAGGTCTTCAACTGGGTTATAGTGTCCCCCTAAAACCAAAGTCAAACCCCTCACCTTCAGGTTGATTCCAATTCTCAATAACCCTTACATTGGACAGAAAATAGCTTACTATATAGGGTTTTCAAGACTATGAATTTTTACAAGAGCACACAGGCTCATCTTTCTCCAGAGGAGAAGGTGGAGGCTTTGAACTATTGACCTTGTGGTTAACAGTCCAATATTTAACCCACAGCACTTCCAGGGCTCCTTAGTATTCTCCCTAGAGTGGATCAATTTAAGGGACAAAAAATATATGCATAGGAACACAATGCTTAATTGGATTGTCAGTGGTGTTGTTGGATAAGCATGGGATTGCTAGCCACAAGGCCAGTGGTTTGAAGCCACCCGTTGCACCTTGGAAGAAAAGTCAGATTGTCT
>NW_022103896.1:75095572-75097615 GCF_000313985.2 Echinops telfairi | reverse complement strand
ATTTTCCAACTATCCTTCTTTTTCCTAACTTCTGTATCCTAAACACCAGTAATTATCAATGAATC
Organism: Echinops telfairi; assembly: GCF_000313985.2. Taxonomy (NCBI): domain Eukaryota; kingdom Metazoa; phylum Chordata; class Mammalia; order Afrosoricida; family Tenrecidae; genus Echinops; species Echinops telfairi. Next base: position 75,097,550 of record NW_022103896.1, on the reverse strand, counting down.
TTGGTTGCATGTTTGATCCATTTCAGGCTGCTGAAGTTGGTAAAAATTTTCAATTTCTATCTTTGACATTAGTATATGGTGCATAAATTTTAATAGTTGTTGCCAACACTGGTCTTCTTTGTAGCATATTGATATCATCCTACTACTGGCAGTGTAACACTTCAGGACAGATCTTGAAATGTTCTTTTCGGTAATGAATGTGACATCATTTCTCTCAGATGGTCATTCCTGGCATAGCAGACCACAGGATTGTCTGATTCAAAATAACCACTATGATTCCATTTCAGCTCACTCATTCTTAGTAGATTTCAACCTTCAAGCATCCCATTTCATTTTTGATAATTCCCCATTTTCCTAGAATCGCACCTCATACAGTCCACATTCTGATTGCTACTGGGTGTGTGCACCTGTTGCTTCTCATTCTGAGCCGTGAGACCTCCACAAGCATATGTCCTTAAATGTTGATCCTGTCCATGCCCTGAAGGTGGGCTCCGCTCGGTGAAGATAGTTCTTCCCTACTCCTATTCTGAGTGCCTTTCCACCAAGGGGCTCATCTTCTGGAACTATCTCAGACAATGTTCTGTTGCTATTCATAATACTTTTTTGCTAGTCACTCTTTTAATAAATACATCAATCGGTCTTTCTCCCTAGTCCGTTTTCATGTGGAAACTTTGCTGAAATGTACATCCACAGATTGAATCCTTGTGGCATAACACCCACCATCACAGCAACACACAAGCGGGCAAGTGACCCATTTTAAACAATGAGTTGCACATAATTCATTCTATTGTGTTTAATGTAATGAAGGTGTATCATGGCAAAGCGAGGTCCTTCCATGGTAGAAGTCTCGCTTTGGGGAGACTGAGGTTCAATTCCAGGCCAATGCATCTCACCAGGCATCTGTCAGTGGAGGCTTGTGTGTGACTTTGACTGTGAACAGATTTTAGCAACATTTCCAGTCTGAGTCAGACCAGGAAGAAAGGTCCAGCAGTCTAGTTTTGAAAACTAGTCAACAAAACCCTATGGATCACAATGATCTGATTTGTTTGAATCCTAGGTATGGCCCAGAACTGGGTAGTGTTAGGTCCCTTATGCATGAGTCTACATACTTCAGAGATGGAGGTTGTGATTGACAGTGGCTACCTGAAGTCTGCTGGAGGACTCTAAAGCCACTCGTGAGCTCCTCAAAAAAAATCTTATCAACAATCAGTGATGAGTCCATAGGCATGGGAGGATGAAAGGGAGGGGCAGGCATGCCATCCCCATTTTGCCCTCCCTGCCTTGTCTCCTAGGGGAAGACTTTAAATGTATAGTTACAATTACAGATGCAATTAAATATGCATGGTAAAAACAACCTTTTCAACAATGCAAAATTACATAAGTCAAAAACATCAGATCTGGACTGGAACATAAATCACAGATTCACTAGGTGATGAAAATGTACTTCGTAGAGCTGCATGCATGACCTCATGCAGTGGGGCTGGTAAAGAATATTGAAAGTACCACGCACTGTCCAGAGAACGAACACATCTCAGTCTGTCTTGGAAGAGGTACAGACAGAATGCTTCTTAGAGACAAGGATGGCAAGCCTTCCTCTCATCTACTTTGGGCATGTTGTCAAGGGAGACCAGTCCCTAGAGAAGGACATCATGCTTGTGGTCAAGTAGCGGAGCACGGAAGGAGAAGACCTTCAACAAAAGAGCTGGACCCCATGGCTGCATGAAAGGGTGCAAACCTAAGAGCAACTGTGCCGATGGCTCAGGACTAGTTGTTCCCTTTTGTCGTACAGGTGTGGCTCTGAGTTGTAACTGACTGGACAGCACCAACAACAGCAGCCTCACATCCATTTTGGCCTTTTTCTTTTTCTTTCTTGTTAATGATCTTCTACACTCTCCATAGGAAGTGTCTTTGATATCATCCCGCAATGCAGTTCAAATTTCAGCCATTAGTATTCAATGCATCAAATCTATTCTTCAGA
>NW_022103896.1:75090017-75094094 GCF_000313985.2 Echinops telfairi | reverse complement strand
AGGAACTGTGTTAAAAGGTTGTGGCATGAGGAAGGTTGAGAACCACTGCTCTAGGTGAACTAGAACCTGCAAATATTTGCCGAACAGCCAAGTGCATGAAACGTCTGTGCCATTCCTGCTCCTTTTAGGAGATTCCATACTGTGTTGCATCAAGTCTCTTCCTCTCCCTCTGCAGGCACAGAGACCCGCCTCCAGAGAGAAAGGCCATGGGTGGGGTCTGTGCTGTGCAATGAGACTGGCGAGTACGGCTCTTTCACTCTGCCAAGGACATCCGCCAGAAGCACCACCACCCCGCCGTACTTTCGTTTCAAAAGCACAGCCTGCTATATTGCTATGGCATTGCTTCAAAATGGATTACCTCATCAATTCATCTCAGAAAAAGTCAAAATAGTGGAGGCAGTCTATTTTGCCAACATTTTGAATCAAAGCTGTTTTGAGTTCTTCAGGCACCAGAAAGCAGCGTTACTTAATGAGCTGCATCCTCTCCCAGCCGTGATGCAGCTTTTGGGTTCACATTGTAGTCACTCGCGTTCACTCATTCAGCTAATACGAATCTAATATGCACTCGCTGGCAGAGAGTCCACTGAGCTCTGGAGACACCGGGATGATCCAAACATAGTGCCTGGGGGGAAATTCAGGAGAAGATGCAGATGGGTAACTCAGGTAGAGGCAGCTTTGTAAATACTAGGACAGGAAAAGTTCATGGTCCTGTGAGGGCCCTGAACCGAGGTGTACACAGACAGGACTTCAGGAAATATTCCTACAGGTGTCAAATCCTAAGCTGAACTCTAAAGGACGGATGCTGGACTATGTGGCATAGCTTGGCCCAGCAGCAACATACTCAGGGCACGCTGGCTCTTCAGAGCACATCAGAGACTTCAGAGGGGAGAATGTGAAACCCGGGACAGCTCCATTTAGGGTGGCAAAGAGCCCAAGGACAGGAGGGACCAGGTCACCCTCAGTTACTTAGTGCTGATAAATGAAATTGATCATCTGTGTATTTTGGCCTGGGTGTCCTTGTCCCAAGAATTCCCACATCTTAGTTTCCGAGTGCTGCTATGATACCAGTACCTCAAGTGGGTAACGTTAAAGATTAGAACATAAAGCTTCTCACAGTTCTAGAGTTCTAAATCAGAGAGTTGGCCATCGTTAGTCCTTTTGTGGCCTTGTCCCAGCATTCCTTGGTTTATAGATCCTCTTGTGGTGTTTGTCTCTACCTTCACCTTCACCTTCACCACTCAGCCCCTGTTCATATCAGGATATCTCCTGTGTGTCCATCTGTGGTTCTTCTGCACTTTTGGTAACTCAGATGTCATTAAATGTAGACTCCACCCTACAATGGCATGGCCTCCACTGATGGTTGATATTACATTGGATTGACTATGTTGTAGAAGATAATCCACTCAATCCCCAGCCAAGTGGCTTGATCTCATGAGTGGATCATGCTAGCCTATGGCAGGATTTCAAGACATATTTGGGGAGGACAGGATCCAGTCCATGATGCCCTCCTGGCAGAAGGGGTGAAGGCAGAGCCCTCTGGTTCTCTCCACAAAGGAGGAGCAACCTTGTCAGCTGAATGACATCTAGGAAGGCAGATGTTGTGAAGAAGTTCAGTCTGCAGAGCCAGGGTGCATGGTGCTAGGAAGCAGGAACAGAGAGAAAACAAAGAAGAAGCTAAAAATCCTGCCCGAAACATCCCAATGATAACATCAGGCCTCCACAAAGCTCTTTAACATTTTGGTGTGCCATTACTAGGCCACTGTACTAAAGAAAGAGCATGGTTCCCTGGCAGTGAGTAAATCCGTGATACGGCCCTGCACTTGGCAATGGAGGATAAATGGGCCTGCTGAACAATGCAAGCCAAACTCTTCCTTGGTCGTCAGACAAGGTACAAATCTGGGTGTTCAAAGAAGAATCTCTGAGCTACCGTGCGTATAGGAAAGGAGGGCAGGGAAGAAGGAAAAGAGGGGGTACCTGGTGATGTCCTGGTTGAGAGTCTGGAGCCCAGGGCTGAAAGTTATTTTAGAATTTGGTATGTCACACCAGCATGCATCACCAGCCTCCAGCCACTTCCCTACCACGGGAGAGAAGAAGTAGGCTAATTATGTCTCTGGGCGTGTATTCCCCTACTTAGGTTTTTTGTAGGAAAACTGCTCTGGAAAGGAAACTGGTCCATAAAAGGATGGTGTAGAACGAATGAATGCTTCAAAGACTTCTTCACATCAGGCTTTCTATTCTCACTTCAAATGAATTTCTACAATCACAAAATAGGGACCCTAAGGGGGGGGCAGGTGTCAATGAGAAGGTTCCTGCCTTAAAGTCAGTGGAGCTAGAAGGAATCTCAGTTAGTTCAAGTAGTCCCCAACTACATCAGTTGCTATCAATTCAGACTCATGACAACCCTATGTGTGTCACCATAGCAGTGTGCTCCAAATGACGGATGCTTCAGAAGGAGACTGCCACAGTGTGTCTTCTGAGGTACCTTTGGGTGGACTGGAACCACCCACCTTTCTGATAGCATCCGAGAGCTTTAACTATCTATTTATATCACCCAAAGACACGGGGAGGCTGAAGGCTGAAGAAACGAAGAGACGTGTTTAAAGTCATATAAGGGGAAAAGAACCAACAAATACTGACGAGTAAGAGGGAAAGCTGGGTGGACATGAACACTGGGTAGGACTTCAAGTGAACTTCCAGACCAAACTGCTTAGCCCCCATGAACTTGGCTGTACAGTTGTGTTGAGCTCTGAAACAACCAACTAGACCATCTTCCTCGTGCCCCAGAATGTTTATTTCACAAACCAGACAACAAAGGAATGAATGCAACATGTAAGGTAACATCAGAACAACTCAACTCAGGATGACTCTTTTACCTCTCTGCCTAGGACATGCATGTTTCCTGGGGCCAAGGGGAAAAATCGAATGTATTTCTTGCTCTTTTCTCTAAGCCTGTCAAAGGCCAGAGGGAAAGCCAAAATTGTCTTTGCTCGCTACAACAGAGATAAGCAGGGGACAGAGAGGGAGGGAGCCAATCCATGAGCAGTGCACGCTGTTCTTCTGGCTGTACACTGAGCCGCAGTTTAAATGCCTCTGCTTTCCAAAGGAAAGGAGAAAACGGAGAGCAGTGATTCATTTAGTAGGAGAATGTACCTTCCTAATGGTGTGCTCTCTGCTTTTCTTTGGAGACGATCTCAAAAAAGAGAAGTTTCAAGTCTCCGTCATGTATTTCATTGCTTCTAAGTTACCTCTTTCTACCTGTCTGTCTTGTGGAGGTTGGACCTCTCTGTGTTTAAAGAGGCCAGTGTGCCTTTCTTTGCCATTTCCTTCAAAGGAAGGCTTCCCGTTATGTCTGCACATCCCCCTCTAGATCAGTACATCCATTCTAGAGCTATTTCAATTTTGCTTTATCTGTCTAATAGCCCAAATCCCCAAATACATGACAGGATTTCAGTGTCATTAACTGGAAACCCTCTGGGAAAGTAATCAGGCTCTTGATTTGGATTCTATTTTCCCAACATGCACAGGGCCAAGCCACTCTCCAGGACAAAAAGGCTATATTGCCTGACTCTTTGCAGGGATCAAACCCTTGTTCATTCGCTCAGGTTGTTTGGAAGCAAGAAGGCCATGGTTCCCCCAAGGCAGTAAGACTGTATCCCTCACACTGAAACATTCTGCTCCTGCGTTTTCCTCTGCACTTCTGAACAGTGGCTGGTTACAGGACTGCCCTTAGTATTCTCTAAAGGCCCTGTGGTGACTGCCAACTTATTTCTCAGCCCCGTGTCTAGTGTATGTTGCATATCTAGGGTTTCTTCTATGAGCTATAGGAAAAAACAACAACAACTAGATATGAAGCATACACTCATGCCTGATCTTAGTTAGACTTGATAAATTGCCAGTGAATGATGATGTAAACCTGGTCAGAAAAAAAACCATCTTAACCTTGGGCACTAAATCCCCCAGTAACTTAGAGATCCCAGGACAAAGCCTTGCATTTTGAAATGAAGAATTTCTTGCCAAGTTATATCCAAATAATACTTCAGAACAAAATCACACTGTCAAGAATTGATGAGGAGGCTC
>NW_022103896.1:75075847-75088017 GCF_000313985.2 Echinops telfairi | reverse complement strand
CCTAGATCCTTGGTTCTTGAAAGGCAGGGATGCATTACGAGACTGGGGTGGAGTGAACAGTCATCTGGAATGTGGAGAAGGCCCTTTGGTCCCAAAGCTATTGGAAAGGACCCTGTTTTTTCTCACTTACTCACTTATCGTCCTCAGCAAGCCGACTCCTCTACACCTGCCTCTGAAAACTAAAACTGAGAGGACATTAGCCCTGATCCCCTGTAAGCAAAGACTGGGACAAAGGTTAGTGAGGAATCAGGGACTTTGAGAAAGACAGGAAAGAAAGATCATCGACATTGACCTTTGTGTCTAGCAACGAGTGCTTGAGCCTGTGGGCCTTCTGAGGAGTCTCCTGAAAGGCGATTCACAACTCTCCATGGAAAAAGAGGATCAGGCATTTATTTATTTGTTTCTTCCTCATGTTGGGGAGGATGCCCCCATAGGTGTTAACACCTGGCATGTCTAGGGTACCTATCTGTGGTTAGTATGAGTGAGTAACACACTGCCCCACCTTAAGCCTCAGCAAAGCTCAGAACAGACAGGGCTAAAACAAGAGTTAAAGCCTTGGGAGCCCAAAGAGTTGATTATACTCTGTTCTATAGGGTTGATATGAGTCCAATCAACCCAATGACAGTGGGTTTGAGAGTGTCTAGTGGTGGCTTAGTGGGTTCCGCGCTGGGCCGCTCTGCAGGAGAAAGATGTGCAGTCTAGGAAAGTCACCGAGGCTGCTCTGCTCGGTCCTGTGGAATGACTCGGAGCTGGAATGACTCAATAGCGGTGAGTTTGGTTTTTTGAGTTTTTAACTCATAAGCCTTTCTCCCTGACCTTAAAATGCTCCCAAATTCTCGACTCTATGCTTGATAGAGTCAAATGAGTCAGGAGTGGTCTTGGACTGAATATTTATCGCCCCACAATAAAATATAACATTTTATTAAATTTGAATAATTTGAGGGAGCTTCAAATTGTTTGTGGAAAATTTGAATTCAAAAATAACAGAAGTTTTCCATGAACATTTTGAAGCCTCTATTTACATTTAAAATTAATTTGTCTTTAATCGCTTTCAATTATAGCTAACAAAATCCTATGATGCTCAGTTTTACTCAAACGTATTGGGTTGCCATGAGTTGGGGACTGAATCTCTGGTAGTTAACAGCCTGAAGAAGAAAAGAATTCAAGCACAAGAGGTTTGCTTCTACAAGCCAAAGTGTCTTCCAGCCAGTCACTCTTCTCTTAGTGGACCCACAGCTCTTATTTCTTTCTATTATCTCCTAAATAAGTCAGGCTGGTGCAGCCTCCGAATTCCTCTTATTAGTATTTCTGCTGTGTTCTTCTCTGGAGCCCTCATGGTCATACACTGGGTTAGCAGTTCAAATACACCAGCCAACTGCAAGGGACAAAACCAAGGTTTCTGCTCTTGTGAAGAGTGACAGTCTGAAACCCACAGCAGCAGTTCTACCCTATTCTGGAGGGTCACTATGAGTTAGAATTAACTTAATGGCAGTAAGGAGGTTTTTTTAATCACTCTTATCATATCTGCACATATTATCAGTGAAGTGGTCAATGCCTTGAGGGAAGAATTCATCCTTTGTGCTCCTTAGCAGCTTCATAACATTTAGCACAATATCTTATATGTGGTAGGTGTTGAAATTATATGAATAAAATTAAACTAGGAAGACTTATCACATGACTTTCTGAGACCTGTTCTCTAAAATGCTCTAAAGATTGTGAAGCTCACAAATGGATATTTATTTTTCATTTGTTCAAATGTACAAATTCTTTAGTTCTTTGGAGGTACAAAAGAGACCCCACATCTCAGCCATAACTTATGATGGAGAACATTTATTAATTCTTAGGACAAACTCAATAGAAAGACACAGCATATGAATGAAGGAGACCATCAGCACGAGGTCACCATAGTGCCCAGGGTTTACAGGGAGCTGGTGGCTTAAATAGGACATGGCAGGGCAAAGAAAACCGCCACAGAATAATGATTGTTAGTAGATTGATACATCACACTTGCAGCTGGGCCTATAGCAATGAGAAGAGTAAAATGATTGGGACACTTACATTATGCTAGACATTAGTGCTTCCAAGACAGGTCCAGGGTTCTCCAAGCAAGGCAGTCAGGGCATGAGTCTTGATGAAGGGACCTCAGTACCCCAATCTTCATCAAGGATGTGCCAGACAAGCCTCGAAGAGAGGCTGTCCCAGCCTGGGCTAGTTAGGAGACTGGTAGTAACCTACCACCAGTACCTGCTAATGTACTTTGCCCAAGGATAAGATTGTTCATAATCCCGGTTAATTGTTAGAAGGAATTCACTGAGAGTTTAATACATGTGGAGGCTCTGCACATGGATTTTCAACTTTCACGGCAGCCTTCTGTGAACCTTTTGTTCACAGTTTAAATTCTAATACATAGGATAGAATGCTATTCATCTCTAAAGAATGGCTTTAATAAGTAGTCTCATTCTTGCCTGCCACCCATCTGGTAGTTTATTGTTTGTGGTGACTTGCAGGTTGCTTTGATCTAGGAAGCTATGCCTCCAATAATCCCAAGACCAGTAGGGTCATCAGTAGGGAATATGTTTCAGTAGATTTCCCGACAGACAAACTGAGAAGAAGAAATAAACAACCCTGAAAATTCGCCAGTGAAAATCAATTGGATCACAACAGAACATTGTCTTATGTACTTGCTTTGGACAGGACACCAGGGATCAACCCCTAGAGGAGATCACCAAGTTTGATGGGGTAGGGGTCAGGGAGGGTAAGGGTGACTTTGGTAAGCTGTATTGACACCATAGCCACAAGGATGTGCTCAAACATTCTGAAGATTCTGAGGACACCGTCCCACCAGGCAAGGATCCAGTCTGTTGTAGATGAACTTGCCATGAGTCCATGTTGATGTGATGGCAGAGATCTATCTACCATCTATAATTCATGCCGGGTGAGGAAAGTTGTGCTGAAGAGATCGTGGTGAGAGAAAAATCACATCAAACTGGATCTTGCATGAGGAAACCAGGCTGAGCACAGAAACCCCCTTCAAGGCTAGCCTTGAAATGCTGCGGCAGAGCCCCTGCTCCGCCTAAAGCTGTAGCCATTGCAATAAAATTGGGGGGTACTGATCTGACCTTTCATATTTAAAAGAGGACTGGTATGCTCACCCTGCCTTTTCTAGACTCTCTAGTATTTTAACGGGTGTATCTCTAAGAGCAAAGCATTTGAATCAAGAAGCGCAACGAGGCCTCCCAGATAAGCCCCATTAAGCTCTATGTCACTAACCGAAAGTTAGGAATGATGGAAGCGTTGGCAATGGATCAGTTGCTTTCAAATTTGTGATTTTGTTCCCATTTTTCACACTGTGAATACCCCTCTGATTTTTCAGGGTTAATTGAACAATTTGGATGAGATAAATGCCCATCTTTTCAAAGATCTCCAATGTTTTCCCAAAATATTTCCATTCTTTATTTTACCCTGATTTGCACATCATTTTCTCCTGTGCAGACAGCAGCCTGCCTGCCAGCTGGACCCAGACTACAGCAGGTTCATTTCCAAAGTAGGTTCATGTCCAAAGAACTGATAAAAGACCAAGGAAAACTGACCAGAAGAAAGCCTTCTAGGAATATCCAAAGTAAAACCACCAAACTCATATTGCCATTGTTACATAATGGCTGGTGGCAAATATTTAAAAGCAAAGTCTCACAGACATTTAGAACTTGAAAATGAGGTGAAAATGTGGGGAGGGGCATTCAAATAAACTGCCTATTAAATCAAATTAACACCAAGCACATGACGGGAAATTTCAGGCAAGAATATATGTTCAATCGCTTACTCAGAAAGCCCTTATTGATTTTCTACTGTATGTCAAGCACCCTTTTGCATTCTGGAAATGTAAGAGTAGATAAGACATAATTTCTCCCCCTGGTAACAGTGAACTGTGAGTGGAAGATTTGTGGAAGGCACATACCAACCAAGTATGACAGAAAAGTCTCCCCTAACAAGAAAATCATTGTGCTACTTTTGCAAAAATGACTAGGCAGTAATCAAATGAAAAGAAAAGCTTCCAGGCAAATTTCTGAAACTGTGCCCCTCCTAACCCACCTTTGTCCTCTCCCTTCCTGGCTTTCAGATGCTGAACTCTATGGTGACAGTGGGCCAGTTTGGATTTACGGAGGACTCTGGAAGACTGTTGTGCATAAGCAGTCAGCTTTTCTTCGCTCTCTTCTTCTACTAGCTATCCTCCCCTTTCTTATGAGGAATTCTTCCCCTCAGTTCTACCCTCCCACCACATAGTACCTAAAGCTGTCAGCTTAAGTTTACCGTCTCCTCTGTTCTCCCCTGTGGGTACTGGCTGAGGCATGGACAATTGGAGTACCCCACATCACTGATTGTAGTGATTGGCTCAGATTTTAGTAAGCCCCCCAAATGAATTTACCAGAATTTTTCATGAGGATTTTCTATAAGAATAGTCTAGGAAGGTCCTCTCTTGTCTTTGGGGTCACAAGGTATTATTGACTTGGGAAAATAAACAAATGAATCCATAGAAATTCAAAAATATCCCCCAAAGATCGGGGGTCACTTGCTACAGATTAACCCAAAAAACCCTCGCTGTCACTGAGTCCATTCTGATTCATACCTACCCCATCGAACAAAGTAGAGCTGCTCCTGTGTTCCCAAGACTGTAAATCTTCATGGGAGCAGACTCATCCTCTTCATGCGCAGTCACTGGTGGATTCTACCTGCAGCCCAGGAGTTAGTCCATTGTACAACCAGGGTCCCAGTGTAGAACACGGTGCTTATTTACTGAGCATTATAATACTCTAGGGGCTATTTTCAATACTACATACAAGTTAAGAATGCGGTTTCATAACAACACCATGAGACAGACCACCCCTAACCTCATATTTAAAATGGGAAAACAGATATTTTAAGCTACTGGTTCAAGAATGTATATTTAGCAAAAGGCAAAAACCAGAACTCAACCCTAGACACTGGTGTTAAGAAAGTTCTCTCTAGAGAAGTAAAACCAGTGATTTTATATACGTGTGTGTATACATATATATAAATGAGACAGGGAGAAGTAATGTCAAGAAAATGGCTCACGATGTAGCAACGATGAAACATACAACTTTCCCCTAGTTCCTAAATGCTTCCTCCCCAAGCCCCCCCACCCCTTACCCCACCACTATCATGATGCCAGTTCTACCTTGCAAGTCTGGCTGGACCAGAGGATGTACACTGGGACAGATAGGAAATGGAAACACAGGGACTCCAGGGCGGATGATCCCTTCAGGATCAGTGGTGAGAGTGGCAATACCAGGAGGGTAGAGGGAGGGTGGGTTGGAAAGGGGGAACCAATTACTTAAGGATCTACATATAACCTCCTCCCTGGGGGACAGACAACAGAAAAGTGGGTGAAGGGAGACGTCAGACAGTGCAAGATATGACAAAAGAATAATTTATAAATTATCAAGGGTTCATGAGGGAGGGGGGAACAGGGAGAGAGGGGGGAAATGAGGAGCTGATGCCAGCGGCTTGGGTGGAGAGCGGATGTTTTGAGAATGATGAGGGCAATGAATGTACAAATGTGCTTTACACAATTGATGTATGTATGGATTGTGATAAGAGTTGTATGAGCCCCTAATAAAATAATTTTTAAAAAAAGAAACTGGCTCACACAGTGGTAGAAGCAGGTAAATCCAATTGGTAGGTCGGATGTTAAACTAGAAGCTTTTCCTGACTACTAGCGTAGCTGCAGAGTCTGATAAACTAGGAAGCAGGAAGGCTAATAATGAAGTAGGAAGATAAGCCAGAAAGCAGGAAGAACACAGATTCACGGATACAGATATAGATGAATCCAAGGTCAATGGATCAGGCTGTGACCACAGAGTCCAACGAACCCAAGATCAGCAAGTCAGATGGCAGGCTGCTGATGGCTCCCAGGGTTGGTAGGGCATATGGTGAGCCATTGGCTCATATCCAAAAAACAAGTCCATGAGCCAGACGGAGGAGCTTCAGACCCAGCAAGAAGCAAACAAGGTCGCCACAGAATCTACTTATATAGAAATTAGGCCACACACCAAAGGAAACTTCTTTTCAATTACATTAGGGTGTGACCTGAATAATAAACCCCACCCTTAACTTCTTAAAACTTATGGGCTACTCACAGTAGTTGATTGCATTATGTTAGATAATATCATGGTAAGCCTTAATTGCCAAATCACTGCGGATCCTGAACCAGCCAAGTGGACACAAAATCTATCACAACACTCTGGCTCTAAAATCTAGACTCTTACTCGCAAGATCTAAATATATATAGTTTCACAAACCTTTAGGGGATAACTGGTACTAAGAAACAGTGTCAATTAGCTTTCTTATGGAAAATATTAAATTAGATCACAGCTCATACCATATAATTTTTAAGACTCCAGATATATTAAATATACAAATGTTGAAAACAGATATAAATATTTTTTAATTTTTAAAGAAAATTTACAATATATTTTGGGCTTGAGGGTAGCAGAAGAAACAAGGTTGAGGGTTCTTGAAATAATATTTTACAAAAATATCCAGAAATCTGTCTGTAATGGAAGACAAGGGAGGCATTAGAGAAGAGTGGGGGAAGGATTTTCAGGGAGAGAGACAGGGAATTGGGAGTGAAAGAGAAGGAGGAAACAGTTGAAATCATTTGAGTTCCTGGATCTAGTCATTCCTAGATTGGTCTCATGTTTGGCCTTTTTAGTTACAAGAAAAAATGGCACCAACAAATGGAGTAAGAAAGAGAATGAGAGAGAGAGAAACTATACCAATCTCCCACTTAGGACATTCACCTACGGCTTGTCTACTTGCTGCTTGAATGATATCAACAGCAAAGTTATAACTAACTCTTTTTTGTATTTTTAATTTCTGAGTTGTTTTTGATGAGGACATCTTGCCACCTGTGCCTATACTTCTCTAAATTACGGGATTTTTGCTTCTTTTGTTTTGTGCTTGTAGCAATATAAGACCAATACACCCATGTGTCAGAGTTTCAAAATGACTGAGTAGAGATATGCCATTTCTTCTTACCCTTCTTCTGTTTTTTTCCTGTAAGAAATATCACCAATGTTTTCAGCCACGTGACTTAGTTCCCAAAACCCTTACCAATCAAGACACATTCAATAGACACAGCAATAGTTCTCTGTCAATAGTTCTCTTAAAATGCATCTAGGTACTCAGGACTGAACAAATACTCCTATGGTCTGGTTCATTCATGTCATTGCTTATAATCTGAACAATCTACTAAATTCATATTGCCCACTTGGAAACCACAATTTTAGCATGAGCAAGAAGGTGCTGGCTAACATTTAACTCACATTTTCCACTCACATATCTGTTCTTCAAGTAACTACTGCTTTTAACTTCAATGCATTTTGTTATTGTAAAATTTCATCATATTCATTTGACTCAAACATTTCCAAAGTTAACGTCATTATTTTGGATCTTAACTTCAATGTATACTAATTTCACCATCTCAGCTGATTTGATTGATTTTTCCTTCTCAATAAATTGTCACTCTGAATAGGCTTTTGAACTGCATAGTTCCACGGAGGATGTCTAGTTATGACATCCCCCAAGGTTCATATTGTTTTACGATGTAATTGACTTTTTCATCAGTCTTCTTGGGTACTTGTTCTTCAATGACCTGAAAATACCTGTTATGTCATCATTTCTGTCTTTTCCATATGTACATGGAGAATTTACAAATCCTTTATCAAATTTAGATACCCGGATTGCTACAGAATTTTCTTTCCCAGATCATTATTGCCTTTCCATATTTCTAAACCTATTGTGACCCACCTAAAAAAGAAGGGAAAAGTCAAAAGAAAAGAGACAAAATAAGAAAGAGATGCATTCATTTGCAGTGATTTGAGTTGGTTAGACCAAGTAGTTCTGGTTTAATCATCCAAGTTTTACAGCACATTATAAACAACACTAACCGCTTTGTGATGAATAATGTACGACTTACTCTCAGTCAACAACAGAAAATACTCTAAACATTGTCAGCAAGTTACTTTTAAATTAACTGCTAGCCAGCATCTATCAAAAATCCTGCTGTGAAAAGTTATATAAACAAGAAAACAATTAAAAACTCAACTGAAGTTTACACAGCAAATCTCATCTTGTTTTAGCTTTTAATCTCCCTGAATACATTATGATGGGGTAACACCCCCAAAATGGAATTTTTTTCAAAGCTATATTTAAATTTTTTAGTAAAACAATCTTATCACCTTCAAAGTACTCTCTATTATACTGAATACATTTGTCAAATCTGTGATTCCATTCTTGGAAACATTTTTCAAACTCATCTGTTTGGATGGTTGATACCACCTCCCTTGTTTCTATGTTCACCTCTTCTATGTCACCAAATCTCTGTCCTTTCATGACACTGTTCATTCACGGAAACCAAACAGTCACATGGAGTGAAGTCAGGTGAGTAAGGTTCAGGGGGCAAGAGAGGCATGCTGTTTTTGCTAAAAACTGGTGTACTGAGATGGCTGCATGAGCAGGTGGTGGCAAAATCAGCCCCCAATCTGCCACAAATCAGGCTTTTTTGGTCACTCATGGATACACTATTTTTTCAGAACCTCTAAATAGAAAGCTTGATTAATAGTCTGACCTAGTGGGATGAACTCCAAATGCACTATGAAATGACGTTTTTGACCATTCAGAAAGTTGATGGACGTCCAGAATGAAGTTTGTCATCAATCGATATTTCACCTTTTTTGAAATGAGAAAACCACTCGTACACTTGAGGTTTTTCCCATAGTGCTATCCTTGTAAGTTGTGTTCAACATCACAACAGTTTCTGCATCATTTTCCCCAAGCAGGAAACAAAATTTTACAGTTGCACCCTGTTCTCTTAAATCGGTCATCACAAAAAACAAGGTTTGAGAAAAATTGCTTTTATGAAAAAATTCACTGTGACCAAAGAGAACCTTCCCAGGTGATGACACTGTGAGCACTAACTCAGAGTGAGTTGCTCAACGCTGGCCTAGTGGGGAAAATGTATACTATGAAAGCTCTGCCTAGTGGATCTTTTTATGTCAGCAATGATATCCCTTGTTCCACATCTCCCTCTAAGGGAGGGGAGGGGGGGAGAGAGAAGGGGGATACTCTGGGGGGCATCCCTGAGCTACAGTTTCACAGTAAGAGAAATCTGTCACTCTGTCATCAAAAGACTGTTTAGGTGGAGGGTACTGAACTCTGTAACACTTAGACCTCTACATAGAGTTTCATGTATGAGATTTGCTGTTTCAGGTTTCAAATCAAAAGAGAGCTTCTCCTTCCTGAGTTGAGAATCACACAAGATCTTAATCACTGTGAATAATAATTATGGCAAGCCTATATAGTCTGTATATTGTACTTTGGCCGTCCTTGAAGTTACATCTATAATCTTCTAATTTTTTATGATTTTGTTACATGTAAATGTGTAAATTCAAATCCCTGTGGAATGAAGCTGCTTGGCATACAGAAAACAGAAAAGGGAGAAGAAAAGAAAAATGAAAGTAAGAAAAAACAAAGGAAAAGAATTAAAAGGGAGGGGTGATGGAATGCATCAGCCTATGTCTTCCTTTACAAAATATTCACAAACCTTATCTTGATTAATCTATTCTAGAACTTGCTGAGAAGCCATCTAATTTTTAGGAAGCAACTTTATTTTATGAATAGTGGCAAGATGAGTCAATTAGGAAATATGGAATTAGTCTCAAAGCAGTGAATGTTTTTTTAATCATTTAATAATTTAATCATACAATTCTTATCACAATCGATACATATATCCATTGTGTCAAGCACATTTGTACATTTGTTGCTATCATAATTCTCAAAACATTTGCTTTCTACTTGAGCCCTTAGTATCAGCTCCTCATTTTCCCCCTCCCTCCCCCCCCCCTCATGAACCCTTCATAATTCATAAATTATTATTATTTTGTCATATCTTACACTGTCTAACATCTCCCTTCACCCACTTTTCTGTTGTCCATCCCCCAGGGAGGAGGTTATATGTAGATCCTTGTAATCAGTTCCCCCTTTCTACCCCACCTTCCCTCCACCCTCCAGGTATCACTACTCTCACCGCTGGTCCTGAAGGGGTCATCTGACCTGGATTCCCTGTGTTTCCTGTTCCTTTGAATGTTTTTTTTTTTTTAACTCCCTCTTGTCCTTAAACCATTTCAGTTCCCACCACAGTCATTACTGCACTGCCTGACCTAGGAGTCACAATAATCCTACAAGCTGTCATGGTAAGGGAAACTTACCCACTCCTGCTAACACCTCCCAAGTCAGGCAGAAGGAAGACTCAGTTAAAGGTTCATTCTTTGTGCACTCATAGCACCCTGTACTTACCTTGTCAAGATGGTGTTAGCTTGTTTGACTATCCCACTGGCCTATCAGCTCTTTTTCCTTGTGCTGTTCAAATGACTGCCTCTTAATCCATGTTCAGGTTCCACATGAGCTCAATGAAATGTTCTGGAGTTCCCATGCTTCTCAATGCTATGCATGGTTTGTGATTGATCCACAAAAGCAAAAGCTTTTGCATAATCAGTAATATACAAATAAACATCTCTTTGGCATCCTCTGCTTTTATCTAATATCCATCTGATGTCAGCAATGATATCCCTTGTTCCACATCTCCCTCTGAATTTCTTGAAGCTTCCTGCTGATATACTGCTGCAACCGCTATTGAATAACCTTCAGCAAAAAATTTACTTGCATGTGATATTATTTGGTAGTTCCTGAACTCAGTTGGGTCACATTTCTTTGCAATGAATATAAATATAAGCTGTCCACTTATGAAGAATCAGCCACTGAAAGCCTTATGAGTAGCAAGGGGACATCATGAGCTAGAGTGCTGGAAGAAAAGCCCCTCAAATTAGAAGGCTCTCAAATCACAACCATGCAGTTGGCCAAAATGAAATTATTCACATTTATTCACCAACCAGCAAAGCTCGTGATGAAGAAATTTCAAAGTTCTATCAAGTTCTTCAGTTTGAAATTGATCGAACATGCAGCCAAGATGCATTGATAATCAAAAGTTGGACGCAAGAAGAAGGAGCAGTAGTTGAAAAACAGCCTTCGTGATGACATGAAGCAGGAGAATGCATGACACAATTTTGCTAGACCAATGACTCCATCACAAATACATTTTTAAATATAAGTCACCACTGTACACATGAACTTCACCAAACAAAATACACAGAAATTGAATTGGTGAAGAAGCTCAACATCACCAGGCAAAACAAGGCCAGGAACAAACCATCAACTGTTCATACTTTAAGTTCAATTTGACGTTGAATAGAGTTAAAACATGTGCAACAGGAGCCAAAGCACATCCTTGAGGGGTCCCACTTGAATTTCAAGAACATCTCGAGTCTAGATTGGACTCACTGAACAATCATGACGTAAGACCTGCTAAGCTGTGGGATGACTTCAAGACCATCAGGAAGAAACCAAAGGTCATTGAAAAGGAAGGAGGAAAAGAAAAGATCAAAAGGTAGGATGTCGGAAGAGACTCTAAAACATGCTCTTGACCATGGAGCTGCTGAAGCAAATGGAAGAAATGATGAAGTAAAGCACTGAATAGAACATTTCAAAGAGGCACTTGACAAGACATTTCATTTTAATGAAATGTGCAGAGACCTGAGATTAGAAAAAGATGCTCAGCATACAGCAATCTTTTTAAAAGACCTAAAGAAAAAATTCAGGCCTCAAATTATTGAATCAATTTGCTACATTGAAGTTTTCTATGGGGGAAATATTGAATGATGCAGGAAGCATCAAAAGAAAATGGGTAGCATTTACCCAGAGACAAAGTTCGGAGAGAAGAAAGAATGGAAGCAAGAAAAGCAAGGAGGAAGTTGGATAAGTGATGTTACATCGTCAGTATTGCAATAGATAAACTGAAACAAAAAGTGTAAAATTGGTGAATGCAAGCCATTATCCAATTCACAATAAAATGTAAGAGAAAAAAAACACAAAGAAAGACTAAGCATAGAGAGTGAAATTAACAAATAGCAAACCTAGACTATGGTATTTTAATATAGTTAAACTTTCAGTGGGTTGTCTAATTACTCAGCCCCTCCACTATCACAGCTACCTGCATTGAAATACTGGATCAATTCACAATTTACTTCCCCAAAGTT
>NW_022103896.1:75063450-75075277 GCF_000313985.2 Echinops telfairi | reverse complement strand
CCTTCTTTGCAACCAAGCATTATATGGGAGCCAGCACGTACAGCAGGTCCAAGCATAACTGCTTTGGTGGAAATGGGTTGGAGATTCTAAGTCTTCTGCCTCAAGCTCACTACATTCTCAGAAGCAGGCCCCCACATCCTTCCTCATCAACTCAGAACCCAGTACACCACATTTTGAAATTCCCTAATTTAATATAATCTCAAACTGAGGCAAGAACAGTAGACTAGACAAGTGGTGATGATAAAACGAGATTCACACTCCCCACCTATCCCCTCCGATTCACTGTTCTTCCAACCGCCTCACTCTGCCATAACTCAGAAAAGAAAAACTCACTCCCACCAAGTCACCTCTGACGCATCACAAACAGAAGTCAGAAATCCGTGTTGTCTGTGAGGATAAAGGACCGACAAGGTAGGCCTGGAGAAGGGATCACTCCAGGTCACAGCTATACAACATGACCCCGTGAACAGAAGGGTCAACCGTCTTGGTTATGAAATGGCCTGTTTTGGGTTCATTTTTAATCACTAAAGTAATATATGCTTTTTTGAAAATGAAAACTAAATAAATAGTAGAAGCTCGTTTTTTATCACCCATTGCACAAGCTTCACATCTCAGAAAACAAATCACTTTTACCTTCACTGAAGATATGAAGAATTCTATTTCTACATGTATCACTATTTGTTTTCAAGATGAAGAGTTCAATATTTTTGCCACATTCTTGTTTTCTTGCACTTAAAGAAAATAGTGTTACCTTGTCAATGTTTCCGACATTCTTGTCTGTATTCACATTTTCTGTGCTCTATTGAGTCCCTTTCATTTTCAAAAGATCCTGTTTTTACTGTTTTGTTGTTTCTCTTCCCTCTCCCCCAGAAGCATCAAACATTTTTATTCATTTGCCAACAATTCCCTATGACCTAGGGATTTTTTTATACCTAGGTATTTTTTAATGTACTATGCTAATATTTTAACAGTAACGTATAAAATGAAAAAATGTCACAGTCAAGTTTACAAGAAGCCAGGGGGAGGAAATGGTTGACAAAGAAGCATTTATTTGCTTAAAATTGTGGTATAACCTTGGAGGGAGTTCCATTCAACCCTGTACGGTTATATGAGTTATAATCAAATGGCAATGAGTTTTATTTGGGCATTAGATATACAATGCTTCCTCCCCGCCCCCACTATCATGATCCGAATTTGACCTTGCAAGTCTGGCTAGACCAGAGGAAGTACACTGGTACAGATAGGAACTGGAAACACAGGGAATCGAGGGCGGATGATCCCTACAGGACCAGTGGTGTGAGTGGCGAAACAGGGAAGGTAGAGGGAGAGTGGGTTGGAAAGAGGGAACCGATTACAGGGAACTATATGTGACCTCCTCCCTGGGGGACGGACAACAGAAAAGTGGGTGAAGGGAGACGTCGGACAGGGCAAGATATGACAAAATAATAATTTATAAATTATCAAGGGCTCATGAGGGAGGGGGAGCGGGGAGGGAGGGGAAAATGAGGACCTAATGCCAGGGGCTTAAGTGGAGAGGAAATGTTTTGAGAATGATGAGGGCAATAAATGTACGACTGTGCTTTGCACGGTTGATGTATGTGTGGATTGTCATAAGAGTTGTATGAGCCCCTAATAAAATGATTTTAAATAAGTAGAAAAGAAAAGGAAAAAAAGATATACAAAGTTTTGCACTACGTATTGCAAGACATTCTAGGTAAAGCAAGAGTTAGTCAGGAGAACACAGCCACCACCACAGGCCAATGAGTCAATTCCAATCTAAGGTAACCTGTGTGGTTGTAATAGAACAGCGGTTGATTTTTTGGAAGTAGACTGCCAGGTCTTTCTTCCAGGGAGTCTCTGGGTAACTCGAGTCCCTAGCCTTCTAGTTAGCAGTTGTGTGTGTTAACTGTCTGTACTACCTAGAAACGTGCCAGTCAATTAAAAGATGAGTGTCTAGGGTCTTAAAGTCAAACAAGTAGCCATCAAGCAGGGAAACAACAAAGCCCACATGAAAGAAGCACACCAGCCTGTGTGATCATGAGGTGTTGATGGGATCAGGTATCAGACGATCAAAAATAAACAATTATATTAATGTGAAGGAGAGAGGTCAGAGTGGAGATCTAAAGTCCATCTATTGATTATTGGACATTCCCTCACAGAAGGGACACACGGAAGGGACGATTATTCCAGGGTGCAGTATAGCACCGATGGAACACACAACAGTTCTCTAATTCTTTAATGCTTCCTCCCCTCACTATCATGATACAGTTCTACCTCACAAATCCTGCTAGACTGGCGTATGTACAATGGTACAGATAAGGGCTTTCAACACGTGGAATCCAGGAGAGATGGACCGCGCAGAAACAGTGATGAGAGTAACGATTCCATGAGGGTATGGGAAGGGAGGGTGGGGAAGGAAGAAAGGGGGAACTGATAGCAATGATGGATGTATAACCCCCCTCAAGGAGGACGAATAACAGAAATGTGGGTGAAGGGATACATTGGGTGGTGTAAGATATGAGAAATACATATATATAATTTATTAAGGGTCTGTGAGGGTGGTAGGGTGTGGGGGGAAGGAAATAAAGAGGAGCTGATATCAAAGTGCTCAAGTAGAAAAAAAAGTTTTGAAAATTATGATGGCAACATCTGTACAACGTCACTTAATATAATTAATTTATGGATTGTCATAATATCTGTAAGAGCCCCCCAAAGTGATTTTTTAAAGAGAACAATAGATGATAGATAGTAGATAGATAACTCAAATTGACAATTGAGTTAGTCAATTAATTTATATGGAGGACTGACAGAATCACTATCAGCTCCTCTGATTAATCTGCATAGGCTTGGATGATGCCATAATATGATCAAGCATTCAGTATTCCGGAGCATCTAGTTCTTCTTCCGACTCAGGTACACCTTAGCTCCCATGAGGGGACTAGCTCTAGCCAACGGATTGTGAATTCAAGGTTGAAAGGCCCAGGAATGACTCTCCAATGCCCTTTCCATGCTGTGGCAACGAAGATAACACTACGTTCCAACAGTACAACTACAAAACAAGCGCCCCTCTAAACTTGGGGCCCAAAGCACCCAGGTGGGACAGAGCTTCCTGCGAACCTATGTGGGGCATGAACCATGAGCCAAAAAGAAACATTAGTTCTTTTAGGTCACTGAAATTTTTTAAAATTATTTTACTGGGGGCTCATATAACTCTTATCACAATCCATACATCCATTCATTGTGTCAAACACTTTTGTACATTTGTTGCCATCATCATTCTCAAAACATTTTCTTTCTACTTGAGCCCTTGATGTCTGTTCCTCATTTTCCTCTCCCTCCTCCACCCTCCATCCCTCATGAACCCTTGATAATTTATAAATTATTATTTTTCATGTCTTACACTGACCGATGGCTCCCTTCACTTTTCTGTTGTCCATCCCCCAGGGAGGGGGTTATATGCAGATTCTTGTGATCGGTAGACCCTTCCTACCCCACCTTCTCCTTACTCTCCTGGTATCACTACTCTCATTATTGGCCCTGAAGGGTTTATCTGTCCTGGATTCCCTGTGTTTCCAGCTCTTATCTGTACCCGTGTACATGCTCTGGTGTAGCTGGATTTGTAAGGTGGAATTGGGATCATGTTAGGGAGGTGGGAGGAAGCATTAGAGAACTAGAGGAAAGTTGTATGTTTCATGGGTGCTATACTGCACCCTGACTGGCTTGACTCCTCCCCGAGGTCACTGAAACTTTTTGCTACAAGAGTACAACCTAGCTCACCTTAACAAGAAAAACTTTCTAATAGTATAAAAAAGATCAATCAGAGAGATGAGAAAACAGCTAAAAAGGAATATCAAGTGAGCATGGAAGTCAAAGAAGCAGGAACTAGTTGGTTATGAATGAAACAAGAAAGGTTCGTGAGGATTTTGGTTTTCATGGATAATCATTTCATCAACCCTTTGTTCTTATATACTGCTTCTCTTTGCCTCAATAATTTCCTTGTATCAAAATAGCACATACAAAAACACCTCATCAGAAAAGTAGAAACCTGAAATGATATAAAACAAATGCACATTACAAGCAGACCAAAATATTTACATGATGTAAACCATTAAATAAATAAACTATTAAAATAGTCCGATTGAGCTGAGCAAATGGAATCCAATAGAGCAGCTGTTAATATTATCTTCCCCCATAAAGAGAAACCTTGATGACTCATTTAGGGCTTCATAAATGGTCAGCCTTTTCCCTGCTTGATGTAAATAGGCTTTTTCCATCCAGCCTGTTGTTTAGTATATACAGTTAGATTGCATATATATATTCTTAGCAGCATAAGCTTCTATCTACCCTATCTCCTGAATCTTGAATAAGTCCCACCCCTCACCTCCCAATCCTCCCAAATACCATGCTCCATATCCAACTTAATCCACTAAATGTTAGGATGAAAAATGCCAGTATAACACCTTCTATTTATTTCTTTCTAGGTCCAATACCAGGATCATATCTATCAAGTAATTCAGACCAATAGTGGCCCTGTAGGGTGAAATAGAATTACTCCTTAAGGTTCTTAAGACTAAATCTTTATAGGAATAAACAGCCTCATCTTTTCTCCCAAAGAGTGACAAGTGATTTTGAACCATTGACCTTTTTGTTAGCAGCCCAGTATTTAAATCAGTCCACCATGACTTCAAAAATTCATGGGGAAAAAATTTACTATCTTTCAATTGCATTCTTCCTTGAACTTTTTGAAGCATGTGTATGTGTGTATACATATATGTATATGTAGATACAGAAATTTATTCTTAATATATATATATATATATAAGTAGTATAGTTAAAAAGCTTTTGTGTATCCCTCTGAAATTTTATCCTTCTCTTCTTTTGCCTACGGTTATTTTTTTCATTATTTGTTTGACCCCATTGCTTTAGTGGCAATTCAAAACACTTGCTGGCTTTGTTCAGGCCAGCAAATTTCTCTTTCTATATGACCTTTCTGGCCCTGGATTTGCAGTTTTGCCAAGATTATTTGCTAGGTCACTCCCTACAGGTATTGGGCAATTTACTATGCAAATGAGGTACTAGGTCTACCAAGGGGATTGGTCAGTTTGTAGTCTTGGCAGGAGGATAGGGTTATAAAAGAACCATTCCTACAAAGCACCATTTGTACCCAGGTTCCCTACTTGAGAATCTCATAACCTAGAAGGCAGATATACTGTAATGCACGAGACAGTGTTAGATGGTCCAAGATGGCGTAAGATGGTATGAGTAGCAAGAAGCAGGTGACTGGACAGAAAGAGTGTTGTAGTAAGAGTTCTGGTCCATGGAACAAGGCAGTGCAGTGGACTTGCCAACCCATCCAGGGAGAGAGACCTGAGTGCTGTCTGGCAGTAGAGTTTCTGGTAGAGTGGGTGAGGGGCCCTGAGTACTTTTGGCAGAACTAGAAAAGCTGTAACACTTGCTGGAGCAGGACAGAAGCCAGATCTAGGGCAGCCTGACCGCAGAAGACCTAAGTGAAGTGGCTGCCTCCAGTCAAGACTGAGAAGGAACTAAGAACTGTCTTGGTGGAAGCTCATCTTGATTGATGAACTGTATCCTATCTTCTGACTTATACCTATTACTTCCAAGATGATCTCAAGTCCAAATTGTGTCCCATTACTTTGCAAAGATAAAGAAATGTTCCTAGGCCAAAGAGGGGGGAAACAGGACAAAGTAACCTAGGAACCATATACTCAGGAATTCTGTGTGGCTATTGCAACACCTGATTGAACCCAGCAGAGAAGTAGAAAGAGCTGTATGAGCTTGCCTGGTGTCAGAATTGGTAAAGGGGTTGGAGAGTGCAGGGATATCTGACCTCCACGTCTTAGTAATCCATTCAGGGATAATGGTGACCCACCTCTAAATATAACTTGGGAGGGGGGAGGAGAAAAGAAAAAGTGTTAACTTTTACCAACATGACCTGTATTTTAAAAGACAGGGAGGGGTACAAATCCTCACCTTCTTCTGGACAGGGTGCATGACAAGTTGGTGGCAGTATAAGAGGTCTGGGGATAGAATGAGAGTTCTCTTACCTAATACTTTTTGGGGGAAATCCAAACCAGGAGTTTGAGAAAGAATGAATCAGGTTGCTGGAGAACTGTCATGTAGCAGTATCAAGGCTTAGTTATACTCGGGAACAGGAGAAGGAACCACCAACTAACAGAGTCAAGAAAAATAAGTTGACCTTGTGAGATGGTGTAAATTGCAGCACTCTGATGAATTTCCCTGCACTTTACCTTGCTTATGGATGCATTTCCAACTGGAATGAAAATTGTGCAGATCAAAGAACTTGTCTCTTCAGAGCAGTGAGTTGATAGGATGGGTAGATTAGAATTTAGATATCTACAGCAGGGAATGATAAAGGTTAGCTTCAACCTCCCCTGGATGTGTTTAGTCTTAAAATGAATAGGACAAAAGAGAATCTCCATGGGATAGTTTTCTCTTTTCCTTATGGGTCTGGAGAAGGGAAGGTAGACAAAGATGTTGATCAGATTATACAATTCAAGTGTGATTTTCAGCAGGGTTAATGGTGGTTGTAAGGTGGTAATAGTAGATGTAACTGAAATAGGGGAGGAAGTTAAATTTTTATCCGTGAAAGAGAAAATGACTAGAAGAGCCAGATGGTGGCCTGTGGTGGAGTGAAATTTCTT
Organism: Echinops telfairi; assembly: GCF_000313985.2. Lineage (NCBI taxonomy): Eukaryota > Metazoa > Chordata > Mammalia > Afrosoricida > Tenrecidae > Echinops > Echinops telfairi. The sequence continues at coordinate 75,068,594 of NW_022103896.1, read as the reverse complement.
AATATGACTCCTGTACTCATGTCTCTGTAACTCTCACCACAAGATTGAATAGGAGTATACAAATAAGATGAATGCAAAATTAATAGAGGAAATTGGCCAGTTTCTTTTACCAACCTCCTGGCTAGAAGGATGAGTCATCTTTGAGTGAGCAGGGAGACCAAGCCCGGGACCATCAGAAGGGCATGTTCCAGATCACAGCCTGAAATGTGGAGACTGAGATCAGAGACAGCAGTGATTTTGGCACAGAAACTGGAGCACAGAACAGGAGCAGCAGTGATGAGATGGTGAGGCAGATCGACAGGCTGGATTCCTGGCCCATCGAGGCAAACTCCAAGGGACCACATGGCGGAGAGGCTGAGGACTAGAGAGAGGCTTGGCTGCTGGCTAAGGAGAGCTGCTACTGTGGACCAATGACTACAGCCTTATTGTCTGCTGATCATGACTTCTAATAACCTGATAACTTCCCTTTTAAAAAAAGCAATAAAAAGAAATATCCATAATAGTGAGGGGAAAAGGAGAAGTCCCTTGATGTTGAAAACTGTCATATAATTGACTACTATCTGAAAGACCGGCATTTTGAACCCATCAAGAGGCAACTCAATAGACAGGCCTGGCAATCTGCTCACTAACGATCTCAGCGGGGAAAGTTCTAAGGAACAGTTCTAGTCTCCACACACGGGACCACCATAAGTTGGAATAGAGCCAAAAACAAATAACAATCAAGCAAATTATTAATATTAAGAACTTGAAGACGATATGGAGAGCCTGAGGGTTGGCACCTGCCTGGCTGGTAGCACAAACCTTCAGAAGATTAAGCTCTAAAATCCTCAGTTCTGTGGAATATATACTCCATTGTGCATGTGGTTGTTGTTTTTATGTGCTATTGAGTTGGTTCCAACCCATGACGACACAGCAGAACAAAACACTGCATGGTCCTGCGCCATCCTGAGCCCACTGAGGCAGCCGCTGTATCAATCCATCTCTTCGAGGACTCAGTTTGACCTTGTACTACTCTAGCACCACAGTTCAAATGCATCAATTCTTCTACGGTCTTCCTTATTCAGTGTCCAACTTTCACATGCATATGATGCAATGGAGACTACCATGGCTTGGATCAGGTGCCCCTTAGTTCTCAAGGGAACATCCTTGCTTGCCAATATTCTGTATAGATCTTGTGCAGCAGATTTACTTTATACAATACGTGTTTTGATCGCTTGACTGCTGCTTCCATGAACATCGATTGTGGGTCCAAGTAAGACAAAATCTTTAACAACTTCAAACTTTTCCCCATTTAACATGATGCTTTTGTGCATATCCATGAGGTATTTGGACTCCAGCAAATTTACCAAAGAAAATAAAATTTACAATAGCCTATTGAGTGATGACCTCAATTTTTGTAAGAAATATAACACTAAAGAGAATTAGATGTTGTCACTTATGTTTATTGATCAGTATATTCTTCTATTCATCTAATAAGAAGATTGCGTGGTGACCATGGTCTCACAGTCACTGGATCGAGAGTACCAGGCCCATTATTGAGACCAAGCACATACAATGGCCTAATGCAATTACAGTGTTGGTGAAGAATATTAAAAGTACTATGAACTGCTAGTAGAAAAAAGATTGGTCTTTTAAAAAAAAGTGTGCCTTAGAGGTAAGGATGGTGCCTTAGAGGTTCCCAGAATGTGCCTCCGAGGTGAGGATGGTGAGACTTCATCTCACATATGTTCATCTCACACATGACATGTTATCAGGAGAGACCAGTCCCTGGAAAGGACATCATGCTTGGTAAAATGGAGGGTAAGTGAAAAAGAGGAAGACCTTCAACAAGATGGATTGACACAGTGGTTGTTAACAATGGGCTCAAGCCTAACTGTGATTGTGATGATGGTGAGCACCTGGCAGTTTGGTGGTGGTGTGTTCTGTTGACCACATAGTCATTCTGGAATGAACCCTACTCAACAGCACCTGACAACAACCACCCTTTCTGTCACCGAGCTATTCCAAAGGAGTACTATATAGTCAAAGCAATTCTTGTCAGAAGCCCAGGGATATTGGCTGAACTTTGACAAGAGGTTGATAAAATTCATATGGAAGAGCAAAGAACTTTGAGAATCAATACTCCCTGGCATAGACAAAGTATCAAGGCTTACCATAGAGCAATAATATGAACAACAATGTCATACAAAGATAAACAAATACATAATTAGAGCACAATCAAGAACCCAAGGGTACTCATACACAAGCAAGAACCTGATACATGACCGAACACACTGCAGATCAGCGAGGCAAAGACTCGGCCCATGCTGCCACACTAGGAGGGGGGAAGCGCAGTTGGATCCCCATTTCCAACTCGACACAAATACAACTTAAAGATGGATTGATAACTGAAGCGTGAAAGGTCAAACTTTTAGAAGAACACCTCTACATCTTTGAGGTTGAAGTTATCTTTTAAATAAAATGCCGAGTCCACCAAAAAGAAAAGAAAATCAAGACTTTCTATCCATCAGAAGACACCCTAAAGAAAACTAAGGGTAAGGTACAAATGGGGGAGCTATATCTGCAAGCAAGTCACATAATATTAGTATGCAAGAGTTATTATTCCAGGAATCCTTTACCTCATGAAATCAATAAGAAGTAGGCAACAATCAAGGAGATGCACATTAAGACCAGCATGAGATACCACCTTACACCCACAATGCTAGCCCAATGCAAAAATAAATAAATAAATAAATAAGAAAACACCAAATGCTGGAGAGGTTGTGGAGAGAATGAAACTTGTATCCACTGCTGGTGGACTTGTAAATATATACAAACCATGTGGAAAACGATACAGTGATACTTCAAGCAATTGGGAATTGAGATCCCATATGATCCAGCACTACCATTATTCGGCGTATGCTCCAAGTGAATAAGATACACACACGGTGGATGTGTGCTCTCCCGTGTTTGCAGAAGTGGCAGCAGAGTTCACGGTAGCGAGGAACTGGAAGCAGCCCATGTGCCCACCAGTGGAAGAATGAATAAAGTCTATGGAACATACACACAGTGAAATAGTATACATCCATTAAAAACCAGCAATAAAAGCGTGAAACACCACATGACATGGAAGGACCTGGAATCCACTATGCTGAGTGAAGTTTGTTGATCACAAAAGGACAAATATTGTGTGAGTCCACTACTATAAACACCAATTAAACAAATCTTAGTGATCAACTCCTTTTATAAACTTATCAATCCCAAGTAAAATCAAACACTACATTGTTTAATATCACATACAATTATATAAAGTAAAGCTATAAAGAAAAGTCAGAGAATGATTCACTCAGAATTTATTATTGGGGTTCTTTAGGGAAATAGGAAAGAGAGGGATTTCATTTTGGAGAGACCAACTGTAGATCTCAAAGAAATTGGGCTTTTTCTAGTTCTTTCGTTAACAAATGGGCTTTTAATCTTTAGCCATACATATGCTACATAGGCTTCCTTGTATATAAAATGAGTTTTCAATGAGAATAATAAAGTTAGTATGCATAAGAATTCCTATTTAAAATGTATACTCACTGGCCCAGCTGTTGGGGAATCTGTTTCAGTAGATCTTTTGGGGAAGGGAGGTACCTCAGATTTTTAAAATAAGCCTCTCAAAAGAACCTGAAAGTGGCTCACGGACTACACCAGGAGAAATACTCGAGTCTCACTCCCACACAATGAAGCTCTCTATCAGACCTTCCCAGAGGTTCTCTCTCAAATTAAATGCTATACAACAGTACCTAAAAAGGATCCAAGCAGAAGAGTGTAGGTTAAAGCAGGAAAGAAGGCCCTGTGATTTGCTTAATGGGCTTGCTTCCCCCTCCCCATCGCAGCCGCTCTGGAAGCATTTCTGCAAGTCCAGCATTTTAAGACCCACGAGAAAGGAACTTTCAGTGTCGACTCCACTGAACGCTTTTCAAAATAAAAAGAAGTAACTGTGTGGGCTGAATTATAAGACAAAGGAATGCTAGAAAATAAAACCTGGGTACATGTTGGCTACTATTTAGAAAATGTGTGTGCTACTGCGGCATGTTTAGAACAAGCACAGTATTCGGCACATAGTAGGTATGCAATGCAAATCCATGCAACAATATATCTGATTTGATAAAATAGAATTTAAGCCCAGGGACAAGCTACCCTATGGTTGATTCTAAATTTGGGGTGAGATTCATAACATAGTAAAAACCCCAATTTCTCCATGGAAATACCCCCAAACAATGGATTTGATAAGTGACCCATGGCAAACCACACCACCATGAGTACCTGCTGAAAGGACGGATTTTCTAGTTACAAACATAGCCTGAACATGCTGTCTAGAACAGAACCAGTCTGCATGAAGCGTGTCGCCAAAGTGAGAAAGGAATGCAAAGGAATATTCAAATAGGGAAAAAAGGTGGGTGGCTACATATTGGTGTCAATGAAACATCGTGTAGCAAAATGTGTTCTTTCTGAATTTACATTTCGTGCACATATCTCTTAATTAATACTTGGCCATAAACAAAACATTGTGAAATATATTTGGGGATAATTTGCCAAATTATAGCCACTCGCAGAACTCCTAGCCATCAAATATTGGCCAAAGCTTATAGTATCTATACTGGCAAAAACAAAAAGTTGGTATGCTAGGTGTAAGCCCTTCTTCTCATATGCCATTGATTTCTGTTGATTTCTTTGGCCTTCATTCAAGAGATGCTGGCATGGTCTGTTGCCTAGCAACAGCATGCGGCACACTTTTCCACTAGCCCATAGAAATGTTGTCTGTCTGGACCTCATGCCATTCAGCATCACGGTTTCATAAACGATGACAATCTCTTAGGGGCTTTACTTTCCTATTTCCAAGAGTGCCTGAAGAAGGCTATTAAACACCCACCCCTTCGTCACAAACATTGTGCTCTGCTTAAAATATGAAAAAGCCGTTGGTAACCCACTTACCTAAGCACTGACAAAAGAAGCAATATGACCAAGAATCTTCTTGAAAATTGTAGAATGTACTCTTTGAATGAACTGTAGCAGTTTAATGATATTCATATATTCAACAAATATTTAATCAATGCTTCCTCTGTGCCAGACATGTAGCATTTAGGATACAGCATCTCAGTAACATAGACACTGGCCCT
>NW_022103896.1:75059688-75061462 GCF_000313985.2 Echinops telfairi | reverse complement strand
TCCCATAGGCGTTACCCCAATCACATCACCATGGTCACCTGCACTCCTAAAAAGCAGCTCCTCCTCAGTTACATTTTGAGTGCTCCCAAACCGAGGGGCCTATACTCCGTCACTATCTCTGACAATATTTCCCTTCCATTTGTTAGACCTTCAGTACTTGACAATGTTTCAAAGCTATGCCTAAGCTTTTCCTCCAATGTGGGCAGCCTAACCCTTCTTTGTTGTCTGTTCTTAGCCTGGAAGCTGCATTGAAACGTGCTCACCTTGGGTGACCCTGCTGGCATTTGAAATGCCATGGACATAGCTTCCAGCACCACAGCACCACACAAGCAATGCAGTATGACACACTGGCAGGCAAGTGTGTCTCTGCCTTACTAATGGACGTGAAACAAGTCACTGCCCAGGGCTACCTTGGAGGTTTGATCTGCCTAAGGAGAAAAGCCACGTTTCCCTCAAAGGCATGACTCTGTGTAGAAGAACCATGTCAGAGGCGCCAAGAAATTTATCAGGGACCATACAGGAAGAAGAGTCATCAGTGGAGCATGTTCAAGAGGCTGAGACCAGAGGAACCAGAGGTTGCAGCCTGGACACCATGGGACAGAACAGAGGAGCAGCACTGAGCTATAGGCTGTGAGGCAAAGCAGTGGGGCTGGTTCCTGGCCCATGGAGAAAGAGGCCAAGAGGTAATGTGGCTGAGAGGCTGTGATCCTGGCCTGTAGTAATCTGTTTACTTGCCTAACAGACCTTCTTAAATGTGAGTGCTGCGTGTGAGTTCTGTGTGGCCATGACAATGAATTGCTGAAGCTAGCACAGAAGTAGAGTGCTTTGCAAGGAACAGTTGGTGTCAGAATAGGCTAAAGAAGGGTGGAGGCTGAAGGGCTCTGGGAACTAGGGAAGCCAGGGGAGGTCAGGTGTGGCCTCCATGCTGTTTTCACAATGGCTGTGAGAAGGACTTGCTTTCTGTTTTACCCTCCCGAACAGAATGAAACCATGCACCTTACTCATCTTTTGATTTCTAGCTCTGAGCACGGTTCTTGGCTCACCGAAATGGTTTAAACTTTCTTCTAAGAAGGCTACAAAAATGCTTTTATCAAGCACTTGTATAATGCTAGCTACTGTGCCAGGTATTTTTATATTGACAATTTCATGTGACCATCCATCATTAAAGCCCTGAAGTATAAGTGCTATCATTTTCATTGTACAAATGACTAACCCAGAACTTAGGAAAGATCAAGGTACTTAGCCCAAATCATATAATAAGGACAGGGCAGGCCTTGAGACTATGTCTTCAGACTCCAACATACGGCTTCTTTTCACAATACCAGAGTTTCTAAAGAGGGTTCTAAACGCATGCCGATGCTTGTGGTTAATATACAGTAAAAAGAAAATGGCATCATCAAAACGACATGTTTATATGTTGTCTTTAACATATCTTCAGATGTTACGATTTAACAGCATCAATTCTCATTCCCATTTTCAGTCCAGTTGCTCTAGGGTCAATTCCATCTCAAGGCAAACCCATGTGTGTGAGAGTAGAACTGTTCTCTATTAGAATCTTCAATGGCTGTGACTTCTCAGAAGTAGACCTTCAGATGCTTCTAAGTGCACTTAAACCTCCAACCTTCAAGTCAACATCTGAGCGTATTAACTGTTTGCAGCCCCCAGGGACTGGCTCTCAACTCATTAAATTCAAACTCACTACCATCGAGTCAATTCCAACTCATTTTTCAGCCCTAGCGGGATAAGAAAGGGGCTGAAAGGCAGGGTGTCAATA
>NW_022103896.1:75042677-75058677 GCF_000313985.2 Echinops telfairi | reverse complement strand
TTTATTATTTATTATATTATTTATGGCATCAAGCGTGTACAGTATGAGCCAATCAGTGGCAGTAATGACAGAGCATGCGCTGTTACGCAAAAACCACGATAGAGTGAAGCCGCGGAAGTCGAAGCGCGAAATGGCGAGGGTTCACTGTACTGCTAACAAATCCTCTACCATGACATCAGTTACAGTATTCTTCAACATACTGTCAACTTCCTATAAGATAGTGGGCTATTGAGGATACAATTACGTTTATTCAGAATAACTTTTTAATCATTTAGTATTTTTTAATTTGCAAAAACAGTAGAGTATAACAAATACTAATAATCCACAGTTAATTAGTGCTAATAGTTTGCCCACCACTTCTCTGTCAGTTTGTCCTACTGTAGTGGCTTGCATTTTACTGTGATACTGAAAGCTGTGTACTACTAAGAAAACTTTACCTGAATCAAGAGGCCGTCCTTCAAATGAAACCAGAGAACTGTGTGTATTTTAAAGTCAAGAGAGATGTGCATCAAGGTTGTGTCCTCGCCTCACACGTGTCCAATCTGTATGCTGAGCAGATCATCAGAGAAACTGGACGATCTGAATAAGAACGAGGCATCAGGAATGGAGGAAGACTTATTAACAAGCTTCGATGTGCACATGACAACATTGTTTGCTAAAAGTGAATAGGACTTGAAGTGCTAGCTGATAAAGATCAAGAATTTCAGCCTTCAATATGAATTATAACTCAATGTAAAGGAAACCAAAATCCTAACAATTGGGCTAATAGGTGATAACAGGAGAAAAGGAAAAAGAGTTAAGTTGACAAGGATTTCATCCTCCTTGGATCCATAATCAATGATCATGGAAGTAGCAGTCAAGAAACCAGAGGACAAATTGCATTGGGTCAATCTGTTGCACAGGAAGTCTTGAAAGTGTTGAAGAGCAAGGGTGCCATGTGGAAGTCTGAAGTGCACCTGCCCCAAGCCATGCTGATTCCAGTCACCTTATACACCTGTGAAAATTCGAAACCGAATAAGGGAGACTGAGTAAGAATTGATGTACTTGAGTTCTGGTGGCGGTAAAGAATACTGAAAGTACCTTGGACTGCCAAAAGAACAAACAAATCTATCTCGGAAGAAGTACAGAATTATAACCAGAATGCTCCTCTGCAGTGATCACGGTGAGCCTTGTCTCATGCACTTTGGGCATGTTTCCAAGGGAGACCAGGCCCTGGACAGACAGCATGCTTGGTGACGCAGAAAGGCAGGAAGAAGAGGGAGACTTGCAAAGGGCTGCGATAACAGAGTGGCTACAACAATGGGCTCCAATATGTGAAGACGGCACGGGACTGGAAGGGGTTTTGTTCTGTTGTGTCACTCTGCTTCGGAACCAACTCATCAGCACCTCACAACAGCAATTTTTGTTTGTCACCTGTAAAATATTCATAAATCATGATAACTATTATTTATTGAAGGTTAATTATGTGCAAAGATACTATGAGATAGGTATAATCTTAATTTTATAAGGAGGACTGAGACAGAATTCTAAAACGTACGATTGGCATTCAGACTCAGGAAGCCAGGAGCCCAACGTTCACAACACATCTTGCCAAGAGCTTCCCCCCTTGTGTCCCCTTGTCCCGATGTTTGAGGACCATTTTGTGATTTCCTCTGCTAGGGCTGCTAGGTCCTGGAACAGATTTTACACTCGTTACGTTTGTTTGGGGTCAGGTTGTGAATCAATGCTGGCCCCACACCCCAGTGTATGGGGCGCATGACTTGACTGCTCAGCCTCACATTGACATTTGAAGTACACGAAATGCCATGAGCCACACTATTTCAACTCGCTTTTAATATTACTGGGGCCATCATTGGTTCTGCCACCTGGAGTATTGCTTGGATTATATTATTATTCTAACCCAAGACTTGTACATGCAGAGTGAGAGGAGGCTTATGCACCAGTTCACCACTTTTGTTGTTAAAATCATCCAAGTGATGTTGCCACAGAAAATAAATCCAGACATGGCCATGGATGGTAAAAACTGGGCGAACAGAATGTGAGGGCGATCTAGCTGTGACATCTGTTACCCCATTGATCACCAGGGTTGATTCGGCTGATCTGGCTGGCTAGGCGGGTGTCCCCTTTCTCCCTCACTGCTCCATGTGCGTCCCTCCCAAAGCTGCGTGCTTGTTTGAAGAGGATGACCTTTCCCGATAGAAGGAAGACCATCAAAAAACACACAAAAAACTGGGAGAACATTCACAAAATGTATAAACAATGAATGTCTAAAGAATAAACCACACGAGGCTTTCATTTAATACATGGAGCTCTGCGATCACATTCTCAAACAAATAAAACTGGCTGAGAATCTCTATTCAGACACAAAGCTATCCGAAGAGCTAAGAAAACCAAGTTTTCTTTATGAAAAACATGAAGGAAAACTCAGCCAGTCAATAACGTTGATCTAATAGCTGTCGAACCACAGTATACATTTTAGAAAAAATATGAATATGTGATATTAGAATGAAAAAGGGTTCAGTAATGGTATTTGGATTCAAAATCAAGCTGGTTAATTTCTCTTATTTTCTACATATGTCTACAACACTAGAAATGTTATATTTTGTTATATATATATATGTCACATATTGCTTTCTTTACTTTTTTAGAGATAACATCATACTACATTCAGAACACTCCCTCCAAAAATGGATCACTATATCAGCACATATTCAAAGACTCGTCTGGGGTGTTCAGAGTCCTAATGGTGCTATGTGGTAAATGTTGGACTGCTCACCCTGAGGTCAACAGTTCAAACCCATCAGGGAGAGAGATGATGCTTTTTGCTCCAGTAAAGATGATTTACAGCCTTAGAAACCATACATAGGATTGCTATGGGCCAGAATTGATTGGATGTCATGCTTTTTTTTTTTTTTTTGGTTCTGAGGTGCTCGGGATTGGACACAGCATTAGCCCTTAGGCACCCAACAAAATCCCTGACCGGCAATGCTGATGTTCCATCAAGGGGACAGTTCATGTCAAAATAGCAAAGCAAGCCCACAAATCCTAATACTAGTCCTACCGATAAAGGTGCAGCATGGGAATATCTTGGAATCCTCGGGAAAATGTTTTAGAAAGGAAAACACCAACTTTTGAAAGGGATACTAAGTACCATTAGTAACTTTCGTTTCTGGGTCAGATTGCGAATAAATTTGTACCATAAAACTCTGAAATATCAAAAGAAAACGACAAGGCTTTACACTCCACATCTGGCTCTGGTTGTCTTCTCTGCTCCCCAAACTCCAGAAGTCTAGTTCAAGAGAATAAAATAAGCATTCTCTTTGTAAACATAAGTTCTTAAAAAAAACAAAATAGACCTCACTTCCGAGCACTTTATATAGGTTAACATTTACTTCAAAGACCTTACTTAGTTCATGGTAGTAAAACGTATTCTCCCATAAAAAGATAATAAAAAAGTTCAAAACTGTATTCAAAAGGTAATTTTTAAAGGAGTTCATAGATCACCATATGTATTGCATTCATTGACACTCTGCAGTAAGAATGCAGTAGATTGTAAAGCAAGGCATTTCCAGAAATGGTAATGAAGTGCAGCCAAAATAGAGATAATTATTTTAATTAATGGTAATGATTTTAACGGTTGAACATTTTAACTAATTAATTATGATTGATAGGAATATGATTCAAAATTGTAACTGAAAAACCAGGAGCAATAGGTTCCGCAGAGAGCATAATCACAACCTGAAATCAGGGCATTGCTTTTCCTTGGAAAGCTACATTTTGGAACATTCAAATTCCTTTTATATACAGATACATATATTCTTTAAAATAAACTACTAGAATATTGGACCTAGTTCTATTCAGAATTATTTGTCAGGTATGGAAACAAAATATGAAATGAGAATACATGAAGGAAATATGCTATCTTTTAGCTGTAGATCTTAATACCATATTATCCACCTGAATACTTTTATACTTGCTAGTCTTCAAGTTTTAGCATTTTTGTTTAAGATAAGGATCTTGACTATATAAAGCTACTCAATTAGACTGGTCAGATAATGTGAAAGTTGTTTTGGTTTCGTTTTTCATTTTAATGAATATATTGACGTAAAATAAAATTTTCACCTAGTTTTTTATACTTTGGATATTGGATTGTTAACTCTTTCAAAATATGACAAATTACAAATATCATCTGAAGAAGGTCTAAAGCCAATGAGATCTGGTTCTGCTTACTCATTGGTCTCTTTTATCAATGGCTTTATTCAATTGAGGAAGGATATACTTTGACATAACCCAGAAATGATCTTGTGTTTTGCCTGTAATTCAATCTGTGTTGGTTAGGATTGTTTTACTATGTTGAAGTAGTTATTTCACATTAAATAATCATTTTTACCTGTAGGAAAAAAACAATGTTCAACTGTTAAAAATCATTACCATGTTGTCATTCTATTTTGTAGGGTTCGAAGCAATAACAAGTAATGACAATAGAATGTGACCAAGGTGGAAAAGCAGAAAAGTTCAGAGTAGCTGTCGTGTAATGCACAGGGATAGGAATGTGGCAAGAAATAACACTAATGGTGTACATATAAGCCAAATTTTAAAGTTTCTTGCTAATCAAACTAATTAAAGAGGCCATGGAACAGAAAAAGAATAGGGGTTCACCACAGAAGGAACAGCTAATCAAATATGTTTTTATCAACACTAGCTGCCACCAAGTCAATTCTAACTCATAGCAGCCTCATGTGTCAGAGTAGAACTGTGCTCCAACGGGTTCTCGATGACTAATTTTTTGCAAGTGTATTGCCAGACCTTTCTCCTGAGGTGTGTCTATATGGACTGGAACCTCCAACCTTTTGACTAGCAGCTGTACATGTTAACTATTACCCAAAGACTCATTACTATTGAATCTATTCTAATTCCTAGTGAACCTGGGTTTCTAAGATTGTAATCTTAACAGGAAATGACAGCCTCATCATTTTCCCTCAAAGGTGCTGGTGATTTTGAACTGATGACCTTGCAGTTAGCAGCCCAATATTTATCCCATGCTGCCACACAAGAGCTTCCTATGTGTTTAGCATTAAGAGGGCCATATTAGCGATTTTGTTGTAAAACTGATGGGAATGAGGAAAGAAACCAGGAGATGACTGTTGATACAGTCTAGGTTATCGACAATAGAGCCGGACTGAAGCACAGATGATAAGAGTCATTCCTAAAATAGGATGGCCTGGATTTGGCTAACAAGTAAGTCTGTATAGTGACTACATACAGGAAGCTTAAGTTTGAGGGAAGAAATTGGCTTTCTTTGGGACATGTGAAAAATGAGCTGTAGAGAGAAATCGAAATAATTCCCTTTTCAAATAGGGACTGGACAAAGTTGCCCTTTATCACCACTTTTATTTAATATATTTCTGTAAGCTTTAGCTAGAGCCATAAGGCATCATAAAGAAATTAAAGCTATCCACCTAGGCACAGAAGAAATAAAAATTTCTGGTTTGCAGATGACATAATCCTATATATAGAAAACCCTAAGATTCAATTAAACAATTGCTTGAGCGCATTAAAAAAATTTGGCAGTGCAGCAGGATATAAGATTAATATAGCATAATCAGTTGGGTTCTTGTATATTATGGAGAATGATACCAAAAAATATATCAAAAGAGCACTATCACTTGCAATAGCTACACAAAAGATAAAATACTTAGTAATAAATGTTAGCAGAGAAACAAAAGACTTAGAACAAATACAATTATAAAATACTCCTTCAAGAAACTGAAAAGAACACACACAAATGGAACAAATTATCATATTCCTGGATAGACAGACTAAATATTGTGAAAATTTCAATATTACCCAAATCACTTTAAAAATTCAATGCAAATTCTATCCAAATCCCACTACAATTATTCAAAGAAAGGGAAAAACTAATTACCAACTTTATACAGAAATGAAAGAAACCTAGTATAAATAAAACTATTAAAAACATGAAAACAAAGTAGATAGCCTTTCACTCTCAGACATTAAAACCTACCAGATGGCCACAGTAATCAAAACAGGCAGATACTGGCACAACAATAGATATGAGGTCCAATGGATTCGAATTGAGAAACCAGAAATACAATTAAGTACCTATAGATATCTAATTGTTTATTTAAAAATCTAAAACACATTAAATGGGTAAGAGATAGCCTTTTCAACAAATGGTGCTAGAACAAGCTGGATCTTTGCCTGCCAAAGGAATGAAACAAGACCCATACCCCACACCATGTACAAAAACAAACTCAAGATGGATCAGAGACCTAGACATAAATTACACAATAAGACCTTCACTGAGAAATAAGGACAAACTTAAGGACTCTAATATAAGGCATAAACATGATGCTGAACATAATTAAAGTAATATCCACAATATAGAAGGCAAAATAAAGAACAGAGACCTACTAAAAATACAACATTTATGCACACCAAAAGACTTCATCAAGGACATTGGGCCTCTACTCAAGTACTCCCTCAATGCCAAACATTTTGTTCTATTAAACTGGCATTCCATGATGCTCACTTTCCCAACATGATTGCTGAAGACACAAAGCAGGTGTATAAGTAAATGTGGTAAAGAAAACTGATGGTGCCCAGCTATCAAAAGATATAGCATCTGGGGTCTTAATGGCTTGAAGATAAACAAGCAACCATCAAGCTCAGAAGCAACAAAGCCCATATGGAAGAAGCACACCAGCCTGTGTGATCACGAGGTGTCGATGGGATCAGGTATCAGGCATCAAAGAACAAAAAATCATATCATTGTGAATGAGGGGGAGTGCAGAGTGGAGACCCAAAGCCCATCTGTAGGCAACTGGACATCCCATTACAGAAGGGTTGCGGGGAGGAGACGAGCCAGTCAGGGTACAGTATAGCACCAATGAAACATATAACTTTTCTCTAGTTCTTTAATGCTTCCTCCCCACCACTATCATGATCCCTAATCTACCTTACAAATCCAGCTAGACCAGAGAATGTACACTGGTACAAATAAGAACTGGAAACACGGGGAATCCAGGACAGATAAACCCCTCAGAACCAATAATGAGAGTGGCAATACCAGGAGGGGAAGGGGAAGGTTGGGTAGAAAGGGGGAACTGATGACAAAGATCTACATATAACCCCCTCCCTGATGGATGGACAACAGAAAAGTGGGTGAAGGGATACATCGGATAGTGTAAGACATGACAAAATAATAATAACTTATAAATTATCCAGGGTTCATGAGGGAGGGGATGCAGGGAGGGAGGGGGAAAATGAGGAGCTGATACCAAGGGCTCAAGTAGAAAGCAAATGTTTTGAGAATGATGATGGCAACAAATGTACAAATGTGCTTGACACAATGGATGGATGGATAGTATAAGAGTTATATGAGCCCCCAATAAAATGATATTTTTTACAAAAAAAGACTGCATCGAACAAGTCAATGGAGAAATCATACATTGGGGAAAAAATATTCAATAATAATACATCAAATAAATGGCTAATCTACAAAATCAATAGAAAATTTCATCTTAACAAGAAAAAAAATCCAATTAAAAAATGGGGACAAAACATGAATAGACAATTTACCATAGAAAACAGTCAGATGGCCAACAACCATATGAAGAAATGTTCATGATTATCAGTAATAAGAGAAATATAAATTAAAACAAGGAGCTATCGCTTCACAACGACACTTTTGGTAAAATTCAATGAAACAGAAAATAATAAATGCTGGAGAGGATGTGGAGAGATAGAAATGCTTTTACATTGCTAGTGGACCTGTAGAATTGGACAAGCCCAATGGAAATCAGTATGGCATGTCCTTAAACAAACACAAAAATACAAGTACCTTATGACCCAGCAATCTCTCTACTGGGTATATACCCAAAAGAAATAATAATAATACAAGAGCAGACATCTCTACACCTATAATTTTTGCAGCTATTTCCACAAAAGCAAAGAAGATAGAAACAACCAAAATCCCCAAGTATAAAAGAATAGATAAACAAGTTCTGGTACATTCACACTACGGAATTTTATGCATCAATTGAAAGCAATGACAATTCTCTTAAATACTGCAAGACATGACAAACTTGAGAACACTATGCCTAGTAAACTCAGTCAATCTTAAAAGGATAGACAATATTATCATAGTTTTAAGGAAAAACAAAGAAAAAATGTGGTTTCTACACCAATAGAAAAGTCTTTGCTGACTAGGAGGAGGCCAGGGATGGGGGAGGGACAGGAAAGGGGAGGGTGGGGGGAGAATAGAGGGTTTAACAGGATATTGTTGATGATTTCATTTATTGAGATGACTGTATGATACATATATATCATGTTTATTTAAAAACAAATCAAATCAAATCAAACATCCCTCCAAATTCCTTACCCCTTAAACCTAACTAGTGGTTTGAGTGGCTTTAAAAAAAAAAGAGGACGAAAAATAAACTTGAAATGTACGTGGAGTCTTCGGTTACAAGCAAATTCATCTCAACCGAAAACTGCAGCGAGGAAGATACTATGGTTACTTCGTGCTGTATTCGCTTCTTTCAATACCCCTGCCCAGCGCCTGCACCACAGGGCAACAAGCTGCTGTCCAGAGCTGTGCCCTCCAAAGACTGTGTTTATCTTTCTTTCCTGCTGGCTCCCCCCATGGGCATAGTCAGGTTCTAACACTAAGTGAATCAACTCCCAGAAAGCAGCAGGGCTTGTGCCATTCATTTTTATGTAACAAATGCTGACAGGGCCACCAACATTGGACTGTTTCTTCTACATCCCAGGACCTGATCACTAATGCTTCTGTCACTTGTTTTACCTTGCTTCTGTTGACATTATTTTAATCATAATCTGGGCTACGAGTCACTTTGATGGAATGTGTTCTGGGAGAATGGCTCATCTCCCTGATTGTCTCCTCCTACGATTCAGTGGTTAATTGCCTACAATTAAATCTGTCTCCCATGGCCTCACTGCCATCAGTTGATACAAGGATTTCTGAGGCCAGAAATCATTAGGAGGCAGAAAGTCTCATCATTCCCCTTCAGAGGGGCTAGTGGGTTGAAAACACAGACCTTGGGGTAAGCAGTCCCATGTGTGACCCACGCCCCCACCGGGGCTCCTTCGCTGGCCAAAAGAAAACCTCACTGCCATTATGTCAATCTGACTCATAGTGATCCTGTAGGGCAAGGTAGAACTGCTTCTGTGAATTTCCAACACTGTAACTCTACTGGAGCCCTATCTTTTTCCAATAGAGCTGCTGGTGGTTTCAAACTGCTGACCTTGAGGACTGAAACCAAATGTACAACCAATACACCACCAGGCCTCTTAGCCTATCCTAAATAGTGATTCTCGTCCCAGATTCCAGACTCCTCCCCATGTTCTCTGAGCTGATGTGTGACTCAATATCGGAATGGACTGTTATCCAGGCCCTGTAACTCTTCTTGTCTGTTCAGAATGATCCCAGAGCATCTGAGCTCATGGTGACTCAGGAGTCAATGGACTTACTGTGAAGAGATGGGGCTGTCTGAAGTATGTGGACATTGGCAATTCCCCCACAGCATATTGAGATAAGTTGTGTTTCCCAGCCTTTCTCCTTTCTTGTGCTTTAACGCTGGAGGATGGGAAATACTGTATTCCTCTCAGATGTTAACAAGGCGAAAGAGTGTGGTTTGCACTTCAGTACAATTGGTTTTTCACTGAAAAATATACACAGAATTGAAGAAAAGATGTTATTCCATGTTCTTCCGACCATTGGTTCTTCTCTCCCTCTCTCTTGCTTTCTCTCTCTCTCTCTCTTTCTTTCTTTCTTTCTTGTTGCAGATTGTCCGCTCAGGAACTTATCCTTGGGCATTTGTCATCTCAGGTCAGACTACCTTCTGCCATTTGGCATACTCCCAGACATCATCCCTTTCCATCAGTCCGTGTAAACATTAGCCAAGCATAATTAGGAAAGTAAATCTGCTGTAGAAATCACCATGGTTTCATTTAGATTTAGGCAGTGCTAAACAATGGATCATCAGGAAATGGTTCTGACCTGGAATTTTAAAAACAAAACACGAAGCCACAGGTAAACTGTGTCTAAGTCAAACTACAACAGCTTGGCTTTCTGACCCCAGCGCCCTCTCTTAGGCTCTTCCTTCAGTGGAGGATGAACAAATAACATGTCCTCTGTTGCTTAGGACTTGCCAAAACCAGGACCTGGCATCGCGTCTTCAGTTCTGATATGCTCGGTAGTTGCTTCCTTTCACGCGCTGCATGGAAACTGATGAGGTTCAGCAGAGAAGAAAACAGAGCAGTGGGTGACACATCCACGGGGTCAAAGGATGCTGCTTGAATGCATCGCCTTCTCTCCCCACCCCCAGCTTTTGAACGTCCCTAAAATAGCTTGTCTCAGAAGAGATTGAGGATCTTGATCCTTGAGTTTTTGAAAGTTCTTTGGGGGTTGCCCTGGAGATCACATTGCAAATGAAAGCTTCCCAGTTAGACCCACCAGCAGTACTCTTCTGTACTAATGCAGTTAATAACAGGCATGTGTTGAATGTATACAGCAAACCATACTCTCTAAGCAGGATAAGTTAAGCACCTCACAGTAAATAATCCTGCCAAAATAAAAGCCGTAATTTTCCTTGCCCCAAATGAATTGTAAAAAAAATAATCCACTTACCAATTACAAATATGCGCAGAGGAAGCCACTATGGTGCAGCAAATGTGTGTCTTATATCCGAACATGATGTTATTGTTCTATTCTGTGATAGGGTTTTCTCTTTGGATCATCTCGCCAGCGGTGGCAATGACTTTACACACAGCCGTTCATATGCTTTCTTTCCTTGTCACTAGTGACCAGAAGCCCCATTTATTAGATAGTCGGCTAGAATTGGGGCCATCATAGTAATGTAGATTAAAGCCTGAGGATTATTATTACTATTAATGCTTTTTTTGCTACTCCCCAAATTTGCATAGCCTGTACAGTGATTTAATGATGTCTGTGAAAGTACCGCTACATAGAACAAGTGAAGCACATTATTTCTATTAAATCAAAATGACATCTGTGTTTTTTAATCCTTTAAAGAATAAATATTAATTAAAAATTTATTCAGGATCTTGACCTATAATATTAGATAAACAAGCAAATTAAAAATGACAAGGAAGTTTCCCTATCGTAATAGTTCTAGGTATGATGTAAGATTCAAATAGCTCAGCAGGTAAGATGTTAATAAAACACTGTAATATTAAGAAGGCATAGATGAAACCTTCTGAGAGAGTTTTTCTAATTCTCTGACTGCGAATCTAACTCTATATTTGGACAATAATCATTAAGAAAAAATTAACATATTTTTAATTTGATGTTATTTCTATTCCTGCCCTATTCACAGGACATATGTTTGAAGTAGCATAAAATAATAGATGAAAGCAAAGAATGTGTAGTCAGAATACTTGTAGTTTTTTTGTGTCATTTCTAAGTTCAGTTTCTTTATAATTATAAAGGAAATTATAATGATACTTGTTCTTCCTCACAGGCATCAGTCAATATTGACTCATCGTGAACCTGCAGGACAGGGGAGAACTTACGCTGTGAGTTTTCAAGACTGTAACTCCTTACAGGAGTAGAAAGCCCTGTCTTTCTCACTCAACGCAGCTGGTGATTTTGAACTGCTGACCTTGAGGTTAGAAGCCCAACACATAACCACTACACTTCTCTGATATCTGTCCTATTCTGTGTTTCAAATACCACAATCCAGATGTTTGTAAAATGTAAAGTTCTATGTAAAGGTTAAAGTTGCATATTTATGAAATCTAATTCTAAATTCCTTAAGATCATTTTCCATAATAATCTGTAATAAATAAGAGCTTGTTTAGATTAATAAAATACATTTCCTCAATGTTGCTGTTGCCAAGTGCCACCGACTCGGTTCCAACCCATCGTGACTCCACGCACAACAGAACAAAGCACAGCCCAGACTGCACCTTCCTCCCAATTGCTCCTCTGCCTGAGCCCATTGTGGCAGCCACCGCATCAATCCATCTCTTGGAGAGTCTTCCTCTTTTTCACTGCCCCGCTACTTAACGAGAGCCTGGCGTCCTTCTTCAGGAGCTGATCTGTCCTGACAACACGTCCAAAGTATGTAAGATGAAGTCTCTCCAGCTTGCCTCTAAGGAGCACTCTGGCTGTACTTCTTTCCAGACCGATCATTTGCCCTGTTAGCAGTCCATGGCATTTTCAAAATTCTTCTCCAGCCCCACAAGTCAAATGCATGGATTCTTCTCTCTTCCTTATTCAGTGTCCCGCTTTCACATGCATTTGAGGCCATCAAAAAGACTATGGTTTGGGTCAAGCACACCTTAGTTCTAAGGTGTTCTAAGTCACAGCCTTGTTTTTCAATACTCTAAAGAAGTCTTGGGGGGGGAGGATAAACCCAATGCAACATGCCTTTTGATCCCTTGGCTACAACTTCCATGAGCATTGATTGTGGATCCAAGCAAGACAAAGCACTTGACAGACAGCTTCAATCTTTCCTCCTTTCATCATGTTGTTACCTATTGGTCCAAATGTGAAGGTTTTACTCTTCTTTACATTGAGTGGTAATCCACACGGAAGGTTACAATCCTTGATCTTCATCAGCAAGGGCTTCAAGTTCTCCTCACTTTCAGCTGACAAGGGTATATCATCTGCACATCGCATATTGTTAATAGCCTTCCTCCAATCCTGATGCCACATTCTTCTTCATTAAATCCAGCATCTCTGATGACTTGCTCAGCATACAGATTAAGTAGGTATGGTGAAAGGATACAATCCTGACGCACACCTTTCCCAGTTTAACCCATGCGATAGTCCCTTGTTCTATCCACAGAATTGCCTCTTGATCCAGGCACAGGTTCAGCATGAGCACAATGAAGTCTTCCATAATTCCCATTCTTCTCAAGGTTATCCATCGTTTGTTATGATCCACAAAATCAAATGCCTTTGTGTAGTTGATAAGCACAAGTAAACATATTGCCAATATTCTCTGCTTTCAGCTAGTTATAATTTAGAAAAGCACTCTGTGACCTTAAAATGCTTGGAATTATTTAAAATAAGATCTCAATTCCATATTTCTGAGTTACTTAAAATCAGGCTTTTGAAGCCAGTGATTTTCAAGTTTAAGGGAACTTGAAATATTTTGTGTAGAAATATTTTGTTATGAGGAGTGCCGGGAGGGTCACCATGAGTTTGATTTGTCTTTTATTCATGATAGAATCATTCGTATCAGATTTAGAGACAACTCTAAACAACTTCAAAAATTGGATAAAATATATAAATAATTGTTTACAGGCACTAGATAGCAACTAATTCAGAAGTACAATTCTTGAGCTAAAGGAAATAGACAAGATTACACCCACATTCACCCTAGCTTCCTCCTGATACTATTTTCCAACTTTAAATTAATGAACTAATACCTAAGCCGAAACAGCTAGTCCTAATGGATAAAGGATAGAGAAAGAGTTCTGAGCAGTCAAGGACTTTGGGGGATATGATATGAACTAAGGGGCAGTTAGTTCAAAAAGGTTTTTTTTTTTATTAAGTAAAAAAAAAAACTAAATAAAAATTTCCTTTACGTTCTTAGCCAACTCCTATGAGTAAGCCAAAACTACCTGAATTCTCAAAAAAAAAAAAAAGAAAGAAAGAAAGACATCTCACACTCACTGCTATGGAGTGGAATCCAGAACTCACAGGGACCCATAGGGCAGACCAGAACTGCCCTGGCGGGTTCTGAAGCTGGAAATCTTTACAGAAGTAGAAAGCCTAACCTTTATCTTACAAAGTCGCTGGCAGTTTTGAACTGCTCACCTTTCGGTGAACAGCCTGAAGGTTACACTAAGGCGCCTGGCCTTCTATAGAAGAGCGTTCAGATGGGGGGACAGATGGGCGGGCACTGCTCGCAAACTCACAGCCATCGAGTGGGTGCCAACTCAGAGTGATCCTTCGGAACCGAATCAAAGTGCCCCTGCAGGATTCCAAGACATAACTCTTTATGGGAGTATAACCCTCGTCTTTCTCCAGAGGCACAGTGGGTGGCATGAAGTGCCGACCTGGAGGTAGCAGGCCAGTTTTAGTCCACTGGGCCACCAAGGAGAGAGGAGAGAGCTGCCACCAGCAGACTGGGCAGCAATGTCGGAGACAAACGGCGCTACCGCTACGATGTCTGACTTAGCCACAGTGGAGACAATCGGTGAATAAACCAGACTTTTAGTTGAGATCTCTGAAGAGCCGCTCTCTAGTCTAAAGGCTCTGACCTGGAATTAAAGGCCAAACTGAGTCACCTTAACAAAGGCCAAAACCACACCCCATATGTTCAAGATGATGTGATGGTTATCTAAATACCTATCCAAATTTAAATTACTACTATTTAGAAGGATATAACAATCTTTAGAAGAATATAACAAAATTTAAACCACTACTCTTCAGAAGAACATACGCACCACCCACAATGTCAAGCACACAACACAACATTATCAGCCATTAAAGAAACATCTATGGCCAATCCCCAAGAGAAAAAAACGTCAAGAGAAGCAGACCTAGATAATAAAATGGGCAACCAAGAACTTCAAAATAATTATGACCTTAAAGAAGCTGGAGGGAAAAAATGGACATCCTTGACGCCCTGCTGGAGAAGTTCTGCTGGCCACTCAGGTTTGCTCGGAGCCAGAACTGAGGCAACAGTAGACTTTGGTTTAGACCTCTGAATCCTGACAACACTCTGGAAGAACAGCCATGCAGCCAAGAGAGTGACTGATCCAGAATAGCATTCTCTGATGCAGGGGTGGTCCTTAGACTAGAGTGTCTATCCTGCCATGATGCTACAAGCAAAAATTGTATATATGTGATTACATAGCTTAATGCATTTAATTTTAAATTATAAGAAGATGTATGGTTTCACTTAAAAAGCAGCAAACACTTCTGTTTAGTTAGGTGCTGTTGAACTGGCTCCAACTCATAGCAGCCCTACCTATGGACTAGAATCAAACACAGTTCAGACCCGCATATCTTCATGGAGCCTATTGCTGTAGCCATGCATCAATCCACCTCAGTGAGGGTCTTCTTTTTTGCTGACTCTAGGGTTGGTTTAGTAGTTTGAGAATGATTTGAGGATTAGAAACTATATATTTTTTATCAACCATCTTCATTTTATTGGGAATATTCCTCTCAAGGTTTCCAGGTGGCTGCAGAAGTTCTAAACATCCTATAGTCCCCCAACAAAATTTTTCCTAGTGCTCTCCATTTCTAACTGAGTTCTATATTTCCATTTGGGATAATTTCCCTTTCACATAAAGAACTTCTTTTAGAATATCTTTATAGTGCATATGTACTGGATTGAAATTTCCCTTTTTGCTTTGTCTGGAAAATTGTTGAAAGATATTTTTGCTCAGTATAAGTTTCCAGCATGTTAGTTATTTTCTTTCTACCCTTTAAAGATGTTATTCTATGGGGAGCCAGTGGAGGGACCTGAGGGCTTGGCCCCCATGCCAGCTATGTGGACAACAGCCCCTCCCCCCAGAAGAAGCTACTTGAGAGGACAGCAATGAAGTTGCAGTTAGAGGAGAGGAGCGTGTCTGATCAGAGCAAATGGGAGCACTTAGGGGGAAGAAGAGAGCGTGGAGCACATCCTGACCCACCAGGCCTGGAGGACGACATCCCCGCTCTGGAGAGCCTATGGACAGAGTGGACAATATGGCTGATCCCACCACGAGACACACCATCCCTTGATGGCCCCGGGCTCTAAGAGGGACAATGCTGGAGGCTCAGTGTCGGGACTGGCCCAGACTGACCCTAAGACACCGAGGCAAACCACAAAAAGCGTGCAGCAAAGCAACCGTGGGAGCAGAGCAGAGAGCCCCCTGAGGGAGTACAAAGGACAGACTTGGGGGCCAGAGCATGGTACCCCATCGGTCCTGACTGAAGGACACGCCTAGAGATCAAAAATCAGACCTTGATCTATTTACAGGTTTTTCT
>NW_022103896.1:75032582-75041036 GCF_000313985.2 Echinops telfairi | reverse complement strand
TACATATGTGCTTGACTCAATGGATGGATGTATGGACTGTGATAAGAATTTGTACGAGCCCTCAATAAAATAATTTTTTAAAAAAGAATAATGAGGGTAACAAATGTACAAATGTGCTTTCTACAATTGATATATGTATGGATTGTGATGGGTTGTATGAGCCCCCAATAAAATGACTTAAAAAAAAAAGATGTTATTCTAGTGACTTATGGATCTAATAATTTCTAATAAAAAGCAGCCGTCTTACTGCTCCTTTGCAGGCAAGTTTCTTTAAATCCAAGTCCATACCAGTCCACAAGGCAGAAGTCAGACATGCCTCCACCCTCCAATTTCCTTTGCCCTATTCTGAAAGCAACTCCCAGGTCACTCCATTTCTCTCTGTTAGACTCGAGAATTGGTAACATTGGCCGTACAGAACTCACAAACAATACTCACAATTATGGGATTTATTAGGGAAGTTAGGATCACAAAACATTAAGCATGTAGACTTCTTATCCATAGCAGTACCTCTTCTGAGTCATGCCAGCAACCACATGTCTCTGCCTCTGGTCTTCAGTCTCTCCTCCATGTGGTCCTTTGGCTTCTGCTTTGCTCTGTGGGCCTGGAAGCCCACTATCCTGCTTCATGGTTTCCGTGCTGCTCCTCTGCTCTGCCTCCTGGTCTCAATGCTGTGGGCACTGATGCCTCTAGTGCCTCGGTCACTTCAGGTAAGGTTCTCGCACGCCCTCTGCTGGACACCTTTGTTTCTTAACAGTCTGTATTAGTCTAGGTACTTTGGAGAAACAAATCCACAGCGACTCATGTATAAGAGAGAGTTTTATGTACAGAAAAGGTGCATCACGAAAACATCCCAACCCAATGCTGCCCAAGCCCGCAAGTCCAACATTAACCCATTAACCCAACACCAGTCCAGAAAGTCCTCCACCTCACAAAACAGAGGCAATGATGCCGACTGCAGGAGGAAAGCTGAGTCCGTGAACGTGTAAGCATCTCAGCACTGGCAAGGGTCTCCACACGGCTGCTCCAGCACCCAGGGCTGCATCGGGATAGGTCCATGTGGCTTCTCCTTGGGGATGTCTTGTAGGAAGTCAATCTTGCCAGCTGAAGCAGGGAACTGCTAAGGCAGCTGCACCCGATACAACCATCACAAAACAAGAGACCCGAGAACTAGAAAGGCGAGGCTTCACCACCCATTTATCCCTCTGTCTTTCAACCAGCACCACATGTGATTATTGGCCAGGCTGGCACAATTAACTAACTCACAGTCACAAGATTTCCGTTCCTGCTTCTGAGATAGCTCTCATACCCAGAGGGATGGCAAAACTGACCAATTCCCTCCATTAATGTTTCACACACCCTATTTGTATTGTCCAACATAACCATTTGATGGGACTTACAAAGACAAAGATCTTCAAAAGCCAAACTCATTGCCATTGAGTTGATTCTAATTCATGGCAACCCTGTAGGTCAGAGTAGCACTGTCCCTTTGGGTTTCCAAGACTTTAATCTTTACAGGAATAGACAGCTTCACCCTTCTGCCTCAGAGTGAGTGGCTGGTAGGTTCAAAGCACTGGCCTTGTGATAAGCAGCTCAATTTGTAGTCTACTATGCAGCAAGGTTCCTTAAGACATGGATAGCCATATTTAAACAATTTCACTTCACCACACTGGCAAAAACTGGAAGTTGTCCATATTTGTGCCGATTCCAAAGAAAGGTGATTTTTAATATGCAAAAAAAAATTATCAAACAACGTAATTAATATAACACGCAAGTAAAATTTTGCTGAAAATAGTTCAAAAATAGTTGCAGGAGTACATCCACAAGAAAATTCCAGAATATCCAGCCCAATACAGAAGAGGATGTGGGATGAAGGATACATTTCTCGTATATGACAGATCTAGTCTGAAAACAGAGCATATCAGTGTTTGTGTCAACTGCACTGGGCCAGGCTTCTCAGTTAAGACCTAGTAATCCCCCATGACGAGATCTAGGTGTGCTCTGCTTCCAAGGTAAATAGATGCTTGAAGGGGTGTGGGGGAAGCATACTTGCTTATTGCCAGGTCTGGATCCTCCACCTGGCTTACTGACTGATATCCAGTGCTGTGACTTGAGCCAGTGCCTGCCTTACTGTCTGCTCATCCTAGGAGTTTTCAGCAGCCTGTCATTTTACTGCTGGCCTTGGATCCATTAGGCTCTGCAGCCTGAAGCCTGCCAATCTTGGGTCTATCCATCCCTACAGAGTTAAAAGAAGCCTCCTCTAATGAAGGAAATAAGTAAGTCTAGAAGTAAGTTTGTTAGTAAGTAAAGACAATAGCTGAAAGGCAGATTAAAACAGGAAAGTGATCAGGTTTTCATTTCAAAATACCACTCAGGAATCAGAGAATAACTGAAAAAGTAGGCTTGAAAATAATTTCCAATTTCACTCAGGAGTAAAAGATATTTGTACTGTCCTATATAAAAATTGTACCATAGGGGTTGGTATTAAGAACTGTCACTTGCTACCACTTTTTACACTCCATTTGTGAATCTTTCATGGCGACTGTACAGGAACAATTGGAAGCATGTGTTTTCTTACATAAATGACATAGACATGTTCTAAGGGAAGCTGGAAGTCAACCTGCAGAGCTCAGACTGCTCGATTCAAGAGCACAGATTTCCTTTCCCCACACAATCATCTTTGCGTCCCTTAATCGTTCACCTTTCACTCCCCTACACTACCTTTCACAGGCCCATTCAACTTTCTTTGTAGCAAGGCTCCTGAATAATCATTTCACATTTTAAATCCAATAAAGGGCATTCCTATTTAAATTAATTCTATATCCATAAGTCTTTAAAGGTAAAAGTCACATACTTCCTTTTGCTCCTCCATTCATTCATTGATAGACATTTAGGTTGTTGGCGCCTTTGGGCTATTGTGAATAGGGCTGCAATGAACATTGGTGTATGTGTGTCTCTTTGCAGCATGAAGTGTGGAATGTACGTACAATGGCATTCCACTCATCCAGGAAGAGAGACAAAGTCCGGATGCACAGAGTTTGGGTGGGTGTTTGTTTGCTTTTTCATTTGTTTGTTTTGGAAATCTATAGCTAGAAATGTTTCTCTTCAGTGAGATGTACAGTGTTCACTGGTATTGATGATGTTGCTAATAGCAACCGCTAGTCGCAGTCTACTTTTTGTGATGGTTAAGTTTTGAACAGAACTGCTCACAGCAGTGATTCCGAACACAGATACACATTTCAATGCATGTCTCCGCAAAGTGGGAAATTCATCATTGCTTATCAGCTCATGTTGCTTTTCAGCTGAATGATTTCATGTTATTGATTGTCAAGCACATCATCTGATTCCACATTGAACGGTTTAGCAACAATGTTCAATTCCATTTGTTCACTTTTCACATCCTAGAATCTTTCATTAAAGGCCTCGTTTTTGCACATTCACCAGCATATTCAAATGCAGAAAGCTTTTGCCCTTCCAGAGAGGGGAAATGCACTGTTTTTCCTTTCAATTTGCACTTTCCACTGTCTTAATTTAGCTTTGAATGATTTCATTATTTGAGAGCAGGGAGCTAAGAAGTTGGCTGTTCCCTGCAGCTTGGCATTCACCTCTCAGAGGCACTTGGTAAGTCCACTAGGAAAGCATGTTTTGAACTATTAATTGCACTCCTGATTGGTTTTTTCCCCTTACTGCTAATGCATCGCCACAAAAGAGGCACACAGGTTTGCCTTTAACGTCAACAACAAAAGCGATTTGTTTATTTCTCTTGGAAAGAACGGCACTCTACATCAACGTTTTTTCTTTGTAGCTGCCATTTGCAAGCTGCCACATCACTTAAGTTTTAATAAGTATGTTATGTGTGCATCACCAGTGACAAGATTATTTTTTCTTTGATGGCTCTTCTAAATCCTGCATTTTGGACTTGGAATATATCCAACTTTCATATCATTGACCCTTGAGGTCTTTTCTGTGCACTGTAATTTGTTTCATGTTCGTCTAAGATTTCGTTTTTACAGGATTGCTGATAGCGGATGTGGAGATAAATGTTGGATTGGGTTAGGGTTTGTGTGGACAAAGAAACTGACAAAGCCCACAACATCATGGTCAATTGCGGAAGGCAAGGTCATCAATACCAGGAGGAATCATCTCATTGGGTCTTGCCATAGTTTCACCACCGTGTGCTAACACTTCTGCGACATACACACTCCCACCAGCCTGGCACTGACTGTCCTTTGCGTCACTGCAATACTGTCAGATGGGAAGCATAGGGGTCTGTCTTGTATTGGTCTGTGTCCCACCTATCCTGCAGTAAACGTTGCTTGCTTAACCCCTTGAAATTTGCATTAATATTGGATCTTATCAGGACATGTTCAATCGTTTCTATTGTTTATTGTTAAGATATACAAAGTTTGTAAATGTATCTGGTATTCCAACAACTTGCTAAACTCATGGTTATATGGGTTCTTTGTTAATTCCTTGTTGCTTTTCTATGTAAACAAAAATGTTACCCATGAATGGGTACCATTTTCACATTTCAAATTTGTATGTCTTACTTCTTTTCTTGTTGTCCTGGTTCAGTCCTGCAGTAAAATGTTTAATGGGAAAAAACCGTTATTACTATGATTCACTTAATACAAATTTATGTTGCTATGAATTATTTCAAGGGACTTATACAGGCTAGACAGCCCTCACCCCTACTATAGGGTTGCTCTGAGTTTGAATTGACTGGATAGCAGTAGGTACATGTGTAAATGGAATCCAAACTCTCTGGAGCCATTGATGTTGGATGAAGGAAGCTCAGAAACTAAGAAAACTGAGATAACTTTAAAGTTTAAGCTTAAATCAAAATAATACCCAAAGTCTCCATTGAATAAAAAAAACTTATGTTAATTACTAACGTACTTCTGCTTCAAGTATTATACACTTTTTAATACTTATGTGGGTGAGATGCACTTGACAAGGGCACCTTGAAAGGTTGCAGGGAAGCTCGGAGAGCAGTGGTGTTAGGCTAGTTGGGGGGTCTGGGTCAGAAAGGGTAGGGAGAACGGCAGCACAGCTTGACGAATGCCCTCAAGGGCACTAAATGGTTCAGGTGGGAATTGTTGACACGACACCTCTTTGACTATCTATACTGTGTTAATCTGGAAGACTAGAAAAACAAAATTCATAAACACTCATATTTTATAAGAGAGAGTTTTATATAAAGGTTAATTGTACATTAAGCATCCCAACCCAGTCCAGTCCAAGCCCATAATTCTGACATTAGGCCATATGTCCAACATCAATCTACAAAGTCCTCCTCAAACTCACAAAACACCTGCAATGATGCTGACTGCAGGAGGAAAGCTGAGTCAGTGAACGAGTAAGCATCTCAGTGCTGGCAGGCATCTCCACATGGCTGCTCCAGCACCCAGGGCTGCATCAGTGTAGGTCCATGTGGCTTCTCCTTGGGGATGTCTTGCAGGAAGTGAGCCTGGCCAGCTAAGGCAGCCACAACTGGTCCCACCATCGGAGAACAAGAAACCAGAAAGACGAGGCTCTCCAGCCATTTATCTCTCCGCCCTTCAATTAATTCCGCATGTGTTCATTGGCTAGGTTGGCACAATAAACCTTAATTATCACATATACTTTCACCATAATAAAAGTAAATTAATAAGTAATATATTTTATCATTGAAAATTTCGACAAGCATAAAACAGAAAATGGAAATCCTTTAAGGTCATCACCCCAAAATAACATGTGTGCTAATGCTTTGATGTAAATTCTTTAGTCTTTTTCTACACATAACAAATTTCAAGTATCATGTTTTTCATCTTTTCTTTACATAATATGTTATTATAGCAATTTTGTCTTTACATGTTATTTTTAAACATTATTTTAAAGCCTGAATAGAAATCCATTTTCGGAAGGACCATGATCATTTAACTACAAGTTATCACTCTGCAAGCACTGGTTCTTTCTTTTCCCCTTCACTCTTGTTGCGAGTGATACCATAATTAATTCCATGTTATAATCATAGAAGCATTTTTTAATTTCCTGAGATTAATTAGACTCCTTTTGCCTTTTCTTTTGTTTTCTTTCACATGCATCCAGCATTTAATTTTTGTTTAACGACTCATAAAATGAATCATGATAAACCAGTTGTCATGGAGTTAATTACAGCTCACGGTGACTCCATGGCTGTCTGGGTAGCAGTGTGCTCCACAGGATTTTCAAGGGCTGGTTTTCCAGAAATCGATTGTCAGACTTTTCTTCTGAGGTGCCTTGTGTGTCCTGGAACATCCAACCTTTTGGCCACAGCTGATCGTGCTACCCATTCACACCACCTTCATTCATCTAAGACAGTGCCACAAACTACAGCATGGTCTGCGAATTTGTTGATATTTAAGAATTAAGTATGATCTTTTCCCATTCTAGTTGTATCAATTTAGATACTTTTTCATTGAAAACCTCTATCTTCAGAGAATATTTGCAAAACAAAGGGAAGTACTAATTGGGCGAGGAAGAATAAACTTTTCTGAAGAATGTGCTAAACTCTTTCACTATTTAATAGATAAGAATGAATACTGCTGTTTAACTAGATCCAGTCTCTGAAATATCTAATTAAAACTGATGTGCTTATTTAGTTTCCAATTCATCACAGGTGGGCCCACATTAATGTGAAAATGAGAGTAAATTACCAGCATTTGGCAATCTCTCTGAATGTCATTCACATTATTAGCTCAAACCTCAAAATGCATTTTAAAATGTGGTTCATAGGTTGGGCGCTGTCTCGCCACACAAACAAAATCCTTCCCTGGAGAGCTGATAGAATTTCATTTTTGAGGAAGGGGCTCCCAATCAGAAAAGTCCACATCCACAAACTAGCTCGTGTGTTATCTTATAGAAAGTAATCAAAGAGCAGGTGGTAGAAGGGGACCCTCCCTCCCTTGGGGACCCTCCCTCCCTTCCTACTCCTTAACGTCTCTGGGGAACAACGGTTTCGTTTGGCCCAACTCTCTTCTAGCTTGTCAACCAGAACTTCCCTTTTTGAAAAACCAGTTGACTAAACTTTATCAAACCAAATCCACTGCCGTAGAGTCGATTTTGACCCGAAGACCCTAGAGAACACTGTAAGACTGACCCAAAGCCTGTCGGAAGCGGTAAATGCTTAGGAAAGCAGACTGCATCCTCATTCTAAGTGGCGGGTTCTCGGAGCCGTTGGTTACCAGAGCAAGCTCTTCCACCAAGCGTCCTCTGTAAACATCCCCGGGGTTCTTTTCAAGCAGTCTTCACAGGACCAGAAGAGGCTAACAGCTGGAACGGGATCCCAGCAGATTGCCGCATCCCTCTAACACTGTGGTTCTCAACTTGCGGGTCGCGACCCCTTTGGGGCTGGAACGACCTTTTCACGGGTGTCGCCTAAGACCATCGGAAAACACATATTTCCCATGGTCTCAGGAACGGAGACACCGCTTCTCTATCCGTCTCCAGGCAGGTCCACCCACATGCAGATACACCCACATACGAGTACCTGGTGTGAAGACTGTTACCATGCTGCACCATGCTTCAAGACAAAATGTCATTTATTAGTAATTAGAATTAAATATTTCACAATGTATAATTACATATTATTTTTGCGATTAATCACTGTGCTTTAATGATGTTCAATTTGTAACCATGAAAATACATCCTGCATATCAGATATTTACATTACGATTCATAACTAGCAAAATTACAGTTATGAAGTAGCAACAAAAATAATTTTACGATTAGGGGCGTCACCACAACATGAGGAACCGTATGAAAGGGTCACGCATAAGGAAGATTGAGAACCACTGCTCTAACAATTGGGCCCTGGGCCCTATGCCCTTCTCTTCACATCTGAAAAATGTAAACTCATCTTTCA
This sequence comes from Echinops telfairi, assembly GCF_000313985.2. NCBI lineage: Eukaryota > Metazoa > Chordata > Mammalia > Afrosoricida > Tenrecidae > Echinops > Echinops telfairi. The sequence continues at coordinate 75,033,154 of NW_022103896.1, read as the reverse complement.
CCTAATTTATCTTTGAAAGACTCTTTAAGGAGTGTGTAGAAATATCTGTTGATCGGAAGTGCCTGGGGTAGGATCTTTGATGAAAAAAGGGACACCACCCAGTTTGATACACAGAAAATGTAGGGACTCATCATATTTCAAAATCCCTTTAGTTTTCTACTTTTTCTAAACCTTCCAAATCTAATGGAAGATACTTCATTCACTGGTAAAGTATCATAGGCTAATTTATAAGTTCGAAAGATATAGACTTATATCTCTAATCTGCTCCATGATGACCGTGTGACCTTCTTCTGTTTGCATGTAACTGATTTCAGTCTCATTCCCTTAGCTCAAAGGTGAAAACTAAATGAAACCTATATATGTCCAGAGGTATGTGTGTACACAAACAGGTGCATATGCCTTGCCTTAGAAGTAATAGTCAAAATTTTAACAGCTCAAATTGCATGGATACCAAGCAATTACAAGAGACACTGCATACCATATATACCATATATACTCGTGTATAAGCCGAGTTTTTCAGCACATTTTAAAAATCATTTTATTGGGGGCTCATACAACTTTTATCACAATCT
>NW_022103896.1:74995382-75031580 GCF_000313985.2 Echinops telfairi | reverse complement strand
CATATGTACATGCCTTTATTTAGACCTCTATAATACCCTTTACCTCCTAGTTCTTTGCTCTATTTCCTTTGACTTTCCTCTTGTCCCACTATCATGCTCAGTCTTCATTTGGGTTTCAGCAATTCCTCTTGGTTACATTACCCTTGATCACAACCTCCCAGGCCTCCTATACCCTCCTCACCACTGATTTGGATCACTTGTTGTTCCCTTGTCCCTGGGTTTGTTAACACCACTTCCTTTCCCCCCATCTCCCCCATGTCCCCCCAGAACCATCGATTCTGTTTTTTTCTCCTCCAGATTGTTTATCCTGCCTATCTTATTTAGACAGACCTGCAGAGATAATAGCATGCACAAAAGCAAGACAGAGCAAATCAATGCGACAAAAGAAAACAAAACAACAAAAAGCCAATGACCAAAAAAAGAAAAGAAAAGCCTGTAGTTAGTTCAAGGACTGTTTGTTGGCCTTTAGGAGTGTTTTCTGGTTGATTCTGATGGGGTGCCAAGCCCTGGCCCCAAAGTCTATTTTTGGTATTCCCTGGGGACTCTGTTGCTCTGTTCCTATTACTGTTGTGTTGCATGCCCTTAGTGTTTTGCCTTGGTGTGGTCGGTTCAGATTGGGCACAATTCCCACACTGTGTCTCCACTGTTGTCCCCTGTAGGGCTATGGGTCAGTGAGGGATGTCATGTCTCATAGATGGTCTTCTCTGTGGATTGGCTGTTCTGAGTAGGAATATCCATTCTCAAGGCTTGTTGGGCCAGGATGTGCTCCACTGTCTCTTCCTCCCCCTTCATTTGCTACCGTTCAGCATATTTTTTAATGCAGTTTTTGTGGTAAAATTAGGTGCCTCGGCTGATATTTGGGTTGACTTATACTTGAGTATATAGGTGCTCAGTAAATGCAAGTTCTTATTTATTTTCTTCTTTCATGCAACAAATAATTATTTTCGAGCATTTAATATGAGCTCAGTACTACCTTTTCCATGCTGGGAAGGGATGATTTTAATAGGTATGTAAAACACACACTCAATTTTCTTTTTCTATGTGATGACAGCAGAGCCAATTTTGGGTGCTTTATCGTTTGTCCTATGGTTAGTGCAACAGACCCTAAGTAGACAGAGAAGTCAAGGAAAACCAAGTCCTTTGCATTCTTGACACCCATGTTCTACCTCTGCAGCTCCTATAATGAGGTGCCACAGAAACACTAAATAGGGAAATTGAGAGAGAGAGGTGCTGTCCCCTGGAATTTACCATGAAACACTGGTTGTAAGGTAGATGGCCCTGGTCCTTGTGTCAAAGAGAGTTTGCATTTCTGTTCCCTTCATGCCTCCAGACCGCTTTCTGCTCGTCTCTAAATGAGGGCATTCGGTTGCATCCTCTGTAAGGGCTCTTTCTTTGCACATACTGAGCTTCTCTGAGTTGTATTCAAATTGGTGTCAGGGCATTTTTGAGAATAAATTTACAAGGGTAAGGATTGGAAACAATTACATTCCATTTGAAATGGTAGGGAGAGATTTGGGGTCCCAGCTGACTTGAATTTGAATCATTCCCACAGGGCGGAAACCACCTCTCACCAAAGAACGGAAAGGCGAATGTCTCTAATTCACACCTGAATACATGCGAAGGAAAAGAGGCCTCCTGGAGCAACTTAGGACTCCTTGACCCACTTCTCCCCAGTAGGATTTGTGCTAGTTTCATGTATTATGAATCTAGTTCAGCTGCTAGAAAAAGAGGATCACCCCACTCCAAGAACAATTTTGTTTCACTAAACGGTTGGGGTTTGGTCTTGTTGTTTTCCTCGTGAGAAGTCTAGGGAAGGGACAGTAGGCTCAGGCTCCTCTTATCCTTTTTGCTTAGCTACCTTTCACATGTGTTTGTCACCTCATGGTCATGAGATGGCTGCTCAAAACGCCAACCATCACAACTACATTCTGGTGGAAGAAAAGGAGAGAGGATTATCAATACATCCAGTTGATAGGACACTATCGGAATTTTAAATCTGAAAGGTCCATGTTTCAGGACCATCTATCATCCCAAATAAACGGAAACATGTGGTCACCCCAAGGGAGAGGCAAAGCCGATATGAAACCACCATCTGAGTCTGTCCTCCCTTTTAAAACCCTGCCCAGGTCCAACCCAAACAACTTCTGCTTATGTCTCTTTGGATAAAACTCAGTCATATGGTGCTCATTCGCAAATGAGGCTGGGAAAGGCACACTGCCCACTAAACACTTTGTGCTTTGGGAGGCAAAGATGAGGTGTGGAAGCAAAGACGAGGGGTGGTATTGGCTCAGTGGTAGAAGGATCTCTTTCCATGTGAAAGACCTAAGGTTTCTTTACAGCCAATGTACCTCATATACAGCCACCCCGCATCTGTCAGTAGAGGGTTGTGTGTTACTGTGATATTGAAAAGATTTCAGTAGAACTTCTGAGAAAGACTAGGAAGGCCTAATGGTCTACTCCTGAAAACCAGCCAACAAAAACCCAATTGATGACAGCAGTTTGATCCACAGCAAATTACGGGGATGGGATAATACCAGGCAGCATTTGGTTCCCTTGTGCATGGGGCCTCTATGAGTTGGGAGCTCACTTCATAGCATATGGTAAAAATAACACTAGGCAAACACAAGAGGATGATAACTATATTGTGTTTAGTTGCCCTATAACAACAGCACCCTAGAGAGTACCTTAACCCTGAAATTTCTCATCTAGTCTCTGACAAAGAGCATTCCATGAGTCTCATTTTAAGCTTTTTCCACCCACTCAGATTATAATGACTCAAGAATTTAATCAATCAAGTCACCACTTGATTTCTCTGTAGGATTAGTTCTAGGAATGGGCTATAGTGGCTATGGATTCAGACCACTGCAGGAGACTTCAAGTCTCCTTTGAACTATCCCAGTCAGGAGGAAGAACTTGGGTTTCCAGTGACATTGGGCTGGATGCTCTACCTCCCCCACCCCCACCCCCAGTGAGTGCACATCCCTGTCTTGTATCTAAGCTCCAGCAAGCAGCAGAAGGAAGAAAGATGCACGCTGCTACCAGCACTGACAGGGCCCTGATTAGGGATTAAGCTTTCTCCAATCCCGTCTCCACCCAACCACAGAGTGTCGTTTTGAAGAATCATTTGTGGTAAATGAAGGGAATAGAGCTATAAGGGCAAGAAATTGGTAGAAAATAATAGGAAAGAAGTGCTATCGTTTGATGAGGGTAATAACCTTTCTAAACTAGTGTCCTACTGCATTAGATTTTCCATGAAATTATTTAAAACAGCAGGGAATCAAACATCCCCACATTATTAGCCTCTCGTGTGTGCTTACTGAAGAAAATCCGAAGGATATTTATGCATCTCGTGCAGAGGTTGAACCTTCATGTCCCAGACGGAGGTGATGGAGCTATGGAATCCCGCCTGTATTGTCTTTGTCGATAACAGCACCGCAGCTGTGTTTCCAGCCCGGGTGAGCACACGACATTGTCTCCCAACATATTGGGATGAGCAGATACCGGACATCCCTTTCTAGTTTGGGGCAGCACATTGCCTAACAGGACAAGGCTTACTTGCAGCTGGTCCTCCCTTCCAGGGAGTCTTGATGTAGAGAAACACTGCGGACTCGACCTACAAAGGCGCTTGTTTTAGGAAAGTCTTTCCTAGGAGAAAGAGCCGTGTGGAGCGTTGTTCCCATGACGCTGTCATTGTTAGAATAAAACATGGCGCTACACGCACTCGTGACAACACCCAACCGCAGCTCATCCCGTTATCTCGAAGTAAATCTGTCACAACCCAAGTCACCGAAGAAGCACAATGGTCAGACATGTTGAAGTATAGCTAGGTTTTAGCATCAATTATAATAATTATATTGTCACTGCCACTTCATCATGAAACAGTCTCATTAGGACATTTTGTTCTTTGTCCTGGAACTTGAAAAATTCCCAAATTGCAAAATCAATTTTTAAAAGTGTTTGATTAAGAACACAAATGTAAGGTTTGGGGATTTTTTTAAAACAGATTTATAGTTTTAAAAAAATAGAATTAAATAGATGATCATTAATATACAGGAAAACTTGCAAAAGCTGATTGGATTGCCTACTCCTTATAAGTTAAAAGGATTTATTTTTTTATGTTTTCAAGAGCTATGCATGTATAAATTATAGGTGATTGTGAATTCCAAAGCTATAAATATACAGAAGGACCCTGGAGGTATCATGCTGAACAGCTGTTCACAGAGACTCTGCCTCTCCAGTATCCTGAGAAAAGCATGGGATGTTAAAATTTTGGCTAAATGTTCACTTCTTTCAAAGAATGAATACATCAGAAAGCAAGAATAATATCCCTGGATTTGAAACTTGGTCAGAATAAGCTTTGTGAAAAGGTAGCTAGAGCTCCTTAAGTTGCGTGTCAGCAGGCCACAACGACTCCAGCAGGATATAAGGCCCAAGTGAGGGAATAAGGTGGTTTGACAAAGGGAGTCAAAGCCCACGTGGACTTGGAGGGCAGGGTCCGGGAGGTGAAGGTAGCCTGGTACAGGGTGATGGGGTCCAGGCAAGTTGAGACTGCTTTCTATGCTACAGTGGCAGCTGGGTGGAAGGTGTCAGATACCAAGTGTGTTGAAGAGAGGAGGTGGCGCAACCCAGAGAAAAGTATTCAAGCCAGTGGAGAGTGTGGAGAGCACTCTTTTGGTGCTAGATTTTTTTAATTGTTTTATTAGGGACTCATACAACTCTTATCACAATCCATACATACATCAACCATGCAAAGCACATTCGTACATTCATTGCCCTCCTCATTCTCAAAACATTTCCTCTCCACTTAAGCCCCCGGCATTAGGTCCTCATGTTTCCCCTCCCTCCCCGCTCCCTCCTCCCTCATGAACCCTTGATAATTTATAAATTATTATTTTGTCATATCTTGCCCTGTCCGATGTCTCCCTTCACCCACTTTTCTGTTGTCCATCCCTCAGGGAGGAGGTCACATATAGTTCCTTGTAATCTGTTCCCTCTTTCCTACCCACTCTCCCTCTACCCTCCCTGTTTCACCACTGGTCCTGTAGGGCTCATCCACCGAGGATTCCCTGTATTTCCAGTTCCTATCTGTACCAATGTATATCCTCTGGTCTAGGTGCTAGATTTTTTAATGAGGTGAGAAAGGCATCCCTGCATGGAAAGGTGAGAGTCTGAGAGGTGAAGATAGTGTCTATGTGGCATTGTGTCCAAGCAGAGGAAGGAGAGCCCTTTCCAAGTGGTGACCTAGAGTAAGACATCAAAATACAGGTAAAGGAAGGAGGATATTCAGGTTTGAGGGCAATGCAATGCAAGAGGTTGGAGCCTAAGAAGGCTTCTTACTGTATCCTTTCAGTGAGGGGAAGTCTTGGTGACTTCTTGGTGGCCATAAGTCAAAATTCAAGCTAGGTAATTATAGGAAGCACACGAGGTGGGAAGTCCAGCATGAAGTATAAAAACTCAAGCAGCGTGAAGATGACATTTTAGAAGGAGTGTCATCCTAGGGGAGAGTGTCAGAGTCGGGTGAGGATGAAAAGAGAATTCCCACAAGGGTAAGGGCATCAAATGTGCTGAGAAGTCCACATAAGGTGAGCAGGGTATCTCTAGTAGGGTGGCTGAACCTGAGAATGATGAGAAGGTAGCCCACGGATGAAGTTAGCAGGCCAGTAGAAATATCAGACAGAGCAGAGGTTGGCATTTGTACAAAAGGGTGACTTAGTGCAGTCTTTTAGAGACTGGACAGGACAAAGGGCCGAGAAGAACAGTCCATGAAGCAGGAGGCAATGCACAGCACAGAATTTGTGATGCCTACATGAAATGAGGAATGTAAGTCCATAAAAAATGTGTCTGGCATTGGTGATCTGCGAAGGTATTGAGTAAGATGTGGTCCATGTGTACATGGAAAGGCGGGGGTAGCACACACACGGGTCAGAATAAGGAGGGTGTCCACATCAGACTGGGGGAGATGCAGCAGCAGTGACAGGAGTTCAGCTATATACAGAAGTACAGCCTGACTGTACTTCATACTCCTCATTGATCCATAATCTCAAACCTAAATTATGGGAAACAGTGGCTACAAAAGGAGCCCTGGCAGTGCTGTGTATTTAGACATCAGTTGTCAATGGCAAGGTTGGAGGTTTGAACCCGCCAGCCTCTCTGAGACAAAAAGATGACGCTTTCTGCTCCTGTGAAGATTCTGTCTCAGAAATCTTAAGTAGGGTCATTAACGTGGGAGTGAAGTCAGTCGCAGGGGGCTTGATTGCTATGGAAAAGTAAATAAAAACTAATTGGATTCTTTTTGAAAAAAATGTATGAGTCATTCTGATCCCAAAGCACATTGGTTTGTAATAAATATAATGGTGCATATTACAAGTGGAGGGTGAAAGATATTTATTTCTCCAGTGCAGCAGCCAGCAGAATGTGTAGGTGCACAGAACACACTCGGCAGCTGAGCAGTGGAGCTGTCCAGCATGCACGTGAGTCAAAGGAGAATTCAGAAAGAACACCTCTGATCCTACAAGATGACCGCACGACAGATGGCCGGGCAGTTCATCAGCAATGGTAACAAAAGCAGGGAAGGAGGGAACACAGACAAGTTGCAGGTCAGAGACAAGAACAGATATCCCATAATGGTCCAGATGAGGAGTTTATGAATCTATCTGTGATACATTCTGGGAATTCTTTGACCTAAGAAGAACTCAATTTTACTAAATCTGAATAATCATTATGGCACTGGTAGGCTGTCAATATATTTGATTGGAATTTATATGTAACTTTTATACTCAGCTATGTCTGATGCTTGCTATTCCTCATTCTAATGCACAACATAGTAGAAACTAGCCACAACTATGTGGCTGTTATTAGGCACCATCCAGTCTGCTCCAACTCACAGTCCCCCTGTGTGCAACAGAACAAACTGTTCTGTCCTCTACCATCCTCATCATGATTTTTATATTTGACCCCATTGTCGCAGTCACTGTGTCAACTCACCTTGCCCGGGGTCTTCTTGTCTGAGGTCTTCTATAAAGGGTGATATGCTTTTCCTGGCACCAAACTCTCCTGCTAACATTTCCGAAGTACATGGGACGAAGTCTTGCCACCGTCACTTCTCAGCATTTTGGCTGTACTTCTTCTAAGACCAATGTAACACGCCGTTTGATTTCTTGACTGCTCCTCCCATGAGCATTGAATATGAATCCAAGCAAAATTAAATCCTTGACTACTTCAAGCTCTTGTCTATTGATCCAGTTGTGAGGGTTCTTGTTTTCTTGACATTGAGTTGTATAATTCATGCAGAGGCTTGCAGTTCTTGATCTTCACTGACAAGTTCTACAAGTCCTCCTTGCTGCCAGCAAGCAAGACTGTGTGAACTGCGTATCACAGGTTGCCAATCAACCTTCAATCAACCTTCATATGATCTGGTTCCTTGGATTACATGGTCAGCATACAGATTGAATAAATGTGGTGAAAGCATGCAACCTCAACCTGATTCATGCCTTTCCTGATTTGAAACCGCACAGGACTCCTTGCTCCATTAGAGCAATGGCCTCGTGGTTCATGTACAGCTTCCACTGAAGCACAGTTAAGTGTTCTGGAATTCTCATTCTTCTCAATGTTATCCCTAGTTTGTCATGATCCACACAGTCGCATGCCTTTGCATACTCAAGAATCCATAAGTAAATACCTTTCTGCTATTCTTTGCTAAGATTTTAATCAATAGGTGCTTCAGTTCCTCTTCTCTTTCAAAAAGCAAGCTTGTGTCATCTGAATATTGCAGCTTGTTAATGAGTCTTCTGCCAATCCTGATTTCATATTCTTCTGTAGATCGTCCAGCTTCCACAGAATTTGCTGAGCACACAGATTAAATAAACATGGTGAAATAATACAACCCTGACGCAAATACTTTCTGATTTTATAGCATGCAATATCCCCTTGTTCTGTTGGGGAAAATGCCTCTTGGCCTCTGTACAGGTCCTGTATAAGCACAGAAATGTGCTTACCAATGTGTTTACCAATGTTATCTATAATTTGTGATGTTGTCTTTGTAGTGTCATGTCCCTGGATTGGTGCTTTGTACTGTCCTTAAATCTTTTCCATGAGCTTAAAAGAGCTATTAAAATCACAATCTGCTTTACCTATTTTATTTTTAAATTCCTGAATGGTTAGAAAGGTTCTTAGATATGCGTGCTATCTGGTCTTTATCTATCTTGAATCTAAACAAATAAAATATAACACTAGATTGATTTATTTATTCTCCTGTCCTGCACTCTTGAAATACTACTATGAAGAAAAGGTCTGATCAAAAAGATTTGTTAAATGCATAATAAGGATCTAGGACTACTATGAGCACAGCCAACTCTAGCTTCAGTAACAAAGGTTTTGTGGCAAAGAGGGAGTCAGGGGGCCTTGATTTGAATCTAAGTTCTGCCCCTTTTAGTTGGGTGACACTAAGTAAATTGGTTAACTTTTCTACATATCTATTTTCTTGCCTATAAAATAAAAGTAATCATTCTATCTATGTAAAAGGCTCATGAGCATTAGAAATGTGGATACACAACGTGCTTAGACTAGTTTCTAGTGCACGGTAAGCAGCTGACAACACGCTGGAGTGTGTTGCTGGTACATTGTTGTCATTAGGTGCCATCAGGGCACTTCCAGCTCCTAGTGACCCCAAGCACAGCAGAGCGAAAGAGCGCCCAGTCCTGTGCATCCTCCCAACCGCAGCATGTTTGAACCCCATGGTTAAAGCAAGTGTGCTGGTCTGTAATGGAGTTAAAGTCAAGTCTCTGTGTAGACACTGGCTGTGCGCCTTGCATTTGTATGCACTTCTGTGCTTCAGCCACCCTTTCAATTTGTATCAAACTCCATATTATTCTTTTGGGGTATTTTTATTTTCCTGCTCTTTGACAAAATGTTTCTTAATCTTCAGCAGTAATATATCAATATGGAGTGACAGTTTGACAATATGGTTCTCACTTTTCATAGTATAAATTCAAAGACAAATTGTGAACGAGTCAAGTGAAACTTGTAATTCACAGCTGTGAGGTCACACTAGTGAATTATAAGCTTTTCATTATGTCAGAACTGTGAATTGCAAAGATTTTTTTCCCCTTCATTTCCTGTCAAATAATTTATTAGCTACCCCTCTCTCACAGGATTTTGCAGCATGCGGAGCCAAAGAACACAGGGGCTGCTCCGTAGCATTTCCAGACAGAACAATAAGAATTCAGATAGACAAGAGTCGTGTTGAAAAGAAAAAAAGATACAATTTTGATCTCTACTCTTCTCAAGCTTAGAGCGATTCCTGATAAAGCAGTGTGATTCCTCACAATGGGAGCCATTGTTGCTCAAACTTGAGAGAATTTTTGTTTTGTTTTGTTTTAATTATTTCCCATTATCATCATCATCAACTACAATTTCTTAAAAGCCATTGATGATGGAATTCTACACTGTTTAAAAATTAAAAGCCATTGTTACTATTAATATTCATAATATTGTTAATCCCCAAATCTGGACAACTTTTTTTACCAAATTATGTGACCCTTTATATCATTTTCATAACAGTTACATCTCTTATTTATTTTTCACATTGACCCAGTGATGTTAGTCAGACATTTTTTTATGAGGAAATTCAGAAAAAAACTTAAAACTCACCGTTGAGTTGATGCAGACTCAGAGAGATCCTTTTTTTTTTTTTTAAGCATTTTATTAGGGGCTCATACAACTGTTATCACAATCCATACACACATCAATTGTGTAAAGCACATTTGTACATCATTCTCAAAACATTTTCTCTCCACTTAAACCCCCGACATTAGGTCCTCATTTTTCCCCTCCCTCTCCGCTCCCCACTCCCTCATGAGCCCTTGATAGTTTATAAATGGGTATTTTGTCATATATTGCCCTGTCTGACATCTCTCTTCACCCACTTTTCGGTGTCTGTCCCCCAGGGAGGAAGTCACACACAGTTCCTTGTAATCGGTTCCCTCTTTCCTACCCATTCTCCCTCTGCCCTCCCTGTTTCGCCACTCACACCACTGGCCCTGTAGGGCTCATCCGCCCTGGATTCCCTGTATTTTCAGCTCCTATCTGTACCAGTGTACATCCTCTGGTCTAGCCAGACTTGCAAGGTCGAATTTGAGTCATGGTAGTGGGAGCGGGGAGGGAACATTTAGGAACTAGAGGAAAGTTGTATTTCTCATCGTTGTTACATCGCACCCTGATCCTATAAGACTATGTGGAACTGCCCCCTCTGAGTTTCCAAGACTAACTTTTATACAGAGTAGAAAGACCCATTTCTCTCCCAAAGAGCTACTAGTAGTTTCCAACAGCTGACCTTTCAGATAGCAGAACAACACATAACCATTTCACCAACAGGGCTCAGCAAGAAGTAGAAAGGTTCATTGAAATAATAGGGGCTTATCCAAAATTTTCCGTGTTAAAATCAGAAAGGGTACCGTCTCATTCCAAATCCACTTCACTAAACTTCCTTTCCCACTTACAAGCCGACATACGTAGTGCAGCCCTAATAAATCCTGGTCCTGCCTGTAGTTCAGTCCTTGTTCAGTGCTACACTTAAAGAAAGTAATTTAAAAACAAGTTTTAGTATGTATCTTCATGTGTTAAAGAACATTTATTCATTTTCCATTTAGATCACACAGACGCATAATCTTTTCTTTTTCTCTAACCCTCTGAATCTCCCTTCTACCATTCAATATCACTTTAACTTTTTGTTCTCTTTAACCTTTCCTTTGGACTCTCCAAGCCTTTCCTTCTCTCTGTAGTCCCTTATTTCTGCTCCACAAAAGACCAGAAGCCAATCACAAACAACCAAACTGCACGTGAAAGTCAGGAAGGTACACAGGCAGGTCAGGCAAAAGTAGAATTATTTCCTGTCAACAGCGGTAGGATAGTGACATTTTTAACATGTAACATTCACACAGTAATCAACCTGATCCTCTTGCTTGTAGGTTTTTATCTTGCTAGCTTGAAGCTGCAAGGAGGAGAATATTATTGTTCATGCATTTAAGAGTGATGGGCAAGACCAATACTTAGCCAGCATCCCTTTCCACATTGTCTATAGCTCGACATGTGTGCACTTCACTGGAGGTATCCTGCTCCGTCTACCTTCTAGGCCAGTTCTTCCCAATCTTTTTCTCCTCATTACACATCAGAAGAAACAGTAGCAATGGCTGCAATGACTGTCATCAACGGCATATTTTCACAACAATAACTTCTTTGAGCTACACTAGTGTTTGGACTTGGGACACTTAATTCTATGTCTTAGATCACGTTGCTGCTTCCACCTAGAATTCCCTTCCTAGTCACTCTCTCATCCCTCAGGAAATTGATGCGGTGTTACTCTTACCAGAATATCTCCCATGCATTTCCCAATGAAAAGAAAGTGAGTCTCTTCTGTATTCCCAGAGCCTCTCTGTGTTCATCCTCATCGTGGCAGCCTACATTATAAAATCATCCTTAGCTGGATCTCCCACTACACTGTAAACATCTTGAAAACAGAATAGACCATGTTATTTTTAGCTATCTTTAGGGACTTTTTTAACCTTTATGTAAGCAACTGGCTGACACTCAATAGCTACTATTTTAATGAATGAATGAACTCTTCATAGATTTTTAAGTGGGCTTCAAAAAGTTCATGAGTAATGGAATTGAATGTATAATGGAATTTGTCCTCTAACTTTTGAAGCCCCCTCTAATGATCTAATCATCCTTGGTGCTGTTTGCCACTTTACTATGAAGCAAGAGCTCACTTGTGATAGTTCTGGGAGAAACTGCTGATGAAAGTATCTGTGCTATTTCTCACAGGAACTATGTCAAGCTTAGCCAAGCCAAGTACCATTTTCTGTTTGTCTGTTTTTTAAGTAAAAGTAGAGGCTTCTTAAGGCTCACTGCAATTTAAATCGGGCCCAGAACACAAGGAGGAAACCGAGGCAGCAGAGCTACAAAAACAGTTGCATGGGGTTAAATCATGGATTTTAGTTCACAGGGTTCCAATTGGAGAACATGAAGTTAGAGAGGGGCTCTTCCTGGAATTGGTTTACGGAGTATACATGAGTTGTGTGGATTAAGTACAGAACATACTTGCAAAAGTACATATTCTTTAGAGCAGCATTTCTCAACCTGTGGGTCGCGGCCCCTTTGGGAGTCAAATGACCCTTTTTTTCACAGGGGTCACCCGATTCATAACAGTTACAATCTTACAGTTATGAAGTAGCAACAAAAATAAGTTTATGGTTGGGGGACACCACAACATGAGCTGATTTAGAGGGTTGCGGCCTTAGGAAGGTTGAGAGCCATTGCTTTAGAGCGTCATTGGGATGCCACAAGATATCTTTCCCTCGTCAAAGGACATTAACACAGTCCTCAGGTAAACAGTTGCCTGACATCTGCTTGTGCAGGAAATTTCTCTGTCGCAAAGAGAAATCACCGAGTCCCTCTTCAAGGCTACATTCTTTCCACATCTACATCTGACCACAAAGAAAAGCATTTCCTTAATGGTATGGTTAAACTTGGTTGATGTTAAGCAAACATTAAGGAAATAAGATAAAGAACTTAGAGTCTGAATTTATGTCAAAATTCAAGATGGAATTAGGAGTCCAGTTACAGATTACCATAAAGCAAGGGCTTCCAAATTTAGGCTCTCCGGCATGCTCTCCTTTTGATCAAGGGTTTAGCTTAAAATTCTTTGACTACACTGAAATCAGCGTGCTCCCCTTTCAGAATCAACGCAATGATATCTCATGCTGGGAAGTTCCCCACGTTCCCCCAAGCCAGACATCTTTCTTCCTAGCTCCCGTAGCACAGACACACTTTTCTTTGACTGTTACTTTGAATCGTACTATTTGTATACATCATACATCGCTACTTTTGCGAAAGAGTGGAGGATGAGAGGAAATGCAGAAGGGAAAAGAAGTCCTAAGACTTAGTAGCATGGAGGACAGGCCATCAAACTCAAGCATCCTAGTGTCCCCTGTTTATACAAGTTCCTCCTGAGCAGTGTAAGCAGTGCATGAGATTATTAGGCTGCCATCACTGTCTCCTGTCAGCCTCTTGAGAGATGGAAAAATAGATTGTATGTTACATATGATCTATAAAGAATATCAATTGAATTGAGTCACTTCAAAAATGGAAAATAGATGTACATACCTGATTCACAGGAGAATTTAAATGGCTATATGGTGTAGGGTGTGAGCCAAGTTAGTATTCTTAAATTGAACAGCAAAGACTTTAAAGTATTTCTCTCCCAGTTTCAAAATAGTCAAGGCTGAAATACCACCTATCAAATGTGTTCTGTGACTTTTATAAAAAGCATGCTCTAAATACAAGAAAACTAGGTGTAGAGTCTTTTCTTTCTCTTTTCTATAAATGCTTTGTAAACAAAGGATTGTGAGTTTAATTGAATAAATATTCATGTAGTCCTTGAAAAAATAAAAGCCTTTTGTAAGACTTTGCTCACTTGGTACCATATCTATGACAGCCAGAGCAATAAGTGAATTAACCTCTTGCAAAATATGAATTTGTCCCCCTGCAATATTTGTTCACAGGTATGTTGAAATACTGTTTTTTACCCTCAGAACCTAACTGCATCTCCCAATGACAGAATTATACATACCTGTGATTTGTGCTGCAGAATAAACCAAAAGCAGCTATTTAAATCCACAAGTCACTCTGAAGGAAAAAGATGAGATTATCTACTTTAGATTAAGATTAACACTCTCAAAACTCCTATATAGTTTCCATGAGAATCAACTCAACAATAGTAGGCCTGGTGGAGTTTATCCTTGGGAATTCAGTGGGAAACTGATCTTTTGATCACTTAAATTACAGTTACTTCTTTTCAATTGAGATTAACAAAGCTTCAAGAAATCTACAAAAAATACAATAAGAATTATAGAATAAATCTTGTTACAAAGTCCAGATGATCTCTGGAGTCCTAAATAACACCATTTTCTTTTTTTTTTAAATCATTTTATTGGGGGCTCGTACAATTCTTATCACAATCCATACATACATACATTTTTCTGTAACGTTATAGTCACTTGTCATATTAGAGCTGAAATGACCATATTTCTATATATAATGTGCCCATGAAAGTTACATACATATAACATGTGCAGTACACATAACATACAAGGGGGTTGCATGGCTCGGAAACAACCATATAATACACGTTATTTGCGTAAAAATATGGTAGATAAATAAATCCGTTATAAAGCCTTTCCTCCAGTTCTCACCATACACATCCAGTGCAAGCTAGAAAAGGGAGATATCAAATAAACAGTGAATCACTAATGTACGCATGGTATTTCACCTGGCATATGCAGTGGATTAGTCCATTGGAAAAGCATGTGTATTATTATATGCCATTGTGTTGGTTCTGACTCATAGGGAGCATATGTATACACAATAGAACAAAACACTGTCCAATCCTGCATCCTCCTCACGTTTGTTAGCATGTTTGAGGTCGTTGTTGCAGTGACTTTCTCAATTAACCGCATTGAGAGTCTTTCTCTTTTTCACGTACCCTCTACTTTATCAGGCATAATGTCCTTTTTTCAGGGACACTTATCTCTTCTGATAACAGGTGCCAAAAATGTGAGACAACGTCCTAGCCATTCTAAGCTGTACTCCTTGCAAGACGTTTCGTAAACATCATAATTCAAAAGGGTCAATTCTTCTCCAGCCTTCCTTATTCGTTGTCCAGCTTTCAGGGGCATATAAGGTGATTAATTATCTATAGCTTGTGAGGTAGTCAGTTTATTGTGCCAGCCTGGCCAATAAACACATGCTGGATTAATTGAAGGGCGGAGAGATCAATGGCTCGGTGAGCCTTGCCTTTTTTGTCTCTTGCTCTTTGATCATCAGACCACTGTACAGCTGCCTTGCTTGTTCTGTGCCTCAATTTGCAAGCTACACTACCTGTGGGACATCTAACCTGTCTAACCTAACTGTGTTGCTGTAATTTGAGGTTCCTTAAAAACCTGCTTCACCACACTATTGGAATTTAGATCTCTTGAGCTGGGGACTGTCAGACCCTGTCATCTGGCTGACTATTGGTGACCAGCCTTGCTGTTTGCTGCCTGTGCCCAGATAGCCTGAATTGCTCTACAGTGGACTACCAGGTGGCCCTTAAGACTTGAAGGACTGCTAGTGTCTCACAACAGTCTCATGGGAGTGAGTTGAACTGAGCCATTTGTACTGCTTTATGATTTAATTAACTGTTTATTTCTTCTTATGTTATACATCTTTTGATCTGTATAAATATATATAAAATTATTTGCATTCTGGTTTTATTTCTCTAGAGAATCCTGTCTAACACAGCTTGGATCAGGTACACTTAACTCCCAAAGGGAAAACTTTGCTCTTTACCACTCTAAAGGGTTTTTGGGTTTGTTTGTTTGTTTGTTTTTTGTGGAAGACAGGTCTATTGAAATAGGTCTATTGGTTTCTTAACCGCTGTTACCATGAACGTAGATTATAAATACACATAAGAGAATAGAATAAAAAATATCTAAGGGTCAACACTTGTGACAATCTGAAAGAAACTTTCAAAAGAAAGTTAAGAGGAATGGCTCAGGAAATAGGGGAGATGCAGTAGAGTGCGATGTCAGAAGCTAAAGGAAAGGATTGTTTCAACAAGCCAACTGTTCGTTGAATCTCTTTCAATAAATACCATGAAAGAAAGACACCATGCTTGGTGAAATAGAAGGGCAACAAAAAAGAGGAAGGTCAACAGACAGACCTGGAACTATTCATAGGCTTTTTTTCATGTCTGTCTTATAAAATAGGCAGGATAAACAATCCTGAGGAGAAAATAATGAGACTGACAGTTGCAGGGAGACATGGGAGAGGGGCAGGTGGGGGGAAGGAAGTGGAGAGCCAACAAGTCCAGGGACAAAGGAACAGCAAGTGATCTAAAACTGATGGCAAGAAGGGCATAGAATGCCTGGTGGGGTTTGATCAAGTGCAATGTAGCCAAGAGGAATTAGTGGAAGCTGAGTGAAAGTTGAAAATGATAGCAGAACAAGAAGAAAGTAAAAGGAAATAGAGGAAAGAACTAGAAGGCAAAGGACATTTATAGAGGTATAAATACAGGCACATACATATGTAAATATATTTCTATATAATGATAGAGATATAGATCTATGTACGTTATTTATATGTTAAGTATTAAGGTAGCAGAAGGACATTGGGCCTCTACTCAAGTACTCCCTCAATGCAAGAACACTTTGTTCTTATAACCTGGCATTCTGTGATGCTCACCTTCCCGACACAATCACTGAAGACCAAAGGGGTTCATAAGCAAATGTGAAGAATGTTGATGGTACCCGACAATTACAAGATATAGCATTGGGGTCTTAAAGGCTTGATGATAAACAAGTGGCCATCTAGCTGGGAAGCAACAAAGCTCACAAGGAAGAAGCACACCAGCCAGTATGATCATGAGTTGTTGACAGGAGCAGATATCAGGCATCAGAAGACCCCATACAAACAATCATATTGATGCAATAAGAGGGGGCAGAATGGAGACCTAACACCCATCTGTAGACAAATGGACATCCCCACCCAGAAGGGTCACACGGAAGGGATCAGTCAGGTAGGGTGCAGTATAGCACCAACAAAACATACAACATTCCTCTAGTTCTTTAATGTTTCCTCCCCCACTATCATGACCCCAGTTCTACCTTATAAACCCAGTTAGCCCGGAACATGTACACTGGTACAGATAAGAACTCTTAACACATGGATTCCAAGACAGATAGACATCCCAGGAACAATAATGAGAGTAGCAATACCATGAAGGTAGGGGGAAGGTGGGTGGACAAGGGGGAGAAAGGAGGAACTGATCACAATGATCAATGTTAAACACCCCCAACAACAACAACAACACCCAACGAGATGAACAACAGAAAAATGGGTGAAGGGAGACAGTAGATGGGATAAGATATGAAAATAATAATAATTTATCAAGGGTTCATGAGTGGGAGAGGAAGGGAAAAATGAGGAGCTGATACTAAAGGTTCAAGTAGAAAGAAAATGTTTTGAACAGGATGATGGCAACATATGTACAAATGTGCTTGACACAATAGATGTATGGATTGTTATAAGAGCTAAAAGAGCCCCCCAATAAAATGAGTAACCACTACACCATCAGGGCTCTTAAGTTCAAGTTGAAGCTGAAGAAAATTAAAATAAGTCCATGACATACAAGTTATGACCTTGAGTATATCCCACCAGAATTTAGAGACCCTCTCAAGAGCAGATTTTATATGTTGAACAAAATTACCAGATGAGTTGTGGGATGGCATCAAAACCATAGCACATAAAGAAAGCAACTCAGAAATGCACTGCCATAGAGTCTAATCTGAGTCACAGTAACCCTATGGGGAAGAGTAGAACTTCCCATGCGGGGTTCTGAGAGTGCAACTCTTTACCACAGTAGAAAGTCTCATCTTTTTCCTGTGGAACAGCTAGTGGGTTTGAACCACTGACCCTGCAGTTAGCAGCTCAATACACAAACCACTGTGCTGCCAAAGAAAGGAAAAGGTCACTTAAAAGACATGAAAGAAAGAAAATATGAAGGTGGAGGTCAGAAGAGACTCTCAGACTTGTAATTGAATGAAGAGTAGCTAAAGTAACTGGAAGAAATGGTGAAGTAAAAGAGCTGAAAAAAATTTCAAAGGGCAGATAAATCAATACAAAATATTATAATGAAATTTGCAAAAAGTCAAAAAAATAACATTCAACATATCTCAGGCTGAAAGAAATTTAAAAAATTGAAGCCTTGAGTTGTAATATTGAAGGATTCTTTCTATTTGCAAAATATTAAATGATGGAAAAATCATGGGAAAGACATAGAAGGAAAATAGTCACTATACCTAAAATAACTGGTTGGTGTTCAACCATTTCAAGAGGTAGTAAGTATATGATCAAGAACTGAAGGCCTTGAATGAAGTTTCACTGAAAGCATTAGCCTAAAACAGGCTCCAGGAATTGATATAATATCCATTGGAAAGTTTTAATAATCTGAGGAAGCACTGAAAACACTCATTCCTCTAGGCCAAAAAACTTGGAAGACAGCTACCCTGCCAGGAAACCGAAAGAGATCCATATTTTAGCCTATTACAAGAAAATGTGACCCACAGTCTGTGGAAATTATTAAACATATCATTAATATTATCTGCAAGTAAAATTTTGCTGAAGATCATTCAAAAACTGTTGCAGACGGACATCAACAGGGAGCTTCCCGAAATCCAAGCCAGATTCAGAGTAGGACATGCCATGAAGCACAGCACTGCTGATATCAGATGGCTCTTGGATGAGGGCAGCATAGCAGAAAGGTGTTTATTTGTGTTTTATTGAGTATGGAAAAGCATTCAAGTGTGCAAATCATAAGAAACTATGAGCATATTATCAAGAATGGGAATTACAAAACACGTCATTGTATTCATGCAGAACCTGTGCATGAACCAAGAGGCGGTTGTTCCATCAGGACAAGGGAATATGAGGGCGTACCCTCAAAAAACTGGAATTGCACTAGGTGGAATGGAGATTTCATGGTATGTATTTCTTTTTCCTGCTAGGCAAACATCTAGCAATTCACCCTGAGCTAGTGCACCCAGTGGCATGGCCTAGGAAGGTTATTTCTGGCCAGGGTGAATTTTTTCGAGAAAGCAGTTTCACACCAACCTCACTTTTTTGTTTTTGTTATTTTTACAATGGCCTATTTAAGAGAACAGTGTGCAACTGTGAAATTTTGTTTCCTGCTCAGGAAAAATGCACCAGAAACTGTTGTAATGTTGAACACAGCTTACAAGGACAGCACTATGGGAAAAACTCAAGCATACCAGTGTTTTTCTCGTTTCAAAAAAGGTGAAATATCAATTGATGATAAACCTCAATCTGGATGCACATCAACTTCCTGGACAGATAAAAATGTCAACTTGTAATGCCTTTGGAGTTTGTTCCATCAAGTCAGACTGTTAATCAAGCTTTCTATTTAGAGGTTCTGAAAAGATTGCATAACAGTGTGAAACAAAAAAGGCCCAATTTGTGGCAGACAGGGGACTGGGTTTGCCACCATGACAATGTGCCTGCTCCTATAACCATCTGTTTGCCATTTCTTAGCAAAAACAACGCATGCCTCTCTTATTCACCTGTCCTTGCTCTGTGCAACTTCTTTTGGTTTCCATAAATGCAGAGGGACATGAAAAGGCAGTGATTTGACAATGTAGACGAGGATAGAAAAACACAAGGAAGGTGCTGTCAGCCCTCCAAACAGATGAATTTCAAAAATGTTTCCAAGAATGGAATCACAGATTTGACAAATGCATTATGGATAGTGGAGAGCACTTTGAAGGTGATAAGGTTGTTTTGCAAGAAAAATTTAAATACACAGTTTGGGGGTGGAATTCTGGGATTTGGGGGGGTACCCCCTCATACTGTGTGTTTTAAAATCAGGAAACGTGTGCATCAGGATTGTATTCTTTCACCATATTAATTCAATCAGTATTCTGATCAAATAATCAGGGAAGCTGGACTATATAAAGAATGTGGCACCAGGATTGGAGGAAGGCGTGCTAATGATCTGCAATTTGCTGGCTGAAAGCAAGTAGGAGTCGAAGCACTTGTGATGAAGATCAAGGACTGTTGCCTTCAGCATGGATCGCAGTTTAACATAAAAAAACACCACAAATCCTCACAACGGTATCAATACACACCATTATAAAGGGAGATAATCTTGACGTTTTCAAGGATTTATTTTGCTTAGATTCACATTCAACATTCCTGGAAGCAGCAATCAAGCAATTAAATGATGCATCGCATTTGGGCACATCTGCTGCACAAATCCTCTTCAAAGTATTAAGGATCGGGAATATCACTTGAGGACTAAGGTGTACCTGACCCAAACTATAGTGCTTTCAGTTGCTACATATCCATGTGAAAGTTGGACAATGAATAAGAAAGGTTACAAAAGAATAGATTCATTTGATTTATGGTGTTGGTGAAGATTGCTCCACGTGTCATGGATAACCAGAAAAACCAATAAATCTATCTTAGAAGAAGTGTATCCAGAGAGCTTCTTAAATATGAGGATGGTGACTTAGTCTTACATACTTTGGACATGTTAAGAGGAGAGACCAGTTCTTGTAAAAGGACCTCATGCCTGGTATGTAGAGCAAAACAGAGGGAAAGCCTCACTGAAATCAATAGACATAGTGGTGACAAGGATGGGCTCAAGCAGAGCCCCAGTTGGGTGGATGGTGCAGGACTGGGCAGTGCTCTGTCGTGCTGCACAGAGAGGTCACTAGGAGTCAGAGCTGACTGCGTGGCACCTAATGACAATTGTTTGGGTGAAGTATTAGCAGCAAAACCAAGTCTGGAGAAGATTAAAGACCATACCCTAAAACGACCAGGGCTCTGTCCAAGGCAAGGCTGTACCCTAAAACTATATGAGCTATATCCAGGGCAAAGTAATTTTGTATTGCTTTTAATTAAGAAACTGTTTCAAAATTGACAGAACATAAAGGTGATTAAATTAAAAATCAATGGTTAATTATTTGTAATTTAAAATGCATTTTAAAACTCAAAGCAAGATAATATTATAATTATTATCATAAGAGAAATCATGAGCTAATATATCACTCTGCCATATTAAGGCTGGCAAAGTGATATCCCTGATCCTTAAAGTCTGAAATCCATAGCCTTAAATTAGATGTAGCTCTCGCTTAATGATTTGCTTAAATAATAATTGTATATAGAATGTACACAATTTCTTGTGTGTTTTTCCTATATGATTTGACAGCAAACATGCAACCTAGGTGTTTCTGGGTAGGTGGTAACAGCCAACTTTTCAGCCAGTGGCCAAGCATTAAGTGGTTGCACCACTCAATCCGCAAGCAGACAAGTGGAAGGGTCCCACTGAACTTTTTAAAGTCTAGTGTGGGTTCTCAAAGACTTCCCAGTTGGAGAGTCAAGAAAGAAGACAATGAGTTAGTTGTTCAGGCAGCTAATGCTGGTGGGGAGGCAGAGTTGTCCATGGGCAAACACAGCCTTGGTCCAAAGCATGGCTGCTGATTTAAGCCTGCCCCAGCTCTGGTGACTTGTGCCAAGCCATGGATTGTGATTTGCTCTTCAATTTTTATTGTGCATTTTTTTGTGCAATTTTATTGTACATCAGTGAAAATTTACACAGCAAATTGGTTGGCAACAGTAGGTTGCCTTCTAACAATTGCACGCACATTGTTCCACAGCATTAGTTACAATCCTCACACTGTGACAGTATCCTCATTATTTGTTCTGCTTTGATTGAACTAGCCTCCCTGGCCCTCCTTGCCCGAGATCTCATTGTCATACACACGCACACTTTGAGTAGATGCTGACTAATTGGGCTCCTATACTATTGTTTACCAGCTTATTATTTGGTTGAAAGGTGACCACTAGTAGTAGCTTCAGTGCCAAGTTCAAAAGGTATCTTAGGGTGACAGTCTCAGGAATTCCTCTAATTTCTATTGGTTCAGATGTTCTGGCCTTTTGTAAGAATTTGAATTTTGTTTGACATTTTTTCCCAGGACCTTCTTTTATGTCCCTGGTCAGAACAGGCGGTAGTGGTATAAAATATATTCAATTAATATGGCTCTTTCAGCCATAATTCCTTATGTGATGTATTGATTAAGTCCTGAGTTTAATAGAGGATGTGAACCAAGTAGAGGGAGTTAACTGGCTGGTCTTGGATTGGGGCTAGAATTAAGCAGGTACCCAGAATCCATTGCTTGTCTATAGGTTATGAAAAATGGGTTTATTTTAACAGTCATGTGATGACAAAAACAAAAGTCAACAAGAACAACAACAAAAACAAACAAAAAACCCAAAGAAAAACATTGTCAATCATCCCCTTGGCTATAAGGAGACTGCAGTGATAACATCAGTAATTTATCCTATGGCATAGAATTTAAGGCATTGTTGATATGAAGAGGATAGTCTAACTGTGAGCTGAAATCCTTGAGATGCTGCTTTATACAGATTTATATCTTCATTGTTTTAGCTCTGTTTATATTGAACATGGGGTTGGTGCTAGGGGAAATTTTCCTGTACCATTCCTTACAAGGGCAGATCCTTGCCTATGAGATTAATGCCTATCATATTTATGCAAGGAGAGTATTGAGGTACTAAATATATGGCGGTTCTGGATCCCCTTTCATTGGACACCCACTAAACCAGGGGTCCCAACCAAGGTCTGATAACTGCTATTTCCACAATCACAGGTGACCATCTTTTGCTTCCTCTCCCATCAGGGAATTTCAGTCCTAAGTCCAAGAGGTACAGGTAGTTTTGAGATAGGGCCCAGTTCATTTGGTAGGGCTTCCACATTGAGTTCTTCTGGTGTGGCCCTAGGGGAATGACAGGTTCCCTGGAAGACGAGTATCTAAAGTCATCACAGTGCTTAGTCCACGGCATGGTTCACCAAGGGTGGGGTAGAAAAATAGTAGAAGTGTCTACCCAGGAACATAGAACTGGGTGGGTTCTCCCCTTAGATTCCCTACAATCATGCCTGAGCAGCCCTTCCTGATGTGAGGTTGTTCCTGCCCATCTAAGCACCATCCTCACAAGGAGACATCTCAGAGCCTCCTCTGAAATGGAGATGCTCCCCTCCCCTGGTCTTAACTGGATTTTCCAGGAAGGTTCTCCTCTCAGTCCTGGGAGGGCCTGTCGATTTGCTCAGCTCCACGTCTCGGTGTTGACTAGCATCAAGTGAATGGTCATCTCCCTTTTCCTCCCAGCCGTTGCGAGGGCTCCTCTTCTGAGGTGGTTCTTATGAAATGCACATAAGGAGGTGGATGTGTGGTTTATTGCCAGTAGACAGACTTTCTACCCCTTCGTTTGGGAGTGGGTCTCAAATAACAGTGGACTCAGACAATATCTGTCCTTTTGTGATTAACTAACTTCATTCAGAATAGTGGTTTCCACATTCACCCTTTGCATGAGGTGTTTCATGGCTTTATGGCTGTGTTTTAGGAATGTATAATATTCCATTGTGTGTATGAACCAGTTTCTTTTTTATCAAAAGATCATTTTATTGGGGGCTCTTTCAACTCTTATTATAATCCATACATCGATTGCATCAGGCATATTTGTACATATGTTGTCATCATTCTTTTCTAGACATCTACTTTCGATTGAGCCCTTCATATCAGCAACTCTCTTTCCCTCTCTTTCCTCCCATGGCCCCTTAATAGACCCCTTAGGATCATAAATTATTATTATTTTCATATCACATACTGGCCACTGTCTCCCTTCCCCATGTTTTCTATTGCTCTTCCCCCTGGAAGTGGTGGTGGTGGTTATGTGTCAATCATTGAGATTGGTTCCTCCGCCTTCCCTCTACCCTTCTGGCATTGCTATTCTCACTCCTATTCCTGGATTCCATGTGTTTTGAGTTCCCATCTCTTATCTATACCTGAGCACGTGTTCTGGTCTAGTCTGAATTGAGAAGCAGCACTGGGGTCATGATGGTTGGGGGTGAGGAAGCCTCAAGAAACCAGAGGAATATTGTGTGTTTCATCAGCGCTTTACTGCACCCTTCATTGTGACCCCTCTGTGGGGGGTGTTCCATTGTCTACCGATGGGCTTTGGGTCTCTGCTCCTACCCTCTTCATTCTCAACAATATGGTTTTTGTTGTTGGTTTGTTATGGGTCTTCTGATGTCTGTTACCCAGTCCCGATGACTTCTCAGATGACTTCTCATGATTGCACCGACTGGTGTGCATCTTCCATGTGAGCTTATTGCTTCTCTGCTGGATAGCCACTTGTTTAATTTCAAGCCTTTAAGATGCCAGACACTGTATCTTTTCATAGCAGGGTACCATCCACCTTGTTCACCACATTTGCTTATGCACCCATTTTGTCTTCAGCAATTATGCTGGGAGGGTGAGCATCTCAGAATGCCAATTTGTTAGAACAAAGTGTCCTTGTATTGAGGGAGGGTATGAGCAGAAGCCTGAAGCCCATCCATCACCTTAGTGTATTGCCATATAAACATATGTTCATAGGCCAATACCTCTATTTTGGGGGGATTAATGTATTTACTTATGTACACACCTATGCTTATACCTCTATCAATAGCTTTGCTTCCTAGATACTTCCTGTTTCCTTTTACCTTCCTCCTGCCCCACCATCACATTCCCCCTATTTCTGCCTCTTTGCTCCAGTTGCTGATTTGCTTTGTTCCCCTCTTGGTTTGCCCCACTGTGGGGGGTTCAGAACACCCTACCGCCCTGCCTTGTGTCCCCAGTATTGTCCTCTGTCTCAGTATGCTCCAGTAAGGGGACAACATGTCATGAGCTGTTGTCAGTCCTACAGTCCTCTCTGTGCCTTAGCAGCTCCAGGCAGGGACGTGGTCCTCCGGGCGTGGTGTGCCAATACGGGGTCTAGACCGACTGTCCCTTTCTCTCTTTCCTTCTGGTTTGCTTCCTTGTGGGCACGTCCCACGGTTTTTTTATCCATTCTTCTACTGATGGCCACTTGGGCTGTTCCTAGCTCCTTGCTATTGTGAGCTGTGCTGCGATGAAATGGGAGAACATAGGTCTGTTCATGTTCTGTCTCTTACTTCTTTAGGGTATATGGGCGGCAAAGGTATTGCTGGGTCATATGATATTTTTATTGACAGTTGTTTTACATATCACCATATCACTTTCCACAATGGATGTACATATTTATGAGTCCACCAACAGTGTGTAACAAAAAAGTGGATGAAGGGAGATGTCGGACAGTGTAAGACATGACAAAATAAGAATAATTTATGAATTATCAAGGGTTCATGAAAGAGGGGGACAGGGAGGGAGGGGAAAAAATGAGGAGCGGATACCAAAGACTCAAGTAGAAAGCAAATGTTTTGAGAATGATGAAGACAGCAAATGTACAAATGTGCTTGACAAAATGGATCTATGTATGGATTGTGATGAGTTGTATGAGCCCCAATAAAATGATTTACATTTTTAAAAAGTGCTCCAATCTCTCTGGACACTCTCCAGAATTTGCTGTTCACTGTTTTTAGGAATTGAGATATCATTGTGGGTATAAGATGATATCTAATCATTGTTTTGATTTGCATCTCCTGCTTGGCTAGTGGTGTGAGCATTTCCTCATGTGTTTGTTAGTCATTTGAGTGTCCTCCTTTATGAATTGTCTTTTCATGTCCTTGTCCCACCTTTTAATTGGGTTGATTCTTTTCTTATTGTAATGTTATAGAATTCTATAGATTTAGTAGTTAGTTAGTTAGTTAGTTAGTTCATTATGTCTTTGCTAAAGGTTTGTTTTTTGGTCTTTTCCAAGTTCATGGGCTGTCATTTTATTCTTTTGATGTACATAACTGTTTTATTTTTAACAGCCCCAGTCATCTGTTCCTGTCTCCCATCATGTGTGCTTGCTTTATTATATGTGATAGTCTCTGTATGCCCTGCACTAGGGCCATTAGGCTTGTCCCGATTTTCTCATGGATAGTCCTTATAGCTCTGTGGCTTACATTTAGGGCGCTAATCCATCTTGAGTTCATTTTAGTGTATGAGGTAGGAAGGGGTCCTGTTTCATTCTTCTGCATATGGAGATCCAATTTTTCCAGCACCGTTGGTTGAAGATGTCCCTGTTCCATTTAATAGGTTTTGGGGGGGTTTTGGTCCTTTGTCAAAATTCAGTTGTCTGTAAGTGGATGTGTTTATTTCTGGGTTTTCTATCATGATCACTTCCTATCTTCAAACTTTGTCCAAATCACCACTATGTAAGAACCAGGGGAATATTAATATATTATTTTAACCAAAACCATTAAATTCTAAAGTTGAACAAAGAATAACTCAGCAATCATTCTCAAAAGAATGCACACTTGTTTGAAATCCAGCTTTGATCCAATAATCCATCTTCTCTCCTATCTCACTCTCTTCCTTGGTGCCCTTGGTGCCCAAGGGTGTCATGTGCCAAGTAAAAATCAATTCACGTCTTAGAGACTTGAAGATAAACAAGTGGCCATCTAGCTGAGAAGCAACAAAGTCCACATGGAAGAAGCACATCAGCCTGTGTCAATGGGATCAAGTATCAGGCATCAAAGACCCAGAAAAAAAAAATCGTATCAATGTGATTGAGGGGGATTACAAAGTGGAGACCCAAAGCCCATCTGTAGACAATTGGACATCCCCTTACAGAAGGGTCACAAGGAAGAGACGAGCGAGTCAGGGTGCAGTATAGCACCGATGAAACATACGACCTTCCTCTAGTTCTTTTAATGCTTCATTCCCCACCACTATCATGACCCCAATTCTACCTTACAAATTTGGCTAGACCAGATCATGTACATGGATACACATAAGAGGTGGAAACACAAGGAATCCAGGACAGATAAACCCCTCGGGACCAATAATGAGCGTAGGGATACCGGGAGGGTAAGAAGAAGGTAGGGGGAGAAAGAAGGAACGAATCACAATGATCTACCTATAACTCCCTCCCAGGGGGATGGACAACAGAAAAGTGGGTGAGGGGAGACATAGGACAGTGTAAATCTTGAAAAAACAATAATCATTTGTAAATTATCAAGGGTCTATGAGGGAGGGAGGGTGGAGAAGCGAGGGGGAAAATGAGGAGCTGATACCAAGGACTCAAGTAGAAAGAAAATGTTTTGAAAATGATGATGATGGCAATGAATGTACAAATGTGCTCGACACAATGGATGGATGGATGGATTGTGATAAGAGCTGTACGAGCCCCACAATAAAAGAATTTTTTTAAAGCAATAGATTCATGGATCGGCAAAGACTCTTCATCGGGCATGAAGACCTCTTCTTTTTCAACCAATCTTTCTCATTTGAGTCAAAGATTTTTCTCTTTTTTCGAACTATGATTAGCCTCCTGTCTCCAGACTAAGAACAAATCTAGATGATTGACTGCTTCTCAATGGCAAACACGCCATGTTAAGAACATTGTTTCTATATTTACAACTCCAATGAAGACATGATTGAAAGTGTCACGCTCTCAGTGTAGGAACAATATTCTCATAATCAAACATCCAAAGCAAATTGCATGATTATTTGTATTATCTAGGATTTCAAGCCTGTGTCTCAGTGAGAGAAGCCGAGTCAAAATATGACAATTCACTCAGCAGCCCCTTTTCTCCCTTGCGCACACACAGAACTAGTGTTTACCTCCGTTTTGCCCAAAATTTAACAGGAATGACCCAATCATTCTAAATTTAAGAAACATGAATGAATATTGCAGCGTAAAGACCATGAGTAAGAGGTATCACTAACCTTATAAGATCTCTATAGTTGTTTTTAATATTTTCTTGAATGATCAGATCTTTTGGCATATATTATGCAAACACTATAATACATGCATATGTATGATATGTATGAAACTGCAAAGACTTATTTATGTATACTCTCCTAGAAATATAACCAAATAAAAATGTCCTTCCCCAAAGCTATTTTCTGATAAATAGTATCTCTAACATTCCATGATACTCTTATCATATCTTTTAAATAAGTCTGTAAAGGTATAGCTAAAATGGCAAATCCTGAGGCTGCATCAAAATTCTCACAAGTCAATTCTGACTCATAGAAACCCTATGATAAAACACATCCATATAAGCAGTATTTCACATTTATCTTAGGAGTCATAGTTTTTCAGTTCAAGAGTCTAACAGTCTGAAGTCATTCATTCTAAAATTTGTATTTGAAATATGGGGAATTATACGGCAGGTATCTGATGCCTCAAAACCAAACTCACTGCCATTGAATTGATGCCAACTCATAGCACACCCTACAGGACAGGGTAGAACTGCCCCTGTGAGTTTCCGAGACGGTGGCTGTTTACAGGAGTAGAACTCACTAATCCTATAAAATAGAGAATTTGGGGATTTTTCTCCCAGATTCTCAACCCTATGATATTATGGGAAATTTATGCTGTTCAATTTATTAAATTTTTATACATATATGATCTCTTCATTTCATAATTGCTTAAGTTTAAGAGCTGACTTAACCAAAGTGAAAGAGAAATTTGTATTAAACTTACTTAAACTTTGTTATTTTAATTGAGTGCTTTAGTTCTGGTTATGTCTATTTAAGGAGCCCTGGTGGCATCACGGTTACATATTGGACAGTAATTCACAAGGATCATGATTGATTTTGCAATGAACTGTTTGACAATGAATACAATGCCATTCCTCTTGATTGTGTTATTCCCAGTAAATGGTGTTATTCCCAGTAAATCCTAAAATAAACAGTCCCCACAAAGTCCTGAGCTGACATCTCTGTCTTGGATGTAACTGGCCCAACAGACCCCTTCAGAAGTCACTGGTTTGCATGGACCTTGTGCTTGAAGGCTGTCCAACAAAGCTAAGACAGTGTGTTACTGAGAGAGCCTCTCCGCGCCACCTACTGATTGCAGAGAGATGTTTAAATGTGTTTTGTTTGGAATAAAAGGAATATGTAAGAACTGAAATACTTTTTTCCCCCTTACCCTCATAAAAGGAATGAATCTATAGAGTGAATAAGTGAGAAATTATTTGCAAGTTTTTATTAAACCTAGAAAGAGGAAACCCAGTTTGAAAAGTTGAGAGTATAACAAGGTCCGAATGAAATATTAATCCATTGTTGAATATATTAGTCTGAAGCACAGGATAAAAGTGAAACCTCAGGATGAAGAATCCTGAAGAATCTAGGTGTTAATGATGGTGTCTGTGGACATAAACAGGACAAAGGGTGGAAGAGACCCAAGCACGGAATTTTTGGCAACCCTTTCACTCCGTCGACAAGAAAAAGAAGGCAAGAAAGAGAGACAGCGGAAGAGAATCAGAACAGCACTTCATTAGGACGACCAGAAGGAATGTTCAGGAAGAGAAAGTAGCCAGGGGCGTGAAATATCTGGGAAACGTTCTGGGAAACAAGATCTGAAAACAAGCTTTACCTTTGACAATGAAGAGACAGCTGACGGCTGGAATGATGTGTAAGGTGACCAGGACACAAACAAACCACAGAGGTGAATAAACGTTGATTAGAAAATGGGAAGTCTTTTTAGACAATTTTATAATATTCAGATTTCTAACAGTCTTCTCTTGGGCGTTGCCACTTCATTACATCTACAGGATAAATTTGGAATGTAATTAATAATAAAAAATTTTCTTTAAAATTAACAGAGGGCAAAAATAAGATTATTTAGAGAATCAATATAGAAATGATACTGAGTTTTTGTTTGGGGCGATGAAAAAGTTTTAGAAACAGGGATTGGTGATTCCTTATGAGATTATGAATATAATTAATATTACTGAGTCATAAACAGACAAAATTTTATTTAGTACATATTTAATTTATAAATTTTATATATTGTTTAAATTTTCATTTCATATATACCACTTTTTTTTTCTAGGCTTAGGTAGTCCTCCAAGATCACTTACATTTTAATGAACAAGAAATAGAAATTTAATCCAAATATCTCTAGGACATTATTTAAAATTCTATTTCTTAAACTAAGATAGAATGACCTTCCATTGCTTCTGTTGTACTTGTTTTGCCAACAGTAGATATGAAGGTTGAGAATAGGTACTTTAGAGACACCAATTATTGTAACAGTCAAGATGCCACACCTTGAATCTAACTAAAGGAAAATATTTTTACCTTATTTTCCTGATACCCCCTTCCCAAAAAGACGTGCTATGAGTTGCAGAGATCTCCCCTTCTTAACCATTGTAACTTCCTTTAAAAAAAAGTATGCTCATAACTTGAGGGATACTTATACCTTAAGTATTCCACCCACCAAGTGGGTATTAATTATTTAAATAAACACATATTGCGTGCTGAAAGGCAAAAGTAACAGTTAGTTAGAGACCAGAAGAAGAGTGGTTTTTCTGCAAAGTTTGATGGAAACTGACTGCAGCCCAATGCTTAACACAACCATTCTTGGTCAAATACAAGGGATGGACCGCAGCACACAGTAATGCCAAAAAGAGGAGTTCTGCTGTCCCAGTCATGAAGGATAATGGAGTAAAGGCTGTCGCCACTTTATTACAGCCTGGAGCTGCAAATACGGGACGCGAGCCGCAGCTTCCTCATCTCAGTAGGAAATAGGCTGGTTTTATCCCAAACACAAAACTGCACTGTAGGAGCAGAGCTGGAGCCAAGCTTCTGCCCCTGTGTCACACAGCTGCCTCCAGACAAGCCCTGGTGCTTATCTAGCGATACAGCATAAAAGGCCCAGAACCTATGGGTCAGGGACCTTCTCCCTGCATCTGTCATCTGGCCTTGCTAGATCTCTGTCCACTGTCATGTAATATATGAGTTTTCCCCATAAACACTGCTCCAGAGGCCCAGTGTATGTTTTTTAGCCATTTGCCATGATACATACAAACAACAATCAATCATGCAGTGGAAACTCAGAAATTGAAAACAATTTAGAAATAAACAGACAGTCTTTGCCCTCACGCTTACATTCCCTGAGGAGAAAGCCAATAAACAAATCAATACCAGATGTGTCGAAATATGATAAATGACATGAGGAATAATAAAGCAATGGCAGGAGATAGAGTCGCCAGCAATACAAAGTGAGCCCTGACCAGTGATCTGAAGACGGAAGAGACTGTACTGTGTGTATCTAGGAAAAGAACAATCTTGACAAAGAAAGCTGAGTTCCAAGACCTGGATGCAAGAGGCTATTTGGTACATTTAGGAGAAAGCAAGAAAAGAGAGGAGTGGCATGAGCCGACATCATTCGGGCTGTAATAAAGTCACTGGATTTTATTCCGATCCAGAGGGAAAACCTTTGGAAGGAGCTAATTCCGTTTGATAAAGATCCTTCAGGCTTCCTGTGTAGAATAACCTAGAGTGTGTAATGCAATGCAGAAACAGGAGCTAAGAAGGGAGATGTCTTAGGCTGAGTCCTCTAGAGAAGCAAACCTAGTGTTTTAGATATAAATATATAGCTATGAATATGAAAGAAAACTATAGCAAGAAAGTTCACACAATTGTACACATGGGTCAGTTATTTCTGTTCAAGTCTATGAGTCTTATGTTAAACTGACCCCCGTAGCTGTCTCGGTTGATGAACCAGAAATCAGGATGACAACTCAGGTCACAGGAAGATAAAGCTGAAAGACAGCACCTAGTGGATGCAGACGCAGATAAATCCAAATGCCAGGGCAGATGTCAGACTCTTGTGGCTCCCAGAGTCAGCAGGCAATATTGAGGGCTATTGGCTCAAATCTAAAAAACCAGCGGTCAATGAGCCAGATGCAGGATCCAGACCAGCAAAAAGCAAAGATGGTCTCAAAAGAATCTACTTATATATGAAATAAGCCACATTCTCAAGGCTTGAATAAGAGGCTGTAACTCTTCACAGAAAAAAAAGCCTCCATCTTTCTCCCAAGGAATGGCTGGTGGTTTCACACTGCTAACCTTGCAGTTAGCAGCCCAACTCATATCCACTACATTACCATGACTCCTTACATGCTCATGGAGGGATTAAAACTACCATGGCTTGGATTAGACACACTTTAGTCCTCAAAGTAAGATACTTGCTTTTCAACGCTTTAAAGAGGGCTTGTGCAACACTTATAATAAATGCATGACATCGTTTGCTATCTTGACTGCTGTTTCCATGAATATTGATTGTGGATCCAAGCAAGATGAAATTGTTGACATCAATCTTTTCTTCATCGATCATGATGTTACGTATTGCTCCAGTTGAGGACTTTTGATTTCTTTGCATTGAGTGTTACTCAGTATTGAAGGCTGCAATCCTTGGTTTTCATCAGCAAGTGCTTCAAGTCCTCCTCACTTTCAGCAAGCAAGGTTGGGTCATCTGCATATCACAGGTGGTTAATAAGCCTTCCTCCAGTCCGGATGCCACATTCTTCTTCATATATGCCAGCTCCTCGGATGATTTGCTCAGCACACAGATTGAATAATGTGGTGGAAGGATTTGACTCTGGGGCACCTTTGCTGATTTTAAAACAAACAATTTCCTCCGTAATTTGTTGCACAGATCAACTCCAGATCAACTCCTGACCAACAGATCAACTCCTGACCAACAGATCAACTCCTGACCAACAGATCAACTCCTGACCAACAGATCAACTCCTGATGTGTTGCATAACTGCCTCCTGATTCATGACCTAGTTCCACATAAGCACAATGAAGTATTCTGGTGTTCCCATTCTTCTCAAGGCTATCCATAGTTCATTATGGTCCTCGCAATTGAATACCTTTGCGTCGACAATAAAACACAAGTCAGCGCCAGCAGGTCCCCCAAAGTGAACCGGTTTCAGCGGAGCTTCCAGATTAAGAGCGGATAATGGAGGACCTGGCTCTGCACTTTGGAGGAAGAAGAAGCAGAAGGTTGGTGATGAGCCTTCCTCTAATGCTAATGCTGTGTTATTCTTCATATAGGCCATATTCTTGAGTGTTTATTGAGTATACAAATGTGGTGAAGTGAAAGATTGCTGACATATAACTTTCTTGACCTTAAACCAGGCACTATCCCCTTCTTTTGTGAGAACAACTACCTCTTGGTCTATGCACAAGGTTTGCATGAGCACAATTAAGTGTTCTTCTGAAATTCCTGTTTTTTCAATATTATTTATCAGTGCTATGATCCACATAGTTAGATGTATTTTCATAATCAGGAAGATACAGGTAAATATCTTTCTGGTATTCTCTAATTCAAGATCCATCTAATACCAGTAATGATATCTTCCATTCCATGTCCACATGATGATTAGCTAAGAGTAAAGAAGGAATATGGAATGGTAGCGATCTGAGAGGAGAGGGCAAAAAGGATCATGTAGGAGGGTAATAGGTGTGAATTGACTAGAGAAACAGAATGACAGGATGTTTCTAGGGGCCACTTTTATTTGCTGGCTGAGACCACTAAATGAAATTTGAAGTGAGCTGTGTGTTTTTCTCAAGCCATGTTTAACTAACGTTACTCAATGATAAATGCACAGCTCAAAATCCTTCTCAACTCTCACCGGAGTTCTGAGAGGTGGAATAATAATTTTTAAACCTAGCTTGACATATATTTTGTGATTGCTTACCATTCAACCAACATTTAGGTTAAGAAAAAATGATTACCACATTTAGGTTTAATAGTTCAGTCATGGAAACTATGTTTTCCCCCTTAAATTAATGAGGAACAGAACCTAAGTACCATTAACAGGTGTTCAACAAATTGTGACAAGAATAAAATGTTGCTATAATATCTTTATTTAATGAGGACAACTCTCCACCATCACCAAATCAAACTGGCATAAACAGAAACAAAGCATCACCAATAATATTATCATGAACAATTATGCCCTAGTTAAGTCACTTGTTCTGTCTTCTGGGTGTTGTGCACAGCAGTGATGATAATTATAACCACAAAGGTCCTCTACATATTCTCTCTGCTTCTATTCACCTAGCTTATTATCATAACACAGTTTTTTCCAGAAACCTATTTATCAAGAGCAATATGATTATTATAATGTCCATGTATAAGAGACAATCTTCCCTTATCTTCCCATTGCCAACCGTGATTAGCCATTTGAATTTTTTTTATAATCTGGAATATGGACCCCCATAAAGATTTTTTACAATACAGTGCTAGAGATAATCGGGGACTCTGTCAACGTAAAATGCAAGCAAATACAACCTTAAGGTCTCTTGCAACACAGGATTTAAAAATCTGTAAATAGGCTCTACCCAAAATGTGAAATATTCTTTTAAGCCATAAGGTTTCTTATAGCTACTAAGGACATCCACTATGCCTTGCTTATAACCTATTGTTCATCAAAGCCCTTTGATGGGGGCTCCCCACCCCCCCGACTAAGTCTCTGTGTTCTGTACAACTACACACTCAATTTTATAGCAACAATTACTAACACGAAGCTCTTGACTTGAAGTTATTTTCGAGGGAAACCTCCATTAATCTGGGGTATAATGAGCATTACAAGAGTGACACAGATATGTGACTTTCTAGTTGTCTTGTATCTCTGCAGCAAACTCTCAATGTTTGAGAAATTTCTTACCATTTAATTTTCCCCTTCCCAAGGGGAAAGTCAGAAAATACGTTTTCCTTGCACATCGGGCACCGACACATCCCCTGGTCAATCAGACACACTGCACAGGCTTCAAGCTGGAGCCTAGAAAGACAAGCAGAATCCATTTTCTGGCTTGGTCGCAATTTAAGGAAAACAGTGATGAACTTTCTAGTATTTTGTGTCTCCTATCATCCTAATGGTGTAGTGCTACACATTGGGCTGCGATCTGCATGGTCCGCAGCTCAAAGCCACCAACACCTCCTTGGGAGAAAGTCATGGTTTTCTACTCCCATAAACAAGTACAGTCTTGGAAACCCACAGCAGGGATGCTATGAGTCAGCTTCGACTCAAAGGCAGTCAGTTTGGCTTTCATCTGGTATTTAGGATCTCAGTCTAGGTGGTAGAAATATTGATATTACTCAAACCAAGCGATTGTATGTTTTGGGTTTTAAAATTTGCTTAAGTGTATAAACTTGAAGACTTATCCTGGCTATCCAAATTTTAAAAAAATATCTATATCTTTTAACATGTTTAAATTACTCTTCATATTCCACTAGTAGAATAGTAGAATGCAAAAGCACTTTGGAAAGGTACTGCCAGCAATTTTTTTAAATGATGTAGAATAGGAAAAAATATTTAAATCTCATAGAGTTAGGTTAAGTATTGCTCCATTGAAATAAAATATCCAGCTAAGAGAAAGCCACGGTGTAAAATGTATTTCTTATTGAAAGTGCCAGTCAAAAATTTTATTTCTGAGGTTCTTTTCTGCTTTAACTAGCTGCAGTGGATTCTGTTGTGTAACTAAGAATACACTGATACTTCGTCTAGTGAGAACAGACCAAGGACGCATGCTGAGTTCTCCTAACTTTCCTTTTTGCTCTAAACCATGATGATTCATCATCTAGTGCCTGGCAATTAATCCCTATCTCACACCTTCAGAAAGCTGGTCCATTCTTAATTTGCATGTACTCAATTTGAAAAGCAACCAAGAAGAAATTCTACATTAAATTGAAATTGTACGGTTTGTGTAGATATGTAAATATGATGCTGTTTATACCTGCCTTACAATGTTGTTCCTCATATTGAGATGTTAAAATTGGTGGCCATGATCATCCATTTGTTGGAGCATTAATTTATTTTTCTAATCAAAATCTCTATCTCTCCCAAAAGCACTCTTGACTCCCCTATAAATGAGTTACGATAATCTATGCAGGCACTTGACATTGTGGGGCTTTTCTTTCTTCAAAAAGAGATATCACAAAAAGAAACTCAGATTAGATCATCCTATAGGAGCAACAACTGGATGACTAGATTCAGAGGGACAGGGCAGGGGAAAACTAACAAGTGCAAGGAAGAAAAACTGCACTGGATTTGACTGTGGTGATTGTTACACAACTCCTATAAATGGGATTGAGCTATTGAATTATATATGTGGATTGTATGCCAGTGAAACTGTTCAAAGTAAACTAATTTTTTAAAAGTGAGAGAGATGTCAGACATCAATTCTATCCACCTTAACCTTGATTAAGAGATTTGTTTCTAAAATAAAATGTGTTTCTGATTTCCATCTGTGGCATACAATAACTACCCTCCTGTGGTGGTGTAGTTGTTATACGATGGGCTGAGAGCTGCATGGTCGGCAGTTCGAAACCAACAGCAGCAGCTCCTCAGGAGGAAGACTGTGCTTTCTACTCCCGTAAACAATTACAGTCTCAGAAACTCACAGGGGGGCGCTAAGAGTCTACACTGACTCACCGACAGCAAGTTTGGTTTTGGTTTGGCGGCTACTTGAATATATTGCCACATGATGCCCATCAAAAGTTTTGCAAGTGTTGTGTTACCTAAAGATTATACAGCCCCCTTCCCCGAGAAGAATTTATTTCAAAGGATGGCACTGAATCCACAGCTTCGGGAGAAGGATTTAGCTGACCAGAGCACACAGGAGCAGATGACGAGGGAGGAAGAGAGACTGGAGCACATCCTAGCCCACCAGGCCTTGAGAGGACAATGACCCCAAATAGAGCAACCAGTCCACAGAGAGGACCACATGGCCATCCCCACTATGAGACATGATTCCCCTCACTGACCCGTGGCCCTGCAGGAGACAGCACCAGAGACACATTGTGGGAATT
>NW_022103896.1:74990242-74993491 GCF_000313985.2 Echinops telfairi | reverse complement strand
TTTTTTTATAAAAGATTATACAGCCCAACAATTCCTTTATATACTGTAAAGTAATCCTTGTATTAAGCCAGAAGAGCAGAATTATACCTCCAGACTTTATAGATGTTACATGGGATTACTTTTGTAGATGGGAGGGATACTTCAGAGATTAGGTTTATATTGGCCTTGGTTCTATTTTATCGCTCCATGTTTGTTTGTTTGTTTGTTTGTTTGTTTGTTTCCTCGTGCTACTCTTTTGTGTTGCTCTGATGTATTTCATAGGTTCTTACAAACTATCTTAAAGTCTTATTTGGAATAAGACAAGGTATAAGTAAACAAATAAGCTTGCTTGCTTTTTTCTTTCCACAGCCCCCACACACACAAGGCCCAATTCAACATAAGCCTCAATCACTGTAAAAACCTGCTGGCTGGTTTCCTTGCCTCTATTTTCTCTGCTCACAAATGTTGGATTAATCGTCTCAATATTGTTTTCAGCACTTTACCCAGCTGCTGAAAAAAACAACAACAACAGAAAAGAATCCCACAGTTCCTTGGTAGCATCGCTGTGGAAGAACTACTTTGGGGGCTTACCCGGAGAAACCTGCATCAATTACCCACACACTTCCAATGTTAGCTCCTCTCATCACTAACAAGGTGCTTCCACTCTGGATAAATCAAATAAGTGCTACTGTCTAAACACAGTTTGCAATTGTGTAGAGCCCACGCTAGCTACTATTACTGTTTTACCTTTGGAAACCAATGAACTTTTGTGAGCTTCAGTTTCTTCCATTGGTAAATGGAGATAATATTTTGGGTGCTTTTGATGAGGAGAGAGAGCATAGCAAAGCATCCGCATTACATAAATAATTTTTGTGCCTATTTCTAAAGTGCCTGGCACACAATTGGACTCCAGTAAAAAGTGACTATTGGTGTCTCAAATGATTAAACACTCAACTAGTGTCAAGACTGGAAACTGAAATTCACCCAGAGCTACCTCAGAAAATAAGTCTGGTGATTTACTTCCAAATTTCATCTTGAGAGGCCTCAAGAGCCGTTCCACTCTACACACACAGGGGGCGCCGTGAGTAAGAGCCAACTCAAGGGCAATGAACAACATGAATGTACTTTTCTTTGCTTCTGCTTTTAATATTTGCGCAATCCTGAAAAATTCTTCATTCTCAGTCAATGGTCCCCAAAGAGCAGTCCTTGAACTTATACAAAAATAAATACAAACTCCTGCACATTCCCGCCTCAAGCAAATGAAGTCTCTGTGGTTCTTCCTGGCTATGTTGAGAAAGTTGCCCCAGGAGTGCAGAAAAGAAGATCCAAGGCATTATTGTTACAGGGTTTTTTAGAACACACCCTTCACTATTATTTCCTCTGAATTAAAAATTCACAAATGTCTTGCTTTGTTTTGTTTGAGATAAGACTGGGCTGTTCCTTTTATTGTTGGTACCTGTTAGAGCAGAATAATGACTAAATTAGACCCTACAGATAAGATTTCATTTTCTATCTACTAGTAAACTGAGGAGAGTATCAATGGCTGATGCCCAAGTGAGAGGCCCAGGCCCAAGGTCAATTGAACATACATCGTCATCAACTGTCTATTTCTAGAGAAATGTGTGCTGCTATGGTCCTGAGCAGGTTTCAGAAGATATTCCAGAACAAGAGAGCAGACAGAATGACCTGGTATTCTACTTCTGAAAATCAGCTTATGAAAATTCTGTGGAGCATGCTGGTCCAATTCACTGATCGAATTTTGGTACTTAGTTCCATTGTGCATAGAATCATCATGAATCAGGTGCCTTAGTCACTGCCAGCAGGTCAACTCTGACTCACGACGACATATAGGACAGAATAAAACTGCCTCTATGAGTTTCTGATTCTGTAACTCTTTATGGGATGAGAAAGCCTCATCTTCACCTACCCTTAGCAGCCCAACTCCTAACCACTGCACCACCGGGGATCCCTCGAGTGTCTGCTTCATGACAATTAACAACAAAGTAAAGTCAGAAAATGACTTGAAGCAACTGTGTTATCGCACCCCGTCAATGTGTTCTCAGATAAATATAAGAATGATAATTAAATAAAACTCCTGCTTAAATGTAAAACTTCAGATAATCTTAATGCGTTCTTCCCATTCTGGTTAAATGTCTTTCTGGTGGCATTTCCTTATAATTAATTATATATTCAAAATACAACATTTGACAGTTAAAAAAAGGTACTTTATAATACCTTTTGACATTACCTCTAAAAACTCCCAAGCACAAAGGATACATTTCCTGTAATAGAACATCCTTGCGAAGAGTTTTTCCAATATGTTTGACCCAAAAACAATCTATGAGACCCTTCTTTGGCATGGACTTCACTGACAAATCTGCGTGGCTTTACGACTAGATTTTTCTGTTTCCTAATACTTCTAAGTGTTAAATTCCTGCCAGAATTTGATACTGCCCAAATCCCATGGCATCCACATTCCAGCATCCTACCTCACCAGATTCCTAAGCAGCCAGTATTAAATCCAACGTGAAAGGAAAATAGTAACACAATTCCATTTGCTCCAGACTCATTCCTTAATTCCCCTTCAGTCCACACTAACTTCCATTACACTGTGAGTCTGTGCTTAGGACTCTCGTTAAGAAAACGAACCCATCTCCTCTAGACATAGCACTAGGAAAAAATATGTCCATCTCCCCTGCACCATTTTCCATTGCCTACTTTCTTCTTCCTGAAATTCAAGTGTTTGCTCATTACCTAGTTAGGCCATGACACAAATACCATAAGTAGATGATTTTAAAGAAGAGAGATTTATTTTCCCACTGTTTGAGAAATCAGAAGTCCAAATTCAGAGCATGACTTTAGGGGAAGATGCTTCCTTGTGTATTTCAGCTATCATCAATCATCAATCCTTGGCATTCTTGAGAATGTCAGTGATCTTCACACGGCATTTGTCTTCCTCCAGATGTGTGTGTCTCTGTGGCCCTTTTGCTCTTTCTGTAACTCAGGAGTGATTAGGTTTAGAACCCACCCTACTTTGTTATAACAAATGAGGCCCTATCTGCAAACAGGATCATAACTAAAGGGATAAACCAATTGCTCTCCAGTTGACAAGGACTAATGACAACGCACAAAATGAGCTTTTCAAAAGCATATTATGCTCCACATAACTTTTTTTAATTGTTAATTTTTTCCCATTTTATTGGGGCCTCTTACAACTCGTTACAAACCATACATCAATTATATACAATATATCCGTACATGTATTCCATC
>NW_022103896.1:74987565-74989364 GCF_000313985.2 Echinops telfairi | reverse complement strand
GAAGGTATGAGCTGAGACTCAAGGCCCATCTGCAGCTTCAGTGTATTGTCTTATAAGTATATGTACACAGGCCCACACCACTATTGTTATGGATTGATGTATTTGCATAAGAACACACCTCTGTTAAGCTCCCTATCTATGCCTTTGCTTCCTAGAGCTTGCCTCTGTTTCCTTTTGCCTCCTCCTGCCCCTCCATCACTATCCCCCTTTTTCCCCCTCTTCGTTGTTCCTCTCCACTAGCTTGGTGTTGCTCTGATCCTCACAGGATCTCTGTCCTCTCCTAGATACTGGTTCTGCTTCCCTAGTTGTTCCCCTGTCCATGATGCCGTTCGCTCACCACACACTTCTCCCCACCTCCTTCTTCCCCCTCTGCCTTCCAGGGTCATTGGCCCCTTTGCCTTCTCCCCAGGTTTCCCTCCCATGTCCAACCCAGATAATTAAGCAACACATCCATGTCCTATTCTGAGCAATATGAAAACATATGGTTGAAGAAAGAAAGGGGAAAAGAAAAAGATGAGGAGGATCCGGGGGCTGCCCCTCATCACCCGAAGTCCATTGTTGGGCCTCCTCAGGGGCTCTGTGGCTCGGCTTGACTCCAATTGTCGATCTGCTATGCTCCATTCCCACACTGTCTCCCCGCCATGTGTCCCCATTTTTGTCCCCTGCCTCCATGTGTTTCAGTTAGGGGGCAACATGTCTTGAGCTGTTGGTAGTCCCACAACTCTCTCTGTGCCCCAGCAGCTCCTTGCAGGGACCTCATCCTCTGGGCTTGGTGTGCCCATCTGGAGTCTAAGGCGACTGCCCCTTTCTCTGTTTCCTTCTTGGTTTGCTTCTGTCTGGGTATGGTAGGTCGGTTCCTTTTCTCCACCAGAAGGTCTAGTGTCATTCTCTGCGGCACACACTTCCAGGGTCGGGGTCAGGCTGGTTCTGGTTGGGGCCAGTCCTGTAGTTCAGTCTTTTCATGGATTCCTCCACATGTTATGTAGTCCTCCTGGTTTGGCACGTCACAGTGGGGTCTGTATGCACACTTCAATTCTGGCTCCACACACTTTTTAATGGCTGTTTTGTTTGGAGTTTTTTTCCATAAATGGATCTCCAGTCCTTTCTTCTGAGTTGTCTTTGGCTGGCTTCGAGCCTCTTACCATTCAGTTGCTAGCTGAGCACTTCGCTGTTTTTGCTCTCCACCCAGGGACTCCTATTTTCAGGTATGGAGACCAGGATTCCGACACATATTTGGAGGGAACACAATTAATCCATAGGAGTATTCACCGGTGCCAATTAATTCATGGTTGCCTCTTCTTTCTATAATGTATTTACATTTTCTTTTCCTGCAGCAAAGGCAGAAGGAGCCGTGCAATAACATTTAAAGTAGGAGTCTCCACGTCAACATGCAAAAGCCCACACAGTGTGCACATAAGCTGCAATAAACACTATTCCCATTGCTTCTAGACATCACAAACTTCAAGCAGCTCCATGTACGACTCTCAGCCTGTCAGAAAACCTGTATCAGACTCTAGAGAGCGGAGCTCTCTTCATCCTGGCAAATCAGGGAAGGAATGGCAGCATGCATAGCCTGGCCAGCTACAGAGAAGGAAATCAAACAAAAAAGACTGTGAGTGTTTCAAAAACAGCTCATGCTGTTTGACCCTAGGTGATGTGGGAATCCCAGGAACAGAAGCACTGTCTGCCTTCCTCCTCCCCATTCCCATTGTTTATGCTTTTCATTATTTCCCAATTGAATGAAAACCTCTAAGTATGGGCCACAGATTTGACTTTTAAAAACCAGATGTCTGAAGCTT
>NW_022103896.1:74974882-74986947 GCF_000313985.2 Echinops telfairi | reverse complement strand
AAGAACAGGAGAGCATCCATCTGGGAGAACTGCTGATTTCCAGGGAGCTTGGTGTCTTGTTTTTCAGTCCCAGAGTCAGACCCAGGAAGAGATGTGGTCAGATCTTGGGAAAGCAATTCTAGAGGTGATGCGTGGACTTCAGTGAAAGCAAGCAAGCATAGTGCTTACATTTAAAATTTTTCATTTCATTTTACATTTCATAAGAGAAGTGTGGCTAGCAACAAAGGTGGGGAGCGGGGTGGGGGTGGGGTTGACAAATGCAGATTTAATTTATCCTGTGCCATCTTGCAGCAGATTTTCGGAGGACTTTGTGTGGGTTTGCTAGGAAAGAAGAAAATGGGTCAGGATCGTTTCACACTCTACTACTGTGTGCTTTGCGTTCTTTTTTTAATAGCCTGCGATTTAAGCAAATCGTATTCGTGGATCCTTGCTAATTTTCCGAAACAATGACACAAGAAGATTTTGGCTGGAAAAACATTTGCTCTAAGGTCCGCGACAGAGGAGCTCTGAAGATATGCACGGCCGCCCGTCCTCTTTGATCGGGCTTGAGCGGAACGCTTAGATATTCGGGTTTATTTTCTAAAGACACAACGCCTCCAATTGAGCACATTTTTGTGGTTCAGAACCATGATCAGGACCCAGAACTGGCTTCACCACCTTCATAAATTGGTGTGTACGACTATACAGTATTCAGGAGCACCAATTCCAGAGACGGAACCAGTAAAACTCACTTAACTTAAAGAAAGGAGTCCCTGGTCCAGTGCTCAACCACTAACTGAAAGTTAGATCGTTTGAACCCGCCCACAGGTGCCTTGGAGGAATGGCCTGGTGATCCGCTTCTGAAAGGTTACAGTCTTGAAATTCCTACGGAGCAGAACTCTTCTGCTCTGCGCAACTGGGGTCTCCATGAACCAGAGGCAACTCCATGCCAGTGAGTGGTGGTGGTGGTGAGTTGAAAGAAAGCCTGGGTTGCATAATCTCTTTGAGACCCTACTATGCGTGGCCCCTCCCTCTAACTATTTTCTGATGGACAGGTTCATGCTTGAGAATCTTTTGCTCTTCCTAGTCACTATTCTTCCCTTAGATGCTGCGAGTCACCTCCCTCTCTGACATTGTAGGCACAGAAAGTTGGATGTCCACCATAGAGTTTCACCTTGGGCTCTTCAGGCGGAGGGGGTGGGGGGAAGGCAGGTAAAAGATTACCAGAATCCATGACAAACTAATGGGAGATGGTGATGGAGTGAACTTCCTAATATAGCTCTTCTATTTGTCTATCTCTGTCACCCCCACCAAATGATTGGGCGGGACTATTCAAATTGTTTTGCCATTCCCCAGGTTATGAGAATGAAGCATCTCTGTAGTAGAGAGAGGGAATTCCCAGGATCATTAAGGAAGAAGACCAACTAGCAGAGCAAGTTCAAGATCCCTCCTGTCTGAAGGGCTGGGGGCAGTAAAGGCCATGCCACATTGGTGCCAGAGGACAAGGAGACCATGAAACAGTGCAGCGGAGCAACTTGAACACAAAAAAGCTGGGAGGCAAAGCAGTGGGCGGGCTTTCTGACCCATAAAAACCAGAGGCCAAGGGACTATGTGGCTGAGAAGCTGAGGGCAAGTGACAAAGATTTGGCGGCTGACCAAGTAGAAGCACTGCTGTGGACAAAAGCCTGTGTCTTTACTGTTTTCTGATCCTGGCTGCAATACCGTTAATTTCCCTAGTCAATCCCTGTAATTGTGAGCACTGGGTGCAAGTTCACTGTGACCATTGCAACGAATTCCCAAACCCAGCGGAAAAGAATAGGGTCATGGGAGGAATGGCTGGTATCAAAACAGGAAAGAAAGATGGAGGGTAGGGGCATGTCTGACCTCTGCCTCGTAGCAATTGGCCTCGGGCTGGTGTGGAGATGGATTCTCCTCTCTCGTGTCACCAAAGGTGGTCAGAAGAGGCCTCCTTGACAGTGTCACAGATATAAAATATTCAGGTCACCCAGCACAATATCCTCTGGTATGAATCTTATGAAATGTAGCTCCAATTTTGCTTTAAAAAATAATGGGAAGGTACTTTGCCTTCAAGTTCAATGAGAGTGGTACAGCAGGGAAGAGGT
Source organism: Echinops telfairi (assembly GCF_000313985.2). Lineage (NCBI taxonomy): Eukaryota > Metazoa > Chordata > Mammalia > Afrosoricida > Tenrecidae > Echinops > Echinops telfairi. The sequence continues at coordinate 74,984,845 of NW_022103896.1, read as the reverse complement.
GCCTTCGCCCCTGGAGCCCAGGAAGTGAACGTCTCTAGGGCCCTTGTTCACCATCCGGAGCGTGCATCAATGTGTCTCACCAAGGATGCAGGAAACATCGAGCTGGGAAATAAAGCCTGGTACAGCTCTGGTGCATTCTCTTAAACTGGTCCCGGTGTGGGCACAAGGCCTCAAAGCACCTCTATTTTATATAAAAATACCAGATGCTGTCGAGTCGATTCAGACTCACTGCGATCCTGAAGGACGGCGTCAACTGCCCCGGAAGATTTCTAAAGAAATCTTCAAATCCTTCTGGGCGCAGGCTGTCACCTTATTCTTGGAGTGGCCAGTGGGTTCAAACCACTGATCTTTCCAACTACTAGACAAGCAATTAACCACTACGCTACCAAGTCTCCTTAACAGTGAAAATTGCTCTTTAAATGTTACTCGTGGTGTGTGTAAAAAGTCCCCTAATAAATATATCTGATAAATCATAATGATAGCCTCCATATTTCTTTGTTTAAGTCTGTTTTCTTGTAAGACCTTCTTGAAGTTTGGTGGTAATGGATCATTACGTCCATAATGTGCTCTACGTTGGAGTGAATTTTGAACAGTTTTTAGGCTGCATACTGTTTTCTTCCAGATAATTTACTGGATTAAAATTAGCAGTGTGAAAAGCTGTAGAGAAATCTAAATGCCTGCCAAATCAAAGAAATAATCACATTTTTATGAATATTTAATATCATAGTCATGGCAAATAAGGCAAGTAATTAGTACTTACCATAAATTTGCAAAGTATTATTTTATGTAAATGTTACATTCTACTAGTTTGATATGAATTATTCATTGTATAACCAGACACTGACACAAACCAGTAAACATTTAAATCTATGTGCTATTAGTTTACTTACCTTCAATGAGTTTGTGCAGAATATATGTTTTGCTTTTTCATGGATCCATGTGTTCCTCTTCCTTGGAAAAAAAGACAGAAGACAAGAAGAATGTTATGTAGCCATCTACTCTGAATTCTATAGTATCAAAATTTAAGATGAAAATGTGAACTATGTAGTTAGTTCCTTCATGTATAGACTGAAGAGCCTGTGAGCTATGTCCCTGCCACATCACTTATCATGCAAATTGATAATAAAGAGGAGTTATGAGCGATATTTAACTAAATAAATGCATTACATATACCTTCCCAAAGCATTTAAGAGACAACTCCAGAACTGAAACAGCCCCTTTTAGAGGGTGAAAAGAGAGTTTTTAAGCCCATTACTAGCTTCTTGTTGTGGGTTTTTTCTTCCCACCACTTGTTTTCCGAATGCCCCACTGCCAGTCTCCCTACGGTCAGACTTCAGGTGCACTCTGAACTGATCCCAGAGGTGCAGGATCAAAGAGGACAAAGCCACACGTGCTCTCCGTGAGGGAATCCTCACAAAAGCCATCTAGATCCCAACGCTGTCCCGAAGGTCCGCACTCCCTGCCCTGTAACAAGTCTCTACATCAGCATCACCTACCTGTAAGTCCTCTTTGATGTTCTCACTGGAGGTTAAACTACCTCTCCTACCCCACCACTCTCTGACCTCCCTTCCGGCTTTATTCCTCCTCTAACATAATATTCAAGTACCATATCTGCTACTAATGTATCTTGTTTATTTTCTGTCACCACCTATAAGGTTGCAAGTTCCAATAAGGCAAGGATTGTGTTTCCTTTTTTCCACTGTACTCAAGTTCTTAGAATCATGCCTGGAACACTGTGAGTACGCAAGCATCATTTGTTGAATAAATGAAAGGAAAAGGCATCCGATAAAGTCTTTAGGGGAGGCAGTATGTCCACACGGAGACAGAGATGTTTGTCTTGAACCTGGCACACCGTTTTTACTTAATAGTGTAAAACAAAATTGAAATCCGCATGCACAGTGGTCGAGAAATCATTTTTTAAATTATAATTCAAACTATTCAGAAGATTCAAAAGATAGTGAGAAACCAAAATTTAAGTTGCCTCCTAGATAAGGCCAAAAAAGGGAGCCCTAGGGGCACCGTAGTTTAGGCATGGGGCCAGTACCCAAAGGTTGATGCTTCAAATCCACCGTCTGTGCTGTGGCAGAAGCATGAGGTTCTCTGCTCCTGTAAAGAGGTATAGTCTCAGGGGAAGGTGAGGGAGAGAGGGGGACCCGATCCTAACGATCTACATATAACCCCCTCCCTGGGGGATGGACAACAGAAAAGTGGGTGAAGGGAGACATCGGTCAGTGTAAGACATGAAAAAATAATAACAATTTATAAATTATCAAGGATTCATGAGGAAGGGGGACGAATTGAGAAGCTGATACCAAGGGCTCAAGTAGAAAGAAAGTGTTTTGAAAATGATAATGGCAACAAATGCACAAATGTGCATTATACAATGGAGGAATGTATGGAATGTGATAAGAGCTGTCTGGGCTGCAAATAAAATGATTTCTTAAAAATACATAGTCTCAGAAATCTCAAGGAGCAGTTCTACCCTATCCTATAGAGTGACTAGGTGTCTGACTAAACTTGACAGTGAGGTTTTGCTTTTGTCTTTGTTTTTTTATGACAGTCGGTTGGATTGGGGGGAGGGCAGTAAGGCCAGTAAGGACAGAGGAGTGCCATGACCCACTAGAATCCAGTCCCAGGTACTAGCAAGTGACCTCCACTTCATGCCAGCCCTAGGTGTCAGAGGATAACTCTGCTCCAGAGTATTTTAGTGGATATGATATTTTAAAAGTAGATCACTAGGCCCTTCCTCCAAAGCAACTCTGGTGGATGATAACCATTTATCTTTGGGTTAAAAAGCCAAGTGGTTAAGTGTTTGTGCCACCAAGACTGTAAATCTTTTTCTTTTTTTTAGTCATTTTATTGAGGGCTCACACAACTCTTATCACAATCCATCCATCCATTGTGTCAAGCACATTTGTATATTTGTTGCCATCATCATTTTCAAAATATTTTCTTTCTACTTGAGCCCTTGGTATCAGCTCGTCATTTTTCCCCTCCCTCCCCTACCCTCCTTTCCACATGAACCTTTGATAAATTTTCAATTTTTTTTCATGTCTTACACTGACCGCTGTCTTCTTTCACCCACTTTTCTATTGTCCATCCCTCTAGGATGGTGTTATAGATAGTTCATTGTGATCGGTTACCCCTAGCTCCCCCCACCTTCCCCTTACCCTTCTGGTATGGCTTCTCTCAATATTGGTCCTGAGGGGTTTGTCTATCCTGGATCCCCTGTGTTTTCAGATCTTATCTGTACTAGTGTACATCCTATGATCTAGCTGAATTTGTAAGGTAGAATTGGGATCATGATAGTGAGGGGGAGGAAATATCAAAATTTAGAGGAAAGTTGTGTGTTTCATTGGTGCTATACTGCACCCTAACTGGCTCATCTCCTCTGTAAGGGGATGTCCAGTTGCCAGTGGATGGGCTTTGGGTCTCCACTCCACAATCCCCTTAATTCACAATGATATGATTTTTTGTTCTGGGTCTTTGATGCCCGATACCTGATCTCTTCGACACCTCATGATCACACATGCTGGTGTGCTTCTTCCATGTGGACTTTGTTGCTTCTCAGCTAGATGGCCACTTGTTTATCTTAAAGCCTTTAAGACTCCAGACGCTGTATCTGTTGATAACCGGGCACCATCATCTTTGTTCACCACATTTGCTATGCATCGCTTTGTCTTCAGCAATCTTGTTGGGAAGGTGAGCATCATGGAATGCCAGTTTAATAGAACAAAGTGTTCTTGCATTAAGGGAGTACTTGAGTAGAGGTCCAATGTCCATCTGCTACCTTAATACTAAACTTATAAATATATGCACATAGATATATTTCCCCATCATCATATATAAATATATTTACATATGCACATGCCTATATTTAGACCTCTATAAATGCTCTTTGCCTCCTAGTTCTTTCCTCTATTTTCTCTTACTTTCCTCTTGCCCCACTATCATGCTCAGCCTTCATTTGGGTTTCAGTAATTCCTCTTGGTTACATTGCCCTTCATCAAGTCCTACCAGGCCTCCTACGACCTCTTCACCATTGATTTTGGATCACTTGTTGTTCCCTTGTCCCTGGGTTTGTTAACACACACTTCCTTTTGCCTGCCTTCCCTTTCTCCCATGCCCCCTGGAACCATCAGTCCTGTTGTTTTCTCCTCCAGCTTGTTAATCCCGCCTATCTTATCTAGATAGACCTGCAGAGATAATAATATGCACAAAATCAAGACACAGCAAAACAAAGCAATAAAACAAAACAAAACAGCAACAACAACAACACGACTGGAAAAAAAAAGAAAAGATTATAAATAGTTCAAGTCTGTTTGTTGACCTTTAGGAGTGTTTTCCAGTTGAGTCTGATGGGGTGCCACGCCCTACCCCCAAAGTCTATTTTTGGTATTCCCTGGGACTTTGTTGCTCTGTTCCCCTTGATGTTCTGTTACACATCCTTAGTGTTTTGCCTCGGTGTGGTTGGGTCAGATTGGACGTAATTCCCACACTGTGTCTCTGGTGTTGACCCCTGTAGGGCTATGGGTCATTGAGGGATGTCGTGTATCATTGTGGGGCCAGCCATATAGTCTCCTCTGTGCTTTGGCTGCTCTGAGCGGGAATATCTTCCTCAAGGCTTGGTGGGCCAGGATGTCCTCCACTTGCTCTTCTTTCCCTTTAATTTGCTCCTGTGCACTCTGCTCAGACACGTCCCTCTCCCTGAGCTGTTGCTTCAGGGCTATCCTCTGAAGTGAATTCTTCTGGGGGGAGGGTGGTGCTGTCCATGTAGTTGGGATTGGGACTGGCCCCTCAGACCAAGACTGCAAATCTTTACAAGAATAGGAAGCCTCACCTTTCTCCTACTAAGTGTCTGGTGATTTTAAACTGCTGGCCTTGTGATTAGCAGTTCAATACATAACCCATATGCCACCAGGGCTCCAAGGAAAGGTCTTGGATGGATTCACTCTGAGTGCTTAGCATGAGTTTTCGGAAGTTGAGGGGCAATGTAGACTGGGGTCTGCACTGGGGCTTAATTGTGCTCTCAGGGTTTGTTGGAGCAAAGGAGGCTTGAATGCCCCCAAGTGTGGCCTTGTGTAAGAGAAAACTAGCACACACGTAACTTAGGACCATTTGGATACAAGATGTGACCCCAGCAGCAGGTAACTGTTGGTTTCCCAGGGCTGAAGAAGGAACGTAGTTTCCCCAGGATAACTTATCAGTCCAAAGAAGAAGAAGAACAAGCTCCCTGCCACCAAGTCCATTCTGACTCGTAGTGATCCTATAGAACAGAATAGAACTGCCCTGGGGTGCCCAAGACTATAACTTTGTAAAGGAGCAGAAAGCCTCGCCTTCCTCATGGGAAGTGCCTCATGGTTTCTAACTAACTGCTGGCTTTTTAGTCAGCAGCCTCAATGCAGACATACTGGTAGGCAAGAAAATGCCATCAACTCATGAACAGGTATACACACATATGAGAGAGGAGGAATATAATCCATTGAAGTGTCCTACAAGAAAAAAAGCCAGTCTACAAATAGGCTTTCTGTAAAATGAGAAGTGTGATGGTTAGATTTTATGTCAACCTGACCTATCTAAGTGAAGGCAGGGGTGCAGCTCAACCAATCAGGTCTCAGTCTGCTGAAGCTCCCACTCCCTCAGGAATGTGATCTTTTGTATAAGAGAGACTTGGACTTGAAGGAGCTCTCTCTGGCTCCTTTGCTTTCTGCTGGATCTGGCTCCTACAACTGGCTCTGGTTTGGTGATCTCCCAGTATATCGTCTGCCACTCATCAGTGGATTGCCAATCTTGAATTCAATCAGCCCAACTGGGATTCGTTCACCCCTGCATCCACCAGCCTACAGCCCTTCTGCTTCATCATCCTGTTTCCTGTTAGTCAGCTTCTGCAGCCTCCCCAGTCAGAATAAGACTGCAATTTACATCTTACTGATAGGCTTGAACCTGACTGGATTTACTGACTTCTACAACTGTGTGAGCCATTTCTTGATACAAATCTCTTTCTATGTACATACACATACAAACCACACTGGTTTTGCTTCTCTAGAGAACCTAACGCAACACAGGAAGGAAAATTATTTGATGGAATTGTTGGGGGTATTTTTAGGTATTTTCCCATGCTAACTTTCCCATGCGGACAGTGAGAACTTCAGCCTATTCCTCTTCTTCCATGTCGCCCAACTGTGGCACGGTAAGAGCAGAAATGCCATGGGGAATTTAAGAAGAGACACCATAGCCTCACACCCTACACATGAGGATGAACTTCAGCAGGCCCAGGTACAGGCATGCCTGGTCATATTGCATTTAGTTTTCTTGCACTTTGCAGATATTGCATTTTTTTTAAGGAATGGAGCAAGTCAATCAGAACCATTTTTCCTACAGCATTTACTCACTGCATAGCTCTGAATCACTATTTCAGACTTTTTCAAAATGCTACTGCACCCTTAATAGACTCTAATATGGTATAAACATAACTTTAAGCATTTGATGCTGACTCCTAGCGACACTATCTATATAGGGCAGGGTCAAACTGTACGAGCAGATTTCTGAGACTGTAACTCTTTGTGGGAATAGAAAGCCTCATTTTTCCCTGAAGTGTGACCAGTGATTTCCAACTGCCCACCTGGCAATTCAAAGCACTGAGAAATGAAAGTAAATATTGTGCCATATGCTTTATTATGATGTAGGTTTTGAACCCCAAATATCTCCATTGAAAGCCTATAGAAAGTTTACATTGGAATGCAAATACTTTGTTAAGTGGACAGAACCCAGAAAAACAAAGAGGGGCATCTTACAGGCAGGGGGAAACAAGGCCCAGAAGAATGAGGGGAGTCATTTTCTGAGTTCACCTCCTGAGTGTACTTTTGCAATACCTTGGCTATTATTAAGTGATGCCCCACCTTTCCTAATCACTTTATTGGGGGCTCATACTCACAATCCATACAACCATCCATTGTGTCAAGCACATTTGTACATTTGTTGCCATCATCATTCTCAAAACATTGCTTTCTACTTGAGCCCTTGGTATCAGCTCTTCATTTTTCCCCTACCCGCTCCCCCCTTCCTCATCAGCCCTTGATAATTTATAAATCATTATTATTTTGTCATGTCATACACTGTCCAACATCTCCCTTCACCCACCTTTCTGTTGCCCATCCCCCAGGGAGGTTATATGTAGATCCTTGTAATTGGTTCCCCCTTTCTACCCCACCTTCTCTCCACCCTCCCAGTACCACCACTCTCACTACTGGTCCTGAAGGGATCATCCGACCTGGATTTCCTGTGTTTCCAGTTCCTATCGGTACCAGTGTACATCCTTTGGTCTAGCAAGATTTGTAAGGTAAAATTGGGATCATGATAGTGGCGGTGAGGAAGCATTTAGGAACTAGAGAGAAGTTGTATATTTCATTGTTGCTACACTGCACCCTGACTGACTCCTATCCTCCCCGCAGCCCTTCTGTAAGGGGATGTCCAGTTGTCTACATATGAGCTTTGGGTCCCCACGCCATACTCCCCCTCATTCTCAATGAATTGATTTTTTTGTTTTTGATTCCTGATACTTGATCCCTTCGACACCTCATGATCACACAGGCTGGTGTGCTTCTTCCATATGGGCTTTGTTGCTTCTCAGCTAGATGGCTGCTTGTTTATCGCCAAGCCTTTAAGTCCCCAGACACTATATCTTTTGATAGCTGGGCACCATCAGCTTTCTTCACCACATTTGCTTATGCACCCACTTTGTCTTCAGCGATCGTGTCAGGGAGGTAATCATCATGGAATGCCAGTTTAATAGAACAAAGTGTTCTTGCATTGAGGGAGTACTTGAGTGGAGGCCCAATGTTAAACAATTCCCTTGATAAGCTTAAGGAGCCCTAGTGTCACTGTGAGTAAGGCATTAGGCTGCTAATCACAAGGCCAGGGGTTCAAACCCACCAGTTGTTCCTTAGGAGAAAGATAGAATTGTCTTCCCCGGTATAGATTCAGTCTCAATACCACTTCATAGGGTCACCATGAATCAGAATCAACTCAGTAGCAGTGTGTTTGTGTTTGGGGTTTTTTCTAGGTTTACCAAGCTTATTCCATTGGTTCTTCAATGAGCTGCCAGATTTGATCAGATGAGAATACCTGTTCACCATGCCATTGCAGGAGTACTGGGAATGCAGAACTGTTGAGAGCCCTACATAGCTGCATTTTCCGGTTGCATCTCAAGAGACTTCTAGGGAATGCTGGGAGTGGAAAGGGATCCCACAGTGATTGATGCCTCACACTTATGTCTCCTATCAAGGCCTCCTTTCCAGTCTCTGGAAACTGATTGGGCAACTAAGAGCTAAACAGGAAACATAATAGAAGTTCCTAGAACCTGTTGCCAATTGAGTGGCATGGCAATGTCTGAGAAAGCCCCTAATAATTCCATCCATTTTCCTTCCCATTACCAACATTTGTAATAATAAAGAGCGCTCCTCTCAAAGATAACCCCTCTCTTGTATTTGTCATGGCAGGAGGCCCGTCTTACCCATGCTAAGGTAATATCCTTAAACTAAGTCCCTCCCCCAGTCCAGCCAGGGTTCATCTCTAACAATGAAAGAATAGATGTTGTCAAATTTAGAAATGAAATGAGAGAGTGTAATTTCTAAACGGAACCCGAAACTTGAAATATTTGGAGTTTGTATTTCATTTGACTCTGGAAAATGAGAATTTGAAGCTGCAGCATATTTTGTGACCTTGTGTCCCTGGGGAGTCTTTGAGGCTGGGTTGGTAAATTTTTTACTGTACTTGTACAGTGTGGAGGCTGTGATGGTTTGAAATACATGGACTATAAAAGCTGACTTACTCAGGAAAGAGTCTTGCTGGAACTGTCAGGTAAGCATTGGGCTTGCAAGGTCAAGGGTTCAAAACCACCAACCACTCTAAGGGAGGAAGACGAGGTTAGGCTGTCTTCTCATGTAAAGATTACAAGGCCTCAGAAATCCCATTCAGGGCTGCTATGCCTTAGAATCAACTCAACGGCATGAGGGGTTTCTAGGGGTTAACTCAGTGCTGACCATTTAATGTTCTCCTGTGTCAGCTGAAGAATTATTAGGTGAATGGGTTTCTAGCCTTAAGAACAATTGCCCTGCACCACCAGCAATTCTTCTTTCCCAGGCTGGAACAACAATTTCCTCTTTTTGCCTTTGTAGGGTTACCAGCAGGAATCATCCTGATACTCTTGTCTCCCCTACAATGACACGAACACACATACACACTCACACACCAAAGCAGTCCAAGTGTCTGACACACACAATGAGCAGGAGAGCACTGGAACGTAGAGCCACGCACTCGGTAGGACTCTTCTTGGCTTGAAGGGTTTGGTCTGTGCTTGCAAGCCACATGCTGTAAACGAGGAAGTCCACTGCGGAGTTGACAGGTAAGATACAGTGAGTGCCTATCAGAAGTCAACTCACAAAACCAAGCCTTTGACAGCATGCTGCGATACTCAGTGGGAAATGTGAAATTTGCCAGCTGGCCCAACAACAAGGAGAACCACATCCAGGAAGCTCAGCTTCCTCTGTCCTGCAGAAAGGGGGCAGCTCCTTTTGATTATAGGTTGGCAGGCAGAAAGGATGAGAAAGGGAGACAATAATTGCTCATGATCAAAAGATAGTGGAGGCAAAAATGTAACAATGAAAGTCGCTCGGTTAATCATGCCCCTTCTGCTCCCTCATCAATACAAAGTGAATGTTAAAGAGACAATCCAGGACTAGAGAATATTAGACTCCATGTGGAGTCTACCCACATGAAGAAAAAGATGGGGCTCATGTAAATGTTTGCCTTTCATTTATTTTAAGCAAACATTTCCTTCCACGTAACAGACTCATCCTGATCAGCAACTCCCACCTGGTGTTCTTCAAACCAGATGGAAGTGTAAATTATTTAAATACATGATCTTCCATTAGCTGTTGAGCTTAAGTGCCTGAAAAAAAAAAT
>NW_022103896.1:74970253-74973948 GCF_000313985.2 Echinops telfairi | reverse complement strand
AGCTTCTAATCAAAAGGTTGGAGGTTCAAGTCTACCCAGAGGTACCCCAGAAGAAAGGCCTAGGGATCTACTTCCTAAAAAATCCACCCAGGGAAAACACTCTGGAACACAGTGCTACCTGCCTCTGCTTGGGAATGTCATGAGTTAGGTTCAATTAGACTGCAGGTTAATGTTGCTGTTTGCTGTTAGGTGCCTTTGACTTGGTTCTGATTCACAATAGAGCACAGAATGAAACATTGCCCGGCTCTGCCTGAGCCTCACAGTTACTGTAGTGTGTGAGCTCATTGATACATCCACTGTGGTTAATCCGACTTGTTGAGGTAATTCCTCTTTTTCGATGACCCTCTATTTTATCCAGTATGATGTCTTTCTCTCGGGACTCATCACTCCTCATAACATGCCCAAAGAATGTGAGACAAAAATCTTTCTATCCTCACTTCTAAGGAGCATTCCTGTCTATAACTCTTCAAAGACAGATTTGCTTGTTCTTCTGGAAGTCCATGGTATATTCAATAGTTTTCACCAACATCATAGTTCAAAGACATCAATTCTTCTTTAGTCTTCTTTAATCACTGTCCAGCGTTTACGTGTACAGGAGGTAATTGAAAATGTCATGGCTTTAAACTTCCAGCAAGATGACAGACGATGCTGAGACTAACCCCAAATCCTCTACAATAAAGACAAAAACAGATTTGGATGATAATCCTGGCACCCTGGGCTTCAGAGGAAAGGATAGAGAAATGGATTGAATAACAACTATGAGAAGTTGCTGGGGAGCAGTGGCAAGGAGAGACTGACAGAACAGGTGAATTGTCCGCTGGCCTGATACAGCATGGCCATTTTGAACTTTGTATGTAGCATTCAATTAGTAACAAACTTTGCTTGCCCAGGAAAGCATACGCGTGAACAGGGGCCGGCAACCTGAAAGATGTGATCCTCTCCCCATTCCCTGCATCCTCCTGGTGAACATAATCTTGACCAGCCCACAGTCTCAGCCACTCCCCAACCAACAACACCCCCACTTGTGCCCATGTGCGCGCACGCACACACACACACACAAACAGTTTTCTGCCTGAGGTTGGAGGCACAACTTGTGGTTCGAGCACTGGGCACATGCCACTGTACCCATCACATCCGCAGCCCTTAAGTCTAGAGGCTCCTGACCTCTGTGGGGCAGACAGGCACTCCTTCCATAACCAGTAGCCTTGCCTCTAACTGTCCTCTTGGCCCGAAAGAATTCCTTCTAGATCAGGTATCTGACTCTAGACATATTCTAGACCAGCAAAAACTCCATGTAGCACAGTGATCACAGCCCTTCCACCTCTCCCTTCTACCGCATGACATCCTGGGCTGGAAAAGGGCATCTGACCACAGCAAATGCCTGGTTCTCCTCTCCGGCCCCACCCCACCCAGTGTTCTCTTTTCTTTGTCTTTTCCCTTTTTTTATTGCCCCTTCTTTGTTTCTTCCCCTTCCTTTCTCTGCTTTCTTTTTTCTTGTTTTTTTTTTTCCATCCTTCCTTTTTTTCTCTTAGCATTTTCTTCTTTTTTTTTTCTTTTAGGTTTTTTGTTATTATTATTAATTATTTTATTGGGAACTTTTACAGATATTATAGCAATCCATAATTCAATTAGATGAAGCATAATTGTACAATTTCTTCCACCTTTAGTTTCAAAAGATTTTCTTTCTTCTTGAACTCTTTGATATCAGCTCCCCTTTGTCCCCTCCCTCCTCCACCCTACCTCCCAGGAACCCTTATTATTATATATATGTATGTATGTTTGGGGTTTTTTGCTGTATCTTACATCATCCAGTGTATCTGTTCACCTACAATTCTGTTATTTGTTCTCTTCAAATCAGGTTATACAGTCACCACTGCTATCAGCTCCCACCTTCCCCCACCCCCAGCCCTCTTCCCATACTCTCAGGGAATCATTTCTCTCGTTACTATTTCTGAAGGGTCATCTTCCTTGACTTTCATGCATCAAATGATCTTGATTATACAAATGAACATATGCATATCCAACAAATTAATGAGGTGAAACAAAGACCATAGTAGTAAGGGGAGGAAATATCAAAGAACTAGAGGATAGTTGTGTGTTTCCTCAGTGCTATGTCACCCTGGATTCATCATCCCTTCTGTGTGGCCCTTCTCTGAGGGATTGTCCAATTATCTCACAGGTGGGTTTTGGGTCTCCACTTTGTCCACGCTCCTTCACATCAATTTGATTGTTTTTGGATGCCTGATACCTGATCCCTTCGACACCTCATGATCACACAGGCTGGTGTGCTTCTTCCATGTGGGCTTTGTGGCTTCCCAGCTAGATGGCCGGTTTTTTAACTTCAAGCTTTTAAGATCTCAGACACTATCTTTTAATAGTTAGGTACCATCAGCTTTCTTCACCACTTTTGTTTATGCACCCATTTGATTTTCAGTAATCCTGTTGGGAAGGTGAGTATCATACAGTGCCACATTATTAAAACAAACAGTTCTTGTAGTGAGGCAAGATTTAAGTAGAAGCCCAAAGTTCATCTGCTTCCTTATTGTATTTACATATATGTGTGTACATATATATGAAGACTATATATATATTTACAAATATATATCTATATTTATACATATATATCATTTTTACTTTCTTGTTTCCTTGTTTTCTTTTTCCTTTCCTCCTACCCCACTATCGTGTTTACCCATCATTCACCTCTCAGTAATTCCTCTTGGATACATTTCAATTGATCAAACATGACCAGGAATGCTATACCCTCCTAACCCATAATTTTGAGATCCGTTGTTATTCCCCTGTCCCTGTCGTTATGGGCTCCTGGCTCCCCTCCCCTTACCTCCTCTCCTTCCATTCTCCCTCCCCTCCCATACTCCACCCTTCCAGAACCATCAGTCCCATTGCTGTCTCCTTGGGATTTGCTAATCCTGCCTATTTTAAATAGACACCAAAAACAAAAAGAAACAAACAAAGACCATACAAATAATCCTAAATCTAACTGTTGCCCTGACCCAGAGTAGATGAGTATATCTCTGTTAAATAGTGAGCAGACTCTGTTATACCCCAGCGGTCGAATCCCCTTTTCTTTCATGATCCATATCTGAGGACCCACTAACCTTATAGCACTTATACCCTTTTAGTCCTCAGCATTCATGGCCAAGGGGCATGCCTTCTACAAGACCCTATTGCTCTTCCTGCAGTCAAGGATGGAGCGGTCTAGTGCTCCAACCCTCTCCTGGTTGCACCTTTAGACTTTCAGTGCGGCCCCTTTGTGAATACCCCCCAACAGTTCAGATGAGGTGCCAAGCGCTGCCCCCCAAGTCAGAAGCCTACATTTGAGATTCCTCAGGGACTTCATGGCTTTGCTCCCATTGTTGGTCCGTTACCACACTGCTTAAAATCCATTGGGTAATAGGAGACATTCTTTGATGAAAAGATTTTAAATACCTTGAATCAAATGAAAATTAAATTATAGCATACCTCGTTCACAAGGAACAACCTAGAACCCTCTCCCAGGGGGACGAATAACGGAAAAGTGGGTCAGGGGCAACGGAGGAGGATGTAAGATATGGAAAAAATAATCTATAACTTTGGGAAATAGAGGGGGAAGAAACGGGGGAGCTGATATAAGGGGCTCATGTGGGAAGAGAATGCGCTGAAAACGATGATGGTGGCATATGTGCAAATATGCTTGA
>NW_022103896.1:74960829-74967911 GCF_000313985.2 Echinops telfairi | reverse complement strand
ACAATTGATGTGTGTATGGATTGTGATAAGAGTTGTATGAGCCCCTAATAAAATGATTTTTTTAAAATACTTCCCTTACCTATTTTAAGTTTGAAAGGGCTATCCATAGTATACTTCTTTTCCCCAACCAAGTTCAGAATTGAGAGTCACACAGAGCCAAGAATTTGAAAGGGAAATAGCCCCTCTGTTCATTATAAAACCATTGGATGATGTGTCTCAGGTGTGAGGGCTAAATGGGCTTGCTAACAGTGTGCGACAGAATTGAAATCATATATGGAGCCTTCCAATCAGAAAACGTGTGGGAATGCTGCAATCAAGGACCCCATACTTGCCTCCTCCCACCAGAGATATTATGGCAGAACCAGTCTGCTGAATGCATACTCCCTAGCCAGGAACAGACAAGGATAAATGCTGCTTGTAGGCCACAGAACAGAGACTGGCCTTGAGAAATGACCATGTTCCATTTGTCCTATCAAGCCCACCGATCAATTTGTGCCTGCTCTTGAGCAAGCAGGCAAAGATGGGGCAAGGACCGTTAGGGTGTCAGTTCACAAAGAAACATAATAGTGAGGAAGAAATATGCATTTTCCCCAAACGTAGGCTCCTCCATAGAAGATTTAATATAATTTGCCAATTATCTCCTTATCTACAGATATAGTTTCTGGCATATGGAATCTATCCTTGCTTACTATTAGTTACCAAGTCTCCAAACTCCATTAACTCACACAAATTTGTCATATGCAATATTATGCCAACATCTGTGAGGGTTACCAAGTATAAAACATTGTTTATGCCCTCGAGATGTTTAAAAATCTAATTGGAGCTACTAGATTTAAACAAGCTAAACAACAATTAAATATTTTAATAGCAATTTGAGACAATAATAAGAAATATGTCACAAATCAGCACATCATTAACTTCCACACACATTTAAAATATATCGAGTAAAATAAGAATTCAGAAGAGCAAGAAGTCTTGAGAGACTGGGTGGTAGAAAAATGTCTTGTTGAAGAGCTATGATCTGTATCTTAAAAATAGACAAGAATTGGATGGATAAAGATGAGAAAACAGAGCTATTAAGATGGAAGAAGTCAGAGGAAAAACCCTAGCCCACAGTAGTGTGTTTTGCAGGGCAGAACTTGAAACATAATATACCATATTGACACTGAGTGCCAGGGTTCAAGTATAATTGGGAAGTTCTGCAGCTTCTGAACTTCAATGGCTACAACTGTAAAATGGGTATTTCAGAGTTAATATTTCAAGGAGTCAGAAAATAGATATAAATCAATAACACAGTAAAACAAAACAAACCCCACTGCCGTTGAGTGGATTCCCACCCCAAACCTTACATAGGGTTTCCAAAGCTGTCAGCCTTTACGGGAGTGGATTGTCTCATCTTTTTTCTGAGAAGCAGTTGGTGAGTTTCAACCGCTACCCTACCACTCCAATGATTACCCAACATCACCAACAGAGCTCCTTAACAGCATATTAAGCACCCAATAAATGTTATTTTTACTATCACCATTCTATTTATTATTTAGCAGCTGAACTGCCAATGATTTCTGAAACATTTGCTTATAAAATTTACTGCATAAGGAATTTTTGCCCTTTGCTGGCCTAGCAGCCTAATTATCCTTTCTGCATATTATTCTTTAAGCAAGCATTTTTTATCATTAAAAAATCTTCACATTTATAGGAAAATAATAATATAATAAATCTATATGTCTCTAGCTTCTGAAATCAACAATTATCAACTCCTGGCAAATCTTACAGCTTCATCAATACATCACCTACTCACTTTCAGTAAATATCACCTGATAGGGCAGAGCATACCTGCCCCTGTGAGTTTCTGAGACTATAACTCTTTGTAGTAAGAAGCCTTGTCTTTCTCCCAAGGAGCTGCTGGTGGTTTAGAACTGCTGAACTGTTGGGCTAGGAGCCCAGCACCCAACCACTAGAGCACCAAGGCTCCTGAGATGATCTTGAAGAAAATCTCAAACTTCATGTTGTTTAACTCTTTGATTATATATATATATATATATATTAGCCACAATACCATTAACATACATCTAAAAACATGATTGTTTCCAAACAGTGTTCAAATATCCATAGTTGGTGTGGTTTTTTAAATTTTCTTTTTAATTTAATGAATCGGGTTTGACATCAATTGTTAATGTGTTTTTAACCTATAGGTTCCATTATCATTTCTTTTTTGGAGAGGATGGTAACCTTGAAAATTACCATATATACTCGGGTATAAGCTGAGTTTTTCAGCACATTTTAAAAAATAATTTTATTGGGCGCTCATACAACTCATCATAATCCATACATCCATCCATTGTTCAGCACATTTTTTATGCAGCTTTTGTAGTAAAATTAGGTGCCTCAGCTGATATTCGGGTTGGCTTATACTCGAGTATGTACAGTATCTGTTGAAATCGGCTTATACTCAAATATATACAGTATCTGTTGAAAAAGCTAAATAGCATGTACTTGCGGTTTTCTCGTTATTGGGGCTCTGCTAGAAATATTCTTGTGATATTTAATATGCTCTTCTGCCCCTAGGTTTACTGTTAATTGGTAGCTAGGAGAAGCTTAATCAGATTTGCATTCAATTTTGGAGCAAGAGTTCTTGATAGGTGGAATGTACTCTTCTATCATAGGACACTTAATAATCTGTAGCCTTTCCCTCCTGCTAATGGTCATTTGTGATCATTGCTTCTATCTATTACTTCATAGCCTCTAAAATCTAGAGTTTTCCATCATTTCTTCCTTTACTCCTCCTTTTTTGTTAGCTTGAATAATTCTGTAAAGGAAACTTCCTTTCCCTCATCAATTATTTAATTACCTTATAATTCATAAAACAAAGACAAGAAAATACAGGGAATCCAGGGCGGATGAGCCCTACAGGACCAGTGGTGTGAGTGGCGAAACAGGGAGGGTAAAAGGAGAATGGGTAGGAAAGAGGGAACCGATTACAAGGAACGATATGAGACCTCCTCCCTGGGGGAAAGACAACCATGAAGGAGTGAAGGGAGACGTTGGACAGGGCAAGATATGACAAAATAATAATTTATAAACTATCAAGGGCTCATGAGGGAGGGGGGCGCGGGGAGGGAGGCGAAAAATGAGGACCTAATGCCGGGGGTTTAAGTGGAGAGAAAATGTTTTGAGAATGATGTACAAATGCGCTTTACACAATTGATGTGTGTATGGATTGCGATAACAGTTATATGAACCCCCAATAAAATGTTTAAAAATAAATAAATAAATAAATACTTGACTTTCAACATAGTGAATTTATTCCCTACAATTCTCCCTAGGAGACCATTGAAACCACTTTTGGTTTGGAATCACTGTGAAATAGCGGATTTAGACATATGTGATGTGGTCCAACCCATTGCAGCTATTATTTTTATTCATGATGAGATTTTTCTAACATTCTCTACCAGTGGGATCCTCTTCAAGTTGAGCCTGGAGTCTTTTGGAAGCAGCCCTGGTTTGTTTTGATAATTTATGTGCTCTATTGAGAGTGCTGGGAAATAGTCCTACTCTGAGGACATCTGACCAGCCCTAGTATTGTCCATTGTCTCATATGCATGTAACAGCTGGACATTGAATAAGGAAGATTGAAGAAGAATTAATGCATGTGGATTGTGTTGCTAGCGATGAATATTGGAAGTACCATGGACTTCCCAATGAACAAATTAAATGGTCGGGGAAGAAGACAGCCAGAGTGCTCCTTAGAGGCAAGGATGATGAGACCTCGTCTTACATACTGTGGACATGTCAGCAGAGATCAGTCTCTGGGGAAGGGCATCGTGCTTGATAAAGCAGAGGGGCAACTCAAAAGAGGCAGGCCCTCAAAGAGATGGAGTGACACAGTGGCTGCCACACTGGACTCAAGCCCAGGGACAATAGTGCGAATGGTGCAGACAGGGCTGTGTTTCCTTCCGCTGTGTCTAAGGTTGCTATGGGTTGGAATTGACTTGGTGGCCGGTAACAGCAACAACACAGCAACATAAGACAATAGGTGACAGGTGTTCTGAAACCTCTCCTAGCCTAAACCTGCCATTTCTCTGAGCAATCCTATTTTGTTAGAAGTAGGATTCCCGGATATGGACACTAAATTTGCTTCTTGCTAATGGGCTGGGTAATGTTTCCAGACAAGAGAGCTATTTTAAGCAGGTTGGCACTTTGTTGATGTTTTCAGATAAAATACATTGTGAATTCAAATATAGTGTTTAAATTCAAAACTTCATTCATCTTCAGCATTGCCTACCTTTCCCCAATGGCAACTTTTTGGTTCCCGAAAACCAACATAATTACTCTTTTACTTCATCCATATAAAATTTACTCAACAGTCTTAAAATAGCAATGCCAACACTACCACATACAATATAATTACAGAAAACAATTTTAAAGGCTTTGTTGGGTTTGTTTTTTAATTCTAGTTGATCTAGTCCATATTCCATCATGAGAATGTGACAAACCACTATGTTTTAAAGTCACTATATGGCTGTGCCATGAACTCATACTCGGATGATTCATTTATTTAACTTTCTCCTTAACTTCCAGAATGTTTATTTAATGGTGTGTCACAATTATGTAAAACATGATTCCAAAGTGAAAGCTAGAAGGCATTATCTATTCAGAGAAACATTAACTTGTACTCTTGTTTCCTCCTCCACATACACACAAAAACACACAGACACATCTTTATAAACTCCCTGTTGTAGGTTGAATTGTGTCCCAAAGCAAAGACATGTGGAAATCTTAGGCTCCAGTACCTTTAAATGTGCGATATTTGGGAATGTCTTAGATATGACCAGGTGAAAACACCATAGATTACATGGGGCTTGTCCAGTGACTGATGTCTTCCAAAGGAAGATGTGGACGCAGGAGGACACACAGAGAAGAGTCTCTTGAAGACAGGGGCAGAGCCTGGAATGATGCAGCTACAAACCAAGGAATTCTAAGGATTTCCAGCAACCACCAGAAGCCAGGAAGAGGCACAAAAGGATTCTTCTCTAGATGCTTCAAAGGGAATAGGGCTCTGCAAATACCTTAATATTTGACTTCTGGCCTCAAGAACTGGGGGAGTGAATGTATGTCCTTTTGAGGCATTCCGCCTGTGGTAATTAGAGCAGCCCTAGTGAAGTAGCGATACAGCTTCCACTTAGAAGAATGATATCCTTTATGCCCATTGTTCTCCACTTCACTTTCCTTGCCCAAGAGATAGCTCGCCAGGAGATAGATATGTAGGTACATTCATGCATGCATACATACATGCATACATGGATCTATCTCCTAGTGATTACTCTGTAGAAGCATTAAAAACATTCTTCTTATCTTTTTACAACTTCATAGCCCTCCTATTTATCATAGTTCATTCAAATATTTCCCTAGTGGGCAAAAATGTAGGAGGGGGAGTTCTAACCTTGTGTTACTACAAATGGTACTGACACTATCTTTCAGGACAACACTTCTTACATTTTTGTTAGAATCTCTGTGGTAAATTCTTAAAAGTGGAATTGCTGGGTTTGAGAGTAAAGGCATATGATCAGTGTGAAATATTGCCAAATTCTTCTGCAAAAAAATGTTTCCTACAGAGCAATCATAAACAAGTGCACCAATTTCTTCACAGATTCACCAATGATGTGTGTTATTAAATTTCTTGATATTTGCCAATTTTATAAGTGAGAAATGGATTCACCATGTAGTCTAAATGTGCATATCACCTATGAGTAAGAACATCATACTTCTAGAAGCACAAAGTGTAACTCACATTTAATAATTGATTGTCTCCACTACTCTTCCGTTCTTGGTCAAGTTCAGAGCATTGATTTATCCCAGAATAGTCTTTTCTTTGTTTAATGTTGAATATCAAACATATCTCAAGTCAAGAATCACCTGTACAATATTCTTTTTAAAGTTCTGAAAAGTCACCTTACCTTATGAAAACCACATTAAATGTAATTCAACAAATATTACTGGATACCTTTTGAGTATCAGGTACTGTAATCAATTTTAGAGGATACAAAGCAATGAATTAGAAACAAATAATGGCTAAAAATACCACCTAGAAAGAAATGCAGAAAACTACATATAGGAATATAAACCTTCATGAAACTATAATTAATTTTATATACCTGCTCTGATGTCATTGGTAAAAAAAAAAAAAGCTCCAGGGATTGATGGAATATTAATTAAGGTATTTCAAAAATGGGATGCAATTCTAAAAGTGCTCATTCATCTATACAAAAAAAAAAAAAATTGAAGACAGCTACCTGGCTAACTGACAGGAAGAGATCCATATGCATGACTATACCAAAGAAAGGTGTTCCAAATCAATGTGGAAATTATTAGACACTGTTAATGTCATCTGAAAGTAAAAGTTTGCTGAATATCATGCAAAAATGGCTAAAAGAGTACATAACAAGGAACTATCCAAAATGTAAGCTGGATCCAGAAGAAAACATGTAACAAAAGATACAATGGTTGGTGTCAGATGGACCTGGGTTAAAAACAGTGAGTACCAGAAAAGTGTTTGCCTGTGTATGATTGCCTGTACAAAGGAATTGAACTGTGTGTATCATAAAAAACTGTGGATAATATTGCCAATCATAGGAATTCAGAGCACTAATCATGCTCATGTAGAATCTGTGCATGCACCAATAGATAGTCATTCAAATGGACCCAAAGGATATTTCATGGTTTAAAATCAAGAAAGGCATTTTATCCTTTCTCCATACTGATTTACTCTCTATGCTGAGCCAAGGATTCAAGAAGCTGAACTATATGAAGGGAGAGGCATCCCAGTGGAGGAAGATGTATTGGAATCATGTGGTATGCATATGAAGCAATTTTTCTTGCAGAGTGAAGAGAACTTGAAGCACTTACCGATGAAGGTCAAAGACTACAGTCTTTACTATTACTTACATGTCAATATTTTTTTCTTTAATTTATAAATCATTTTATTGGGAGCTCTTAGAACTCTTTTTTTAAAATCATTTTATTAGGGGCTCATACAACTCTTATCGCAATCCATACACACATCAATTGTGTAAAGCGCATTTGTA
>NW_022103896.1:74957239-74958941 GCF_000313985.2 Echinops telfairi | reverse complement strand
ACGTACAGCCCCCATGTCAGGGGAATGAACAGCAGAAAAGTTGGTGAAATGAGACAGCAGTCAGTGTAAGACATGGGGAAAAAAAGAATTTATAAATTATCTAGGGTACAGAGGGTGGTGTGGGGAGGGAGGGGGAAATAATGCCAGGGGCTCAAGTAGAAAGAAAATTTTTTGAGAAAGATGAAAACATATGTACAGATGTGTTTGACAAAATGGAGATATGTATGGATGGTGGTAAGACTGTAAGAGACTCCAAAAAAAAGGTTTTTTTAAAAAACAACACGTTTCTTTATGTCTGTACATTGCTGTATAAAAACAAATCTTTCTGGAAATGGTAAAATATTTTGCTACATAATCATTCACAGTTTAGTATAAATTAGCACATTCAAATATTTTTCTTTTATAATCACTTGATATCTATTGTTCTTATAGATGAAAAGTCACTTTAGGAAGAAGAGGCCTTGATATTGTGTTACAATGAAAACAGTTGGCAACTGGAAAATCTAGGATGATCTGGAAAACCTGTACTACATTCTGGTTAAGGGCTTGGTCTCTGAAGCCATAAAGTGGGTTTGAATCCCAACTCTGCTACTAACCAGCTACATAAGTTTCAAGGGGTTCTTTAAGTAGTGTAAGGAATAGTTTTCTCACACATTAATGGTCATAATAATAATGGGCTCTA
Source organism: Echinops telfairi (assembly GCF_000313985.2). Taxonomy (NCBI): domain Eukaryota; kingdom Metazoa; phylum Chordata; class Mammalia; order Afrosoricida; family Tenrecidae; genus Echinops; species Echinops telfairi. The sequence goes on along the minus strand of NW_022103896.1, from coordinate 74,958,259 downwards.
CCCCCAAATGGTCGCTATTAAATTTAAATTCCAAAGAAAAAGAAGACTAAATGCTAGCTCTAACTTCCCTTCCAGGTAAGATAGACTACTTTTGTAGCCCTCAACGCTTTCACACACAATGACCAAAGAAGGCTTGAGAATGAATTCTAACGAAGGAGAAGTTATGGAAGGTGAGTTCATGGTACACAGTGTTTGGTGTTTTTTTTCCGGAGGTATTTACTGATTGTTATGGCAAAGTTTGGCACTCAAAATCTGAGCTTTGTCTGAGTAGAGGCTGCCTGGGGAAGAGAAAAACAAATAGGTATTTTGTCAGTCTTGGACTTCAGAGAGACAACATTTTTAACATGAACGGCCAAGTTCTTGGTGAGAAGGCAAGAGTGAAAAACAGAGAACAAACCACAGTCAATTTCCTCTCGATATATATATATATTAAACTCTGAAAATGCATGGAATAGAGTTAAGCAGAAAATCTGTGAGAAAAAAATCAGAATTGAAGAAAGATTATAAGTCAAGAATGACCAAAGTTATAGACTCTGGTGAATTCTCACCAGGTTCTCAGTTGAAAGTCCTAGAGGTATGTGTAATAAAAGCAGTACAGATTAGAAAAACCACACCCATGTATTCAGCCAGTGCCTTCCGAATTAAGGTGATTAGCCCTTGGTCTCACTGTCAAGCAGAGAAATCAGTGATCCTTGTGCGGATGATGATATGTTTTAAAGTTTCTACATTCTTTTTATGTGTGCAGTATCTCAAAACTCACTGCCATCATGTCAATTCCAGCTCATAATGTACTACAGGACAGGGTAGAATTACCCTTGTGGGTTGAGTTAGTTAAAGTTTATTGTGCCAACCTGGCCAATAAACACATGTGGGTTAATTGAAGGGTGGCAAGATAAATGGTTCGGTGAGCCTTGCCATTCTAGTTCTCAGGTCCCTTGCTTTCTGATGGTCGGACCAGGGTGCAGCTGCCTTAGCCAGTTCCTGCTTTGGCTGGCAAGGCTCACTTCCTGCAAGACATCC
>NW_022103896.1:74955413-74956303 GCF_000313985.2 Echinops telfairi | reverse complement strand
CTACACGGTCCTTTGGGGTTGCTATGAGTCAGCACTGACTCAGGGACAGTGAGTTTTTTGGGATCCAAGCTGAAGCATAAATAAAAGAAAGATAGAGTTACATAGTACTATATAACACAGGAAAATGTATCGTGTACATAATTGGACTTCCAAAAGGAGAACTGAGGTGGGGTGGGCAGAAACGATCACTGGAAAGACAATAGTTTAAATTTAAAAGCAAACTAAAAGACAATTGGCTGAAAGATTCAAGAAAATCAGCAGACTTCAAATGAAATAAATGCAAAGAAAACCACATACAGGCATGTCAGAATAAACATGTTAAAAACAAAGGCAAAGGAACAGGATATGCCTTCAAAGGAGTCACAACCAGACTACCAATTGATGTTTTAACAGAGACAATGGAAGTCAGAATATAGTGGAATGGTGTATTTAAATGCTTTTAAAAAATAACTGTAACCTACAATTCTATTTCCAGGGAAAATATCCTTTTAAAAATGAAGATGATTTTAGACAAAGATGGAGGGAAATCATCACCAGAAAACTCACAACAAAGGAAATAGAAACCAAAGAAAGAAAGAAATACAAACAAATGCTTTAGGCAGACGGTCGCACGTGGAACACAGGAATGTAAGAAAACAAGGACACCAGCCAGCAACATCAGGTGAGTAAATCTAAATGAATGTGTAGCAACAATGAAACATACAACTTTCCTCTAGTTCTTAAATGCTTCCTCTCCCCACTATCATGATCCCAATTCTACCTTACAGATCCAGCTAGACCAGAGAATGTACACTGGTATAGGTAAGAACTGGAAACACAGGGAATCCATGACAGACGAACCCTTCAGTTCTAGTGGTGAGAGTGGTGATACCAGGAGGGTGGAGGGAAGG
>NW_022103896.1:74945185-74953893 GCF_000313985.2 Echinops telfairi | reverse complement strand
CAAGCAAGTTAATCATTGCACTATAATTTCTATACAAACCCAAACTTGCTGCCTTAAAGTTGATTCTGACTCATAGTGACACTACATAGCATTTCCAAGACCGTACATCTTTATAGGAGCAGACAGCCTCACCTTTTATTCTTGGAGTGGCTGGTGGATTTGAACCTCTGATCTTGTCAATGACATGCCCAGTACCTAACCCACAGCACCACGAGGGCTCCTGGCCATTTCTATGACAACCAAACACCAAACTCCCTGCCATCAAATCTATGCCAACGTGTATACCATTTCTATAGTAAGCACTAGAAAGAATAGTGACCATGCATAGCTAAAATCTAAGGAAAATATGCTATAATAAAAAGTATTTGATTGCTTCAAAGGAAGCAAAAAAATAAAAATAAGAAGGAGAGAAAAGGCTACAAACAGGTGGGTTACAAAAGGGGAAAAAAGTAAGATGGTAAATATAAGATTCTAAGATACCTTGGGGTGGAATTGAATATATCATTATTTATATATCATTATTATATCATTATTTACATTAAGTATAAATGAATTACGTGTATCACTTAAAGGAGTGTCAGTGTGCTCATGGAAAGAGCTAGTCCATGGATTAACGGGCCTTGCAAACATCAGTCTCCTTGATCCTGAGATCAGAAGAACTAGATGGTGCCCAGCCGCCACCACAACTACGCTGACGGGATCACATCAAAAGGTCCTGGGTAGAGTGGGAGAAAAATGTGAAACAAAACACAAAGTCATAAAAAAGACCAATCTTAGATAGAAACTAGTGGAAGTATTGAGACTAAGGACATTAGTCACCCTTTTGGACTGAAAATTACCTCACCCCCCACGCCTTAATTTTCAGCCAAACAATAGACAGGTTTTAAAAGGGAATGATAACACTAGAGAGGGATGTGCACCTTAGACTAATCCAGCCATTTGTGACCAAAAGGGCAGCATTTACCCAAGGACAAAATTCAAAAGGGCTAGAGAGGCAGAATGGAAACAAGAAACACAGGAGGAAGTGGGGTGAGTGATGTTATATTGAGGGGATCACTACCAAGGACATGAAACAAAATCCACATGAGTTCTTGATCATCTATCTCATCTGTAAACATTCACCCAATTCAAAATCAAAATTTTTTTTTAAATTTTAAGTATCTGTGGATTTGTTATAACAATTTACCTCATGGTTCCCAGTATCCGGTGTCCACAAAAGGAAGATGGTGGAGGAAGCTATGAGTAATATGACTGTAAATGTATCTAACCCGTTTCCTAAGGCACCTGAATGAAAGCTCTTCAGAAGATGCACGATTTTCCGATTATTGATGCATACCTTCCCACGAAAGCATAATGCATTGACTAAAAATTAAACGTCTTTAAAAAAAATCCTTTTATTAAGAGGAGATGCCATTATATCAAGAGAATTTTATACTGTGTTCAAACCTTTGGACCTAAGGAGAATTCTTTGTTCTTTGATAGCCATTTATAGATGGTAATGACTGTATCAAGCAAACAGATAAGTGAAAAAATGTATTGTTGACAAAACAAAATATGATATGTGGCCAAGATCAGGCTTGAACACCAGTCTGTGTATCTTCTAACTCAGTATGATTTCTGCTCCCACCGTGGGAGGGTCAGGAAAGCCTTGTCGCATCCAGGCCCTGGAGGTTAGTCCCCCTGCTTTCTAAGCATGGATGGCTCCAACCATCCACTGAAGCTACCAAGATCAAGGCTGGCCTTCCTGAAAAGGAGATGTACATTCCCGGTCTAAAGACTTAAGGAGCCCATAGCGAAGGGCTGTAAACCCACAATGATTGCCTAGCAGGCAGCAAGGAGAGATTTTTCTTTTCTCTCCCTGAATTCTCCACAACATGGCCAAGCACCACAAGGGACTGATCGTGCACCTGAAGACCTAGTCTCACGAGGCTTCAGTGATTTGCCCAGTATTATGATGCATCTGGGGAGACAATTCCAAATTAAAATGAGGAGTTTCTCCCTCCTAGTCCTCTGCTCAGTCCACTTTGGCAGGCTGCTTTCTTACTGAATAATTGAAGCCCCGGCTTTGTCCGTATCAGCAATATTACTGTTTGATTTTGTGGTCCCAAAGGGACAGCTGCACACAGCTGATGCCTGGACTGGTACTGAAAGTGCTACAGAAAGTGGGGCTTTTTCTAGCTTCCTAGTGGAAAAACCACCAGGCGTGGCACTGCGGAGTAGGGTCTGCTAGAGGCTTACGGAAAGGGGTAAAAGTGAATGTTGGCAGGCAGGAGGGCCAAGAGGTTGGTCAAAAGCTTTCGCAAGGAAAAAATTCAATTGAGCCAAAATTGTAAACATTTTAAAACAAAGTTATAAATGGGACAACCTCAGTCACTAAAGAATTGAAGCAATGCAGAGTAAGCTCCTGCTAAGAGAAATGTAGATTTTTATTTATGAAAGATACTATGAATTTGAATCCACACATCATACCAGGTAATATTGTCCACATACCTGAACAGCAGACGCACGTCCCCTGCCCCCTTTCTCCCAAGCAAACAAATCACCAAGTTCAAATGACAAAAGTAAGTTCCTCAAATAAAAATCAGCAAACGTGAACTCGCAGCCCGTGCCGTCGGATGAGGAAGGCCTGGGCTCCCGGCCTAATAGTTCCCATTGGAGAGGGGGTCACAGAGCAGAGGATGGTGTCCTATCCAGCAACAGAGCTGGTGCCATTTACCGTGTATATCTGGGACAGAAACTAGCAAATATTGTCCATCAAACATGAAGAGGACGTTTTTTACGCATTGAGCTGCTAACTACAGGGTGAGTTGTTCAAATCCACCACTCAATCCAAAGGAGGGAGATAGGGCTGTTTTCCTACAAGGGCTGCTCTGAATTAGAATCAGCTCGAAAGCAGTGGGTTTGGTTTTTGTTTTTACACCAAAAGAGGGTTTTAATTTGTTGAAAATCGCAATAGCTATGTGGAGTTTCATCCCAGTGTGTCAGTTTGCTGGAAGCTACGCTGCTGTCAATAAAGATACCAACAGAGACAAAGTTGTGGACAAGGTTCAGTGAAGCTTCCCTGTTAAGACTAGGAGGAAAGGGCTGGTAATCCACTTCCCAAACCATCCAATGATAGGACAAGGGACAACAGGCTCTGTTGGTTGCCAAGACTCTATAACTCTTTACAGGAGTAAAAGACCATGTCTTTCTTCCACCAAATGCCTGGTGGGTTCAAACTGCTCGCCTTGTTATTGATGACCCAATGTTTACCCACTACGTCACCATCTATAACAAAGGAAAAATCACATGATTAGGCACCATCATCTCATGCTGCCTAATGTTCCAATTTTAGAGATTGACAGCAGGGTGGGTAAGTGGGGGGTGTTAAAAATAATCATTATAAAAGGTGTCCCAGTCAACTGTGACCAAGCTCTCCACCCTAACCCCTCCCTGGCCTCTTGTTTCTTTCCTCATTTTCTTCACAGACCCAGCTGGGGTGGGAGGTGGGCCAGGGCCGGGGCTTCACAGACTATCTGCAGAGGCAGACCCCGGGGCTTCGTGAGGTGGCCCAGAAACGTACACTGAACGGAGCCCCCCATGCCCCCAGGTGGAGAATCACAAGTGGTGTGGTGATGAAGGAGCTGACACACAGCGCCAAGCATGCTGGCGGAAGCCTGGCATCCACAGCACTTCCAAACCTCAACCTTCACCGTGAGAAGTAGTAGCCTAGAAGCAGTCCTGGGCCGATCCCCTGACACGTGTACAGAACTAAGGCCTTAATACCATTCTGTGATCCATTTTGCAAGTTGGAATGCTAAAAAAACATAAATGTCAATGAAAAATTCACACCACGTACAACAGAGAAAGTCAAAACACGTTTGGTCTTTTGAATGAAAACCCTTCACACATCCATCTAGGCTCTGTAATATTAATAATAACAATAATTTATGATGTCTATAGTTTCCTGGAAGTAGCAATTACCACCAAAAAGAAAACCCTAAAGGTGGGAAGACTTACTTTCCCCTGAAGGGCAATCTTAGGAAGGAACAGATATGTAACATGCATAAAGAGTGCAGACGCTGAGTTTTGTGCATTTGGCTTAAAGGTTGAAGCATCTACCAGAATGAGAAATTAGAATGAGGACAGTGAATTGCACTGCAAAAGGCCTCCGCTCATTCAGACGGTTATCCCATCAGCTAAATGAATCAAGGCCAGTCCTGGCTTGCCTGTGCACCATACTCGGAGCATGGCACACTCTCTGGGCCACTCGAACCAGGCAATGAGGATTACTTCCAACAGGTGGGTCAAGGGGCCACTTCATTCCTCAGTGGCCTCATTTAAATGATTGTGAAGAAGGCGTTACCCAGCAACGTTTCATTCGGTTATACAGAAGGCAAACAGCAGCTAGCGGCTACAGCATCATTGAGTCAGCATTTGCTGTGTTTCAGGGACCTTCTAAAATACTTGATTTACACTGTTTGTCCCACAATATCATGATCCTGGATTGAGAGAAGAAGAGCCCCTTCTTTAGTAAAGAGATGCTAGAAATCAAGCCCAAGTCGGTCCGATGCCAAAGCTGATGTGCTGCTCAATGCATTCCACCGCTTCCCTGAATAGAGAGCAGTGGACCAGGGCAAGCTTCATATCCCCCATCTCTTACGTAGTATTTTAGCTTAGCTCATCCCAATTCTGCCTGATTATTTCCCACCTCATATGCATTGTCAATGCCTGAGAAAGAGAATAAAGGGATGCATGATTTCCCCGAGTGGAGTACAGTTTTCACTTTGTATCCAAATCTGTGAACTTGTAACTAAGACTGTTAGTTTTAAGTGTGGGGTTGAAAGCAGGTTCTCCTAAGAGGGGGCAGGTGAAAAAAAAATAAAAATTAAAAAAAAGAGGGGGCAGGTGGCACAGTAGAGGGAACGTGCATGGCCTTGACATCCAAAAAGCCTGACTTCAGACAGAGTACTTTGTAGGGTCGATTGCTGCAGCCGTAGTTTAGGTCAAAGTGTGACACCTTGTCACTGATCTCTCTCTCTCCTCTCTCTCTTTCTCTAACTGCTCCAGTTTTTAATATTTCCAGCTTTGTTTTCAATTGGAGCATTTCTGTCATTCTGTCATTGTTGTTGCACCACTTGTATTAGGTCTTGATTTTGTATGTGTTTCTGTACATGAAACCCAGATTAGGTCAATGTAGAGAGACAACCGCGGTGATCAATGATTCAAAGGGACATGGCAGGGGAGGCTGGAGGGAAATGAAGAACTAGCAACTACAAGTTGTTACAAGGAAGAAGAAATGCCCTAGACTTGACTGTGGTGATGTTTGCACAATTCTTATGAATGTGATTGAACTAATGAAATGTAAGATATGTGAATTTTATGCCAGTGAAACTGTTAAAAATAAACTAATTAAACAAAATAATTTTTAAAATTAAAATTGAAAAAGATCTGAGTTCAATCCTAGCTTTAGCTCTTCTAGCAATGTGGGCATTAGGCAAGTTAGTCTCCCTGAAGCTTGATTTCCTAGTCAGTTAAGAGGTTATAAAAACGCCTACCCGCGAGTCAGGTGCTGATCCCTAAGAGCATTCAGTCGACGAGCGCTATTGCTGTTCCCACCAAAATAGTTTGAGTGACAATATCTCCAACGACAGCTTGCAATGGCTCACACCTCTTGAGAGATCATAAAAGGTCCAGATGGGGTCCTTTCATGGTCCCTAAGAGTCACAGAGCCACCAGAACCAGGAATGAGGAAAGGGGAGGGAGGCCCGGGAAAAGGGAGCTATTTAAAAATGAGTGGAGAGCTTCTTTTTTTAATTAATCAGTCTCTTTCATTTTAGCAGTTTCACTGACACACAGTACACACACCATATATTTCCTTAGCTCAATCACTTGCAAACGAAGAACGCAAACACCCCACCACCATGGATTCCAGGACAGTCCTTCTCAGTGCTCTTTCCTGGTTGCTCGCCACTTCTCACCCTCCTTACCTGCCATGTCCCGAGGCAACCATTCATCGAATGGTCTCTATTATAGGTCTTCCTACTGGGTTTCACATACAGGAAAACATACAAAATGAGTTAAAAATCTTGTTGAGATCCTGAGCCCACTCATGCCTGGAGACCGACAGCACAGAAAAATCAAATAATAAATTCCTAGTTTCAAGACATCCTCATTTTTGCAAACTGTGTCACAATTCAGAACCAGGAGAAATCCAACTCACGCCTACTAACCTACCACAAATAATCCTCTTCATAGTAATCCTGGACACTGCCTAGCCATGCTTCTAGAAAGAGAAAGAGCCTTTTTCCTTTCCAGATAGATAGATAGATGATAGATAGATAGATGATAGATAGATAGATAGATAGATAGATAGATAGATAGATAGAAAATCAGAAGGAAAAAGGGGGGAAAGCCCCAATTACTACCAGTAAATGGACAATTCCCTGCATTTACCACAAAGCTCTCTGTAAGGAACTACCACCGACAGCCTCTTCATTAAAAGGGAGGGGGGAAAAGGTGAGAACAGGAAATGTAAAGGGGGGAGGGCTGGGGGAAAAAAGGAGGTAAAAGAAATCACTTTATTTCAAACATGATGCAGGAAGAGATAAATACAATCACCGGGGTTAATCTAATCCTTTTGTGAAGCACTGAGTCAGAGAACAAGACAAAAACAAATCTGTGATCTGGAACTTCCCGAGCCCCCACTCAGGGGGATTAATGAGGAGTACACGGCTGTGAAATTACGTGCCCTCTGAGTCAGGAAAATGGCCCTAGTGGTGCATGACCTTGAAATGAGGGGACGCAAACTTCACCTGATCCACAATTACGAAGCCCGGAGACGCGGGGAAGGGGGTGGGGAGGAAGGGGGTTAGTGAGAAGGAAGAGTCATGTAAAAGAGGCTGTGAGAACAACACACATACACACACACACACACACACCCGCCAAACCCCAGCTGCCAAGGGCATGGAAGGCAAGGTGAATTCGTCGGAGGGCTCTGAAAGGACCCTGGCATTTGTGCGGATGCATGAGGAGGCCAGCTCGCCCTCTTTATTTACACAAAGTGGAATGTTTTGTGGCTGTTGTTATGGACTTAGGGATGTTTGTCTCGGCTCAATTTTCCCTTTGCAATGAAAAATTGTTGGGGGATGATTTCTAGTCTTAGCTGCTTTACATGACAGTATGATCAAGGATTCATCAAGAGGCCATCTGTCGAATTTATGAAAAAAATATGCAAAAACAAAACAGATGAAAAGGAAAGAGCAAGACAGACTGGTCCAGGGGAAGATAGATGTGGCAGCATGTGCCTCCGTGTGAAAATTACAGCATTTAAATACTGCGGAATAAATTACTGTGCCGAAAAATTAGCGATGCTCTCCTACTTCAGACGCTGCTCTTACCATAAGAGCATAATGAAATATATCGCATATCAAATCACCCTTTCCTCCAACTATTATTATATTCTAATGAAAAATTAGGAGACCGGAGACACATAACCCTCAAATGGTAGGCATGAAAAGAGCCCGAGTGGATTTGCTGCAGGACTGAGCCATGCAAAGCCTCTCCAAAACGCACCATCCATATGGAAATAGAGTGTTCTCTCCCCTATTTATTAGAAAGTCAATAAAATAAATTACAAATTGCGGAAGAAACTGAAATAATATATATCAAAATGACAACGAGGCTGGCCAAGCTTACACCCAAATTAGATGGGCTGTAAAAACGACGTATTTCAGAACGGGAACTGGAAAGAGCAGAGAAAACTGGGAGACAAATGACTGTGCTTCAGGGGGTGCCCCCTGTAGGCGAGATGCAGAACCACATGCACTTGCTGCGCACTGGTCCCTGGAGGACAGACTCGGGAGCCAATTTGGCCAGGGCCAAACTCCTTTGGTGTTATGGCCAACGCATAACCCTCAGAGCATTTCCCCTGCCTTTTCCTCTCTGTTCCCCATTTCTTTCATAAAGTTTGGTCCCTCGGAAAACTTCTATCCCAATGTCTGTGAAGATGTTTAAATGAGCTGCTCGATAATGGAACAAAACTATAATGCCCTACACTCCCAATAGAGATAATAGCTGATATTAGCGTCTAGACTTAAAAAGAAGGGATGAAGATCATGAATGTGTCTCAACAAGAGTCGCGTGAGGCCACTAGACTGCTAAGAAATGTCTACACTGGAGAACTGTGAACAATAATATTACTAGATAACACTCTCTAAGTGCCATACAATGATTATCTACTGTAATCCTCATACAACCCCTGTGAGATACATTTTCCCATTTTAGACAGAGGAATGAAGGCACAAAGAGGGTTAGAAGCATCCCACTGCAGATCACACAGCTGGCCAGTGTGGTCCGGGGATTCCCTACCAGGCCATCTCTAATCCTCCACCCTTAGGAAGGCAGCCCTGTAACTCCTCACTTACTTCATTTGAAAATGGTATGAATTATGCAATTAGAAAATATGATCCCGAAAACGATCCCAATGAAACTAAGTTGACATTCCTCAGACTGGTGCAAACCATAATCCTAACCAGCTCTTTTATGACTCTCCTAGTTGTCATTATGATGAGAGCAGGATATATCTTTAGAAGCCTTCTGTCCCCTTTGTTACGTAACTGTAGAAAATCAGGTAATGACATTAAACACAAAAAGGAGTCCATCCAGAATGCTCCTAAGAATGGCAAGACCTCATCTCCTATACTTTGAAGACGTTAGCAGGTGAGACC
>NW_022103896.1:74940423-74943528 GCF_000313985.2 Echinops telfairi | reverse complement strand
AAGATATAGTGTCTGGGGTCTTAAAGGCTTGAAGTTAAATAAGCGGCCATCTAGCAAGGAAGCAACAAAGCCCACATGGAAGACACACACCAGCCTGTGTAATAATGAATTGTCGATGGGAGCAGGTTTCAGGCATCAGAATACCCCAATCATATAGTTGTGAAGGAGACGGGTCAGAGTGGAGACCCAAGGGTCACAAGGCAGGGATGAATCAGCCAGGGAGCAGTATAGCACCGATGGAACACATGCTATTCCTCTAGTTCTTTAATGCTTCCTCCCCCCACTATCATGACCCCAGTTCTACCTTGCAAATCCAGCTAGACCAGAGCATGTACACTGGTACAGATAAGAGCTCTCAACACATGCAGTCCAGGACAGATAAACCCCTCAAGAACAACAATGGAAGTAGCAATACCATGAGGGTAGGGGGAAGGTAGGGGGAGAAGAAGAAAGGGGAACTGATGGTAATGATCTACATAGAACCTCCCCCACCTCCCCTGCCCCCACCCCCAGCGAGGAGGACAAACAACAGAAACATGGGTAAAGGGAGAGAGTGGATGGTATAAAATATGAAAATAATCATAATATATAATTTATCAAGGGTTCAAAGAGGGTCAGAGGGTGGGGGGGGAGGGAAAAAAGAGCTAATACCAAGGGTTCAAGTATAAAGAAAATGTTTTACAAGGATGATGGCAACAAATGTACCAATGTGCTTGATACAATTAACGTATGGATTGTTATGAGAGTTTTAAGAGCCCCCAATAAAATGCCATTTCAAAAATGAACTGAAATTTAACAGCATTGTGAGGTTAGCACAGGACCAAGTAGGGTTTCCTTCTATTCTGCAAAGAGCTGCTATGACTTAGAGTTGAGCTGACAATAACAATAACAAAGACAAAGCATGTTACATCCAAAAAATGGGGGACCCTAAAATTCTTTGCTTTTCTCTTGCCCATATGTGCAATCAAGACTATTCCAGCTATTTAGAGGTTCTGAAAAGATTGTGTAACAGCGTGAGACAAAAAGGCCTGGTTTGTGGCATATGGGGCACTGGTTTTGTCACCAAGACAAGGCACCTGCTCACACAACCATCTCAGTGCACCAGTTTTTGGCAAAAAACCGCAGACCTCTCTTGCCCCACATACCTCACTACTTGACCTCGCTCAACTTCTTTTGGTTTCCACAAATGAAGAGAGACATGAAAGGACCGTGATTTAACAATGTAAAAGAGGGAAAGAAAAAAAACAAGGGAGGTTCTGTCAGCCATCAAACAGATGAGTTTGAAAAATGTTTCCATGAATGGAATTGCAGATTTGACGAATATATTAAGTGTAATGGAGAGTACGTTGAAGGATTTTTTTTTTGTAAAAATAAATAAATAAATAGCTTTGAAAAAAGTTCCGGTTTTCAATAAATTTGTATATATAAATACATTTTATATATACACAGAGATATGTGTGAGTATATATGCACGCTCACACATACATGTATATGCCTAAGTTCACTCAATGACATGAAACGACTTCTCGACCCTCCAGCCCAAAACAGACCTTGAAGAGGTATCTGTATATAGCCTATAATAGACCTTGAAGAGGTAGGTACCTGTATGCATGAATCGTTTGTTTGTAATTCATCCATTTAATTAAACTGGTAGGAATTTTCTCCTCTGTGAATATAAAAGCAAAGCATTCAAGGATGCTTACTGTTGTTAGTTACCTCACGGAGGCCCCGTGTACGCACATTAGAACAGCTCCAGAAGGTTTTTAAGGCAGTGACTCTTTGGAAGCAGCTCAATAGGCCTGCCTTCTGAGGCAACTCTGGATGGATTCGAACAGCCCACCTTTCATCATTGTACTAGTTGAGTGCTTAACCATTCGTGCCATTTAGGCAGTCCTCATTCAAGGATATTCTTCAAATGTGTAGCCATGAAAAGCAGCTGTAACTTCATAACCCTTTTCCATTTAACATGTCCTAAACAGAACTGTTAGGTTTTACACCCCAAACCTTCCCCTGTCCCAGCGCTCATTAGCTCTGCAAAAGGAACCATCATTCCTCCAGGTTCTTATCCCGAACACCGTTATTTAGGCAATCTTGATGCAACATCCTCCCATCACTAACTCACTGTTGGCCATTAGTAAAGGCCCTGAACATCCCACCATCTATAAAGCTAGAGGAGTGGCATTTGTGGTTCACAATTTTAGCAAAGGCTACAAGGCCTCTTGTGTACATACAGCTTATACCCCCTCCCCAAAATTAAGTTTATAACATGAAAAATAGATAATTATTGTCGGGCTGAAGAGAACTGTTTCCAGATATTCAGAGTTGCCATAGTTTGCCTTGGGTGTGTTTTAAAAATGGAGCAGTGGTGACGATGGTTAAGTGCTCAACTGCTAACTGAAAGGTCAGTGGTTGGAACTCACCAGACCCTGCTTGAGGGAAATGATCTATCAATCTGCTCCTATAAAAATTACAGCTCATGAAACTCTTTGGGGGCAGTTCTTTGCTGTCCTATAGGGCCGCTCTGAGCAAGATCCACTTGAAAACACACGTGTTTTATAAAACCTTCCCACCTCAAGTATTAAAGTTAGTTAACTTGCCCAATAATACTGAGTGTGTTAGTGCTGAAATTCATTCCAGAACTGCAATTTCCAAGGCCTGGTACCCTGGACATTCTGCAGAAAACTTCTCTGGACAATTCTTCCCTTTGTGGAACCTGTAGCGGATTTCAAATATATGTGTGTACTCACATGCAACCAATATATACATATGTGCATATACCCACACTACCTACAAAAACATACAGATATGCACAAATATATTCATGCATGCAAACATCTACCCATGCACTGCAGACAATGCACATGTACTCCCATACACACACGTCCACACACCCATCCCCTGAGTTTCTTTATAACCACCACAGAGCCAGGCTGTTCCAAGGACTCCACAGCCACCCTCAAACCCAGTAATTTTCTTGATTTGCTCTCCTCCCACCCGTCTCATGGCTGTTGAATGGATTCCAGTTCATAGCGACCAAGTGTAGACTTTGTGAGACTGAAAATCTCAAAGAGAACAGACAGCCTCATCTTTCTCCCATGGAGCAGT
>NW_022103896.1:74937784-74939769 GCF_000313985.2 Echinops telfairi | reverse complement strand
GATGCCGCCCCTCCCCAGCACCCCTTCCCACCCCCACCCCACCCTTGCCTTAAGACACAAGCAGCTCTTCAGGCACGTGGGCAGCCAGAGCTACGAAGAAGCAAATATCGAGTGGCAGTCCTGGCCTCGGGTTGTGCTTCGGTCCACTTGGTGCATTTCGAAGCTACTGCCCTTTAAAGAACAAATCTCTTTGGATCTGTGCTTGCTCAGCGTGCGGAGACGGGGCTGCGGAGAGTTTGTGCTATCTTAGTGAAATAAGTGTTACGCAAATAAGCGCACACTGCTCAGTCCTTTCAAAATGAAAACTAAATCATCGCCCAAATGCTGATTTTACAGAGCCACAAATCATCAGAAACATAAATGCTTTTCTTTCTAGTCCCATGTTTTAATAAAGACCCACCCCCACCCTCTCCTTTTTCTTTTCTTCCCCCCCCACCCTCCTGCAGACTCACTCAATTACAATATCACTATCAGTTCACATTACAGGTCAGAGATACGGCGCTTAATGTATGTAGAGCCAGCTCTCTCCTCCTAATAACCTGTCATTGGGGGGATTTGAATGTCAGAATACAGCCTGCCGCGGTAATGCTAGTCGGCAGCGCGATGATGAAAACTTTGGACAAATCATGAAGAACATCCCCGATCCACATCATCAGAAGGTTACCGGGGAGGGCCTTTCATTCGGCTTTGACCCCTGATCTGACAAGTGACACGTACAAAATGAACAGCTCTCCAACTTAAATTGTTTAACTGTAGCCTGATCAGTTTTATTATCTTGCTAATCCGGATATCAGCCGTTTCATCAGAATGGAAGATATGCATATCATGAATTATTTTGACACGGGGACCTTTTAATTTTTGCCAGCAATATTTCACTGCCCCAATCAGGGCCTGCAGTCACCGAGGCCGCTCGCCTCCTGGGATGGCCGAGGACAGCGCACTCCTGACAGCACCAAATCTTCGGGGAGCTGTAACGAGCCATCGCTGCAATTATTATTATCTCCTGTAGTCATGCATTTCATTACTTCGCGGGCGGCCAGGGGGTTGGTTTCAGGGCTGTCTTTTTCGGGAATCTCGGCCATTTTATGGGCTGGCCGTGCGCTGTGGACTCATCTCCCTTTCCTGTCCCCTCCCGAGGCCAAACGAGGTGAATCTCTAATAAAAACCCAACACGAGGTAGGCGCTGCCAAAAGAGCAAGTGTGGTTCGGGGCATTGAGCGGCGGTAAAGCAGCGTGAATGGGCCACTTGAAGTTTATGGCAGCGGTGGTTAACCAGCAATATGGCTCGCTACAGAGAGACATAATGAACAATTTATCCTGGAAAAGGAATATATAAAACGCTTCTTTGTAAATTGCAAAGTGCTAGGAGTACTTTGGCATGCTCTTTGCTCCTTTAGACGTCTTTCTTAATTTCCCTCTCCCTGGCTAACCGTTTTCTTTTCCTGAATTTCCATCCTAAGAGGAGCCCCCTCCCCTCCCCTCCCAGCCCAGACCTCGCCGTCTGCATTCCCCGAATGGTGCTCTGGCTGAAAGCCACCAGCCACGCTGAGCAGCTCTGGAAAGCACAAAGGTTCTCGCTCTCTCCCTTAACCAGCACCTTCTTTTTTGAGTACCCAAGGACTCACGGGGAAAATTTTTCTAGTGTCACCAAGAAGCCACCAGAGTTGTTGTTGTGGCACATTTTCTTCTGTGCAGGGTCTGCTAGAAACTTCACCACCACATTTGCAGCCAGGCTCCAGCAAATATAGAAGCTCTCATAAGCTGCAAACATACATCTCTATATTGCTATGTTTAGTGGCAGAGTGTTTATGCATTGGTCTACTAACTCCATGGTCAGCAGTTCGAAATCACCAAGTGCTTTGTGGGAGAAAGACTGGGCTTTCTACTCCCCTAAAGAGGTACAGTCTCGGAAATGCACATGGGGTAGTTCTACCCTGTCCTATAGAGTCCCTATGAGCAGGCATCCACTTGATGGCAGTGAATTG
>NW_022103896.1:74936144-74937215 GCF_000313985.2 Echinops telfairi | reverse complement strand
TAGACTCTATCTGGCAAATCTTTTCTGCTGGTGAGGCTGCAGTGAAGCTGCAAGGGAAGGGAAGACATACTTCTCCCTCTTCCTTGAATGAAAGGTCTATGAGCTCCTTGGGGCCAAGCAGAAACCTACAGAGTGCTGCAGGGCCCTTTCCCCCAGCTTCCTATTTGCTTCTGACACTGTCTCTTTCCAGCTTCATGAGTATGCGATCCCCATGCTCAGAAGGATCCCTGCGTGGTTCACTGCTCTGCTGGCTGGCAAATCTTGAGCTTCTTAATCATTTTGAAACAAGGAACCCCATTTTCATGCTGCAGTGGGCACCACTAATTATTTAACTGGCCTTGCCACCACTAAACAGCATCTTAATGGAAAAGAACCAGCCTTAGTTTTCTTGAATCCCCAGGCCTAGCCTCAGTGCCTGACAGAAAACTGAATAGAAAATATCCAGCAATGGATTTTGAGCTCACACTTAATAACAGTTCTAATCTAAGAACAATTATGACATGACTCTACTCAATACTTGCCCTCATGAAGAGAGCACTGAAGCGAAGTGTGGCAAAAAATCAGATGGTCCCCAGATATCAGAAAAATTAGCGCCTTGGATCTTAAAGGCTTGTCTTAAAACAAGCAGCCATCTAAGGAAGGTGTCAGCTGAGAAGTCACACAGAAAAAGCACTCCAGCCTGTGTGACCCAAGGATTGTAAGTAATAAAATCTGAGACTGGAGGAAGGAACCGTATGAGAGCTTCAACTCTGAGCCCTCAGTTTGAAGATGTTTATGGATGAGAGGGAAAACCCGAAATCCATTTGCAGGGCACCCACGGGATTAAGTCTCCCCCGAAGTGATTCCCTCAGGCCATTGACCAGGGAAGTGAATAACCTTGCTCTCAGGCAGAGTGCATTGGCACGGGTCAATGTAGATACATTTATGTTAAAATTTAACACCTTATCATTTGTTCTCCCTTTTGACCCATTCTAAAGCTGTTCTAGTTCTTAATATTTTCTACTTTATTTTCGATAGACATTTTACTGTTCAATTTTGATATTGTTATTGAAGGGTTTTTTTTGTTTTGTT
>NW_022103896.1:74934978-74936044 GCF_000313985.2 Echinops telfairi | reverse complement strand
ATAAAATCCAGGATAGGTAAATCTATACAGACAATAACAGGAGCAATAGTTTTTCAGGGTTATGACAAGGGAGGTTGAGGATAATAGGGAGATAACAATAACAAGGAAGAAGAAAATTCTAAAATTGATTGTAGTCGTGATTGTATGACCATTTCTAATATGATTGAGCCATTGAACTGTAGGATATGTGAATTACATGTCAATAAAACTGTTTGTAAAAATGTTCGGCGTCTCTCCTCCTCCCTCTCTCTGCATGGACATGGCTGTGAGATCACGGCTGTCCCGGAGGGAGGGCCTGTCCTGGTTTGACTTTGCTTGTGGATGCAGAGTCACAAGGCTCCACGTGGAATGGAGAATCTCCATAGCAAAGATCATGCTTGTCTCCTCAGAGCACTGGGTGACAGCTTGAGGTTCCATCGAGACCTGCGTCTCCATGCTGCTTGAGGACCCATCAGACCACTCAGTGATGATCCCGTGCTCCTGCTGTGCCTCAGCTTCTCATCTTCCTGCTGTTGCTGCCCCACCCTGCTCGTCTTTCCTGAGGGCAGCCTCCACTGTCTGCCTCCTTGACCTTGGACAGCAACCCAAGTGAGTTGAAGGACCTTCAGTTTATAACTGTTACACAAAACTGAGTTGAACTGAGCCCTCTATATTGCTGTGTGGACTAATTAGCTGTGTTATTCCTTCTCACTATATAAACTCCTATATATATAATATATATTAAATAAAAATTTATATAAAATATAAAATTTATATATATATAAAATCTTAAGTGTCCTGGTTTTGTTTCTCTAGAAAACTGTGCCTAACACACAGCCCAACATGTAACCACTACACTACATGTGCTCCTTACAATAGACATGGGCAAGCAATTATCTGGTCATATTTTGTTCTTTAATTCTTGGGGGTTTATGAGGGCATACCCCAAGGGGGAAAAAGCTGGTGAAGGGAAATGTCAGACAATGTAAGATATAACAAAATAATAATAATTTATAAATTATTAAGGGTTCATGAGGGAAGAGGGAGTGAGGAGGGAGCGGGGGGAAATGAGGAGCTGATACCAAGG
>NW_022103896.1:74933174-74934373 GCF_000313985.2 Echinops telfairi | reverse complement strand
ACACCAAGATGGCTGTGTGAGCAGGTGCATTGTCATGGTGGCAAAACCAGTCCCCTGTCTGCAACAAATCAGGCCTATTTTGTCCCACAATCTTTTCAGACCCTCTTTTTGTCATTGGTTTTTGTTGTTGTTGTTTTGCTTTGTTGCTTTGTTTTGTTCTGTCTTGTTTTTTTGTGCATATTGCTATCTCTGCAGGTCTATCTAGATAAGATAGGTGGGATAAACAATCTGGAGGAGAAAACAACAACACTGACAGTTCCAGGGGGACATGGGAGAGGGGGAGGTGGGGTAAAGGAAGTGGGTGTTAATAAACCCAGAAACAAGGGAACAACAAGTTATCCAAATTCAGTGGCGAGTAGGGTATAGGAGGCCTGGTAGGGCGTGATCAAGGGCAAAGTAACCGAGAGGAATTACTGGAACCCAAAGGAAGGATGAACATGATAGTGGGACAAGAGGAAAACAAAAGAACATAGAGGAAAGAACTAGGAGGTAAAGGGCATTTATAGAGGTCTAAAAACAGGTATGTGCATATGTAAATATACTGACATATGATGATGGGGAAATAGATCTATGTGCATATATTTATAGGTTTAGTACTAAGGTAGCAGATGGATATTGGGCCTCCACTGAAGTATTCCCTCAATGCAAAAACACCCAGTTCTATTAAACTGGAATTGCATGATGCTCACCTTCCCAATATGATTGTTGAAGACAAAGCAGGTGCATAACAAATATGGTGAAGAAAGCTGATGTTGCCCAGCTATGAAAAGATATAGCATCTGGGGTCTTAAAGGCTTGGCAATAAACAAGCGGCCATCTAGCTGAGGAGCAACAAAGCCCCTATGGAAGAAGCACACTAGCCTGTGTGATCAGGAGGTGTCAAAGGGATCAGGTATCAGGCATCAAAGAACAAAAAAATCATATCATTGTGAATGAGGAGAAGTGGAGAGTGGAGACCCAAAGCCCATTTGTAAGCAAATGAACATCCTCTTACAGAAGGCCATAGGGAGGAGACAGGTCAGTCAGGGTACAGTATAACAATGATGAATCATACAACTTTCTTCTAATTCTTTAATGCTTCCTCTCCTCCACCATCATGATCCCAATTCTACTGTACAAATCCAGCTAGACCAGAGTATGTACACTGGTACAGATAAGAGCTGGACACACAGGGAATCCAGGACAGATAAACACCTGAG
>NW_022103896.1:74930260-74932139 GCF_000313985.2 Echinops telfairi | reverse complement strand
TTTTTAATTTTCAATGGAAGAATGGCCACTTGGGATCTCTGAAAGGGTCAACTTAACGCGTATCAACATGGGTCCCAGAGACCAAGGTAAATCAAAGTTCATTTGAAGCAGGAGAAGGGAATCAATGGAAACGTGGGGGTAGGGTGAGGAAGGGATTTGAGGGGAACTAGTGCCCAGGGCAGCATTTTCTCATTTGCAGACTCTCACTAAGCCATCTCCCACCACATGCTCACTCTGTTCCTAACTGCATCTTCATCAATTAAGATTCGATGAGACTGGCAGGATCCAAGATCAACAGTACCATCATACGCTCGCTATTCCACTGGCAAGGCGAACAATCTCGAATATTAAAAGTGAAGCAGCACGTTCTGCCATGTCTTTTGTATACAGACAGCTGAAGCTGCGTGAAAGTTTGGCACCAAAAGGCCAAGTACCATATTTTCAGCCACCCACACGCCAAACCCTATAATAACTACAGACTCGAGATGTGAAATTTTCCAACACTCACAGCAAAGGAAAACTAATAGTCATGTTTCTTCGTGTGTCTCCTTTCCTAACAGGGCAGTTTCTCAACTTTAAAACCTCATCAATGTACGCTGAAAGGAACAAAAGGTGCTCCATAGATAATTTCACCAGATGTCAAATGGCACTTATGTATTTAAACACAAAACCCCACTTTGTGCATTTGGTTCATTTCGTGGTATGTGCTCTGTAACAAGAAATTTTTTTTATGAGCAAAAAGCTGCCACCACTGTGCATAAGTGACAATAGGGCTTCAGGAAAGTCTGTTAACTAAAAACCAAACCCACTTCCTTGGATTCCATTCCAACTCATAGCGACCTTATATGAGTGGGAAAGGCTGTTAGCACAACTAACCATTGCTCTTTTTGCTTTTGGTGGAACTGTAAATTTCACTCCCTGGCTCCTTCTATCCCAGGAAGAGCATTGTGGCTGAAGTCATCCTAAAACTAATCTTTCTTCTGCAGGCACATCTAGAAGCACAAATGTTCGGTCTACTCAAGTGTGCATTTTAAGTGGACAATATAAACTCTAGAGGATTGGCTTCTTCAGAGATTACAAAAAGAAAAGGAAGCAGTAATTCCCTCTTGTGTGAACGCCTGGGGTCCTACGGAAATAAGAACCTAAGGTCTAGAGTTGATGTCGCCTTCTCAGTGTTGATAGTAAAATGGTCCACCTATAACAGTGCTGGGATTCTGCAAAGAAGATTGTTAAACTGTAATATATAGGAATGACTTGTCATGTCCCTTAGCCTACCCAATGGATAATATATTTTCAGATCAGATCCCTGGCCAGAAGTTTCTCTACCTGTCACCCATGAGATGAGGCATTTGAGATACAGTCTCTCAAATCCCTATCAATGACAGTGAGAGATAGTTGGACAGAGGACACACCTTGTTAGGATTTAAAATAGACAAGGAACTTCAGAGATAAGAAAACTCAAAGGGAATGTACTACAAGGTTTTGAGAGCAATAAGTTTGACAGACTTTCTATTAAAACAGCCTCCACAAGCAGGGCCTCACTTCAGATAGCAACTGAAAATTTGGGGTCCCCAAAGGCATGCTTACTTCTGATCAGCCAAGTACAAATTCAGAGTTGCCACAACTGTATCCTGGTTCTGTCATTCACAGGAAGATTCACAAAATTCACAAATACAGTCACAGTCATGTTTGTTACAAGAAAATGGTACATCAAAGTCAATTTCAAGAAAAGCCACATGGGGCAAGGTATTGGGGAGTTTCTGTGTCTCTACAATGTGTCAACCTCTGAAAGAGTTCATGTTTATTGTGCCAACCTGGCCGATAAACACGTGGGATTAATTGAAGGGTGGAGGGATAAATGGCTCGGTGAGCCTCGCCT
>NW_022103896.1:74925857-74929808 GCF_000313985.2 Echinops telfairi | reverse complement strand
TAACACAACCTCCAAAGTCCAAAGTGTGACAATATGCATGAAGAGCTGTACATTGGGGAAGCGCACTCCGGCCTCTGGTGTACCAGTGGTTATTAGACCCAGTCGGTTCCTCTGGTGGTTAGAAGTGATAAGAGACGCATTGCTGCTGTTGTTGTTTGGTGTGAGTGAGTCAGTTCCAACTCATCGGGATCCTGTGTACATCAGAAATACTGCCTGCTCCTGCACCACCCTCAAAGTTGCTGCTATGTTTGAACCCATTGCTTTAGTCACATGTCCATCTCATTAAGAGTCGTCCACTTTTTCATTGCCCTTCTACTTTACCAAATATGATGTCCTTTTCCAAGGACTGGTATCTCCTAATAAGAAGTCCAAATTATGTGAGAAAGTCCCGCCATCCTCTCTTCTACGGAGCATTCTGACTGTACTTATCTCAAGACGGGTTTGTTTTTCTTTGGGCCATGCACTGTACCTTCAATAATCTTTCCCAACACCATCATTCAAAGGCCTCAACTCTTCAGTTTCCTCTTTGGTTTTCCAATTTTCACTTATATGGAAGACAAGTGAAAATACTACCGTTAGAGTCAAGCATGCCATATTCCTCAAAGTGACACCTTTGGTCTTCATCACTTTAAACACTTGAACCTTGTGCGCCAGATTTGCCCGATGCAATGAATCATTTGATTTCTTGACTGGGGCTCCCATGAGCATTGCTCATGGTTCCAAATGAAAACCTTGACAACTTCTATCTTTTCTCCATTTATCAGGATGTTGTCCATGGGTCCAGTTTTGAGGATTTAGTTGGGTTTTTTATATGTTGAGTTGAAATCCATAGTGAAGGTGAAAGTCCTTGACCTTGAAAGTGCTCTAAGTCCTCCTCGATTTCAGCAAGCAAGATTAAATCACCTGCATAGAACAGCTTGTTAATAAGCTTTCCTCCAATCCTAACGTGTTTTTCATATAGTCCAGCTTCTTGAATTATTTCCTCATCATATGGATTGGAAAAAACACTATTCATAATATCAAGAAGATGGAAACAGCCTAAAAGCCCATCACTAGATGAATGGATAAAGAACTTTGGTCCTTACACACAATGGAATATTATGCATTGCTGCCAAACAATGATAAAACCGTGAAGCATCCCATGGCACAGATTGCCCTGAGGAACAGTATGCTGAGTGAAAATTGTCAATCACTAAAGAAAGGATATTGTATAATTTTTCTGTTATAAAGAAGAAGAAAAAAAGGCCAAGATGCTTATACCAAAGGGGAATGGACTTTGGAGGTTACCAATCAGGGAAGGGCAAGACAGGGAAATAAAGCAATGGCTAGAGAGAAGATTCACAGGTATGGACTTGGGTGAAGGAGACGCGAAGAAACCACAAAAGGGAGACAAGAGATCAAACAGGGGAGTAGAGTAAGCTATTGGAGACTTGATAAGTAACTTAAACTGTTGAATACAAAATTGACCTGACGTGGAAAGCCCCTGCCTAATTCACAATACAAAAATGTTTCATAAAAGAAAAAGTACAGGGAAAGAACACAACATGGACACACACCTTTCATGATATGTAAACCACACAGTATCCCACTATTCTGTTCAAAAGACTGCCTTTGGTCCATGATTCCACATGAGCACTATGAAGTGTTCTGGAATTTCCTTTCTTGTCAGTGTTTGTTATGAACCACATAGTCAAATGTCTTTGCATGGGCAATAAAAATACAAGTAAACATCTTTCTGGTATTCTCTGTTTTCAGCTAAGATACAACTGTCATCGGCAATGCTATCCCTCCTGCCATTTCCTCTTCTGATTCCAGCTTGGATTTCTGGCAGCTCTCTGTTGATGTCCTGCTGCAGACATTACTGAATGATGTTCAACAAAATTTTATTTGCACATGCTACTTTTCAATAATTCCTGTCTTCTGTTGGGCCACCTTTCTTTGGAATGGATCCTTCCAGTCACTTGGCCAGATAGCTGTCTCCCAAATTTCTTGGCACGGGTGAGTAAGTACTTCCAATGTTTCATCATTTCACTGAAACCTTTCATTGGCATTTTCATTGGCTTATCTTCCTCTAATGACTACAATGCAAGTTGGAGTTCTTTCTTCATTACCATCAGTTCTTGATCAGTTGCTACCTCTTGAAAATAGTATAAATATCCACTGGTAAAGTAGTTCCACGTTCAAAATCTTAACTTCCATTTCCATCTATGTAGTGCTTTGGTTTCCTGTGATAACCCCACTACAAATCACCTGGTATTAAGGATAATTTTTTGTAAATTATTTTAAATAAGCAGCCGAGCTCACAAAAGAGTAAGCAAAAATCTCTAAGGGTCAAAATTACAGAAGAAACTGGAAACCAGAGAGGTGATCTGACTCTGAACTAACATCTACATTGAGCATACTTAAAATTCATCAGAACCAGCTGCCCATGCTGTAATAGGAAAATAGGGATGAGACAAGACCTTGGGCCTAAATGTAGAAATCCGTAATGGAGACCTTTTATATATCAGAGATTTTTGAACACTAAATTTTCAGAGAAAGGGTGATGAAGAGAAAGTCAGAGCTTCAATGAAGCTCTTAATAGTAATAAGTTATACTGTTTATCACAAGTTTATTTTCATGGCTAAAAATCAAAACAAAAATTCATGGGAAAATAGATCTGCGGTGTCCTAGTTCACAAACCCCTAAATTGAGATATTCACATGAAAAGTGTTATCTGACTTGGAATGCCCCATAAGGCAACTAAGAGAACTAACAGCTAAAGCTCCCCGAAGGGACATAACCTAAATCCAGACCATCCAGTCCACATAAGATTTCCATCGATCAAATTCCAGTGATAATAAATGCAACATCCAAAATTATCAACACCCAAGGGGACAAGCGTCACCATACGCAAAATCTATGAGAAACAAATATCAATAGAATTAGAAACCTAAGAATGTTAAACAGTACACTTATTGCATATATACCGTTTCCCAGAAAGTAAGACATCCCCCGAATATAAGACCTACTTACAGTGTTGCCTCTCACTGAAATATAAGGCATCCCCCCAAAATAAGTTCCCCGAAGCTACAGTAACTCTAGACTCGAACATAGTAGAGGGCACCGCCGCACAGCTCACTGTTGGCCGCAGCGCAGCCAGAGCAGACAGGAAGTGCGAGGTCTCTTTTAATAAAACAATAAATGTGTCCCGTATTCTTTTTCATGGAAAAATAAGACCTCCCCTGAAAATAAGACCTAGCACATCTTTGGGAGCAAAAATTAATATAAGGCACTGTCTTATTTTCATGGAAACAGGGTAACATGATTATATTGTAAAATTAGACATGAGGGAAAAGTAAGACATTGTTTCTAAAAAGATTAGAAAGATGAAAATACAGAAGTTCAGAACTGAAAAATATAATCATAGATCATTGAAAATGAAAAGATGGCTTAAAGAGCAAAGAAGATAAGATTAAAGAGACAATTAAAGAACAAAATTAAAAATGGAAAGAAATTAGTCAGAATGGAGCTTGAAATTCAAAAACTCCAAACTCACTGCCATCGACTCAGAGTGACCTTCTATAGGACAGGGTGGCTCTGCCCTGTGGGTTTCTGAGACTGGAACTCCTTACAGGAGTAGAGAGCCTTTTCCTCTCATGGAGCAACTGGTGGTTCAAACGATGACCTTGCAGTTAGTAACCCCACACATACGCCACAAGGGCTCCTTAGCCAGAATGCAGCTCAGGGAGAAATAAAATGGAAAGCATGAAAGAGATGTTAAGAAACATGGAATATGAAATAGAATGGTACAACAAAAAGAGAAAAATAAAAGGAATAGTGAATAGGCAAGAAATGCTGGCTGTGGGTTTACCAGAATTATTGGAAAATGCTGGTGTTCAGATTCAAGAATAACAAGAAATACTAAAGAGAGTAGAATAAAAGAATTTTCAACGGGATTTTTAAAAAATC
>NW_022103896.1:74920801-74924078 GCF_000313985.2 Echinops telfairi | reverse complement strand
TATCATCCTGAGGGCTTGGTGGGCCAAGATGTACTCCACTCTCTCTTCCTCCCCCTTCATTTGCTCCTGTGTGCTCTGATCAGACATGTCCTTCTCCCTGAGCTGCTGCTTCAGTGCTGTCCTCTGAAGTAAATTCTTCTGGGGGGAGGGGCAGCTGTCCACATAGTTGGGATTGGGGATGGCCCCTCAGACCTCTCTACTGGTTCCCTGCTTTATGCCGGTATATGTGCTCCAAGATGTGAATGCAACATATCAACGGGATATTTTATAGACAAAGGCAAACAGAGACTAGAGACAAATTTCCAACAAGGGGGTGAAAAATTATATTGGCAAGATATTTCCCAGAAGACAGTGAAATAATGACATTTAAAAGCTGAGAGAGAAAAAAACCTGTCAGCCTATAACTATATACCCCACTACCTCTCAAGAACTTAGATAACATAACAACTTCTTAGACAAGAACGCTGTAAATAGTTATTGTAAGTAGTCCCTAATTAAATAAATATCTAAAAGAAATGTTCTGAAAGAACATAATTAAAGCCAGGAGCAAGGACTGAATACACAAGGAGCAAAATGATTGATAAATATGTACGTGAATCTAAGCAAATATTGTATAAGACAGCATCTAAACTAATTGCGAATTCTGCAGGCTGAATACTAAGTGTCAAACTAAAAGAAGAGTTTTCAGTTGAATGGGCTTTATGCTACTAGCAACTGTACATTATCTTAAAATTCTTGTGAAGGCTAGAAATAAGTGGAAGTATTGTTGAGATCATAAACTTTGGATAAAAGAAACCAAGTGTGTCATCTCAGAGATTAAGGAATGCCATTTGGTTTTTATCAACACATTTCAAAAATCACGTAAAAAATATCTGTACATTTTATTATTTTGTGTTGCTAAATATATATAATCTGACAATGTGGAAAACAAAGATCTGCTGTGTGTTTGTGTTGCTAAATATAGATAGTATTCTTATAAACTGGAAAACAAATAACTATTTTAAGCTTGGTTTCCAGAGACTTCTTCATAATCTGCTAGTGCTTATCAGTGTCTCCTGAGTACACGGCTTTGCAGAATCTTAAATTACATGAAAGTGTTAGCTCTTGTCCTCGAAGGGTTTATGTTCTAGGATAGCTCATTCATTTGGGAGAAAAGGATTCCTTCATTCTGAAAATAGTAGGCAGATGGTTCAATCCATTGGGTTTTGTTACAAACAAACAAACAAAAACATTCTTGAGGTGTAGAAAAGCTAAAAGAAGCAGATAAAAAATATGTCAAGATTTGTTCGTATAATTTGGCTCTATGGTAATATTAAGTGCTACAAAATGAGTAATATTTACACATTTGTTCTAAGTCATTCCTCTACCATTTCCAAGAAAATTCATTGAATTCAAGTACGTTTTCCTACTTCCCATTGTTTCCAAGACCTACAAAGTGACTAAAAATTAAAGCACCCTTCAGTCACTTTGTCAAACTGTGGTTGCTTGTGTGTTGCTGTAATGCTGGAAGCTAGGTAACAGGTGTTTCAAATATTGAAAGGATACTCATGGTGAACAGGTTTCAGTGGAGTTTCTAGACTAAAAACCAAGGAGGAATAAGGAAAAAGCTGTCAATTTGTGAGGGCTTAGCCACTGAAAACCATATGGAATAACAGTATAACCTTGTGCCAGAAGATAAGCCCCTCAAGTTGGAAGGTACTTAAAGCATAACTGTAAAAATATAAGCTGAAATGGATTGGTATTGGTCATTTTGAGTCTGGCAAGCTTATGGTTTACTCTGCCAGCAATGATACAACAAAGAACAATAATGTTGCATTTATTGACAGAAAGGATATTTAAAAATCTATCTTAAAGAACAATGCTCTCTGTGATATGATAATATCTGTAGACCTACAAGGAAGTCCAGTTAATCTTACTACAATTGCAATGCATGCACCAACCACTAAAACTAGTGATGAAGAAATTGAAGAATTCTACCAACTTCTTTAGTCTGAAATTGAAGTGCATGCAATTGAGGTGCATTAATAATTACTAATGATTGGAACAGAATACAAAAGTTAGAAACACAAAGGAAAGCTCAGTTGTTGGGAAATATTGTCTTGATACAGAAACAAAGTTGGAGATGACAAGACAGAATTTTTTTTATTAAAATATCATTTTATTGGAAGCTCTAACAGCGCTTATAACAATCCATACATCAAGTATATCATGCATATTTGTACATGTGTTGCCATCAATATTTTCTAAACATTTACTTTCTATTGAGCCCTTAGTAGCAGCTCCTCTTTTTTCCCTCCCCCCACCCTTGTGACCGTTTGATAAATTATGTTATTATAATTTATTATTATTTTCATATGTGATAGAATTTTTTTAAACCAACTACTTAGTTCTTCGTTGTGAATTATTTTTCAACAACATAAACAGGCACTAACTACATGGACTCCACCAGGAAGAACACGCGTGAATCAAACTATATCTGTGCAATGAGATGATGGAGAAACTCAGTATTATCAGTCAAAATGAGGCCAGGTACCAAGTGTTTTGTTTTGTCAACGGTTCAGTTGCTCATTGTATTTTCTAATTAAAATTTTTTAAAGTGAAACTAGAAGTCCATGAGAACCGAACGACAACCCTGAGTATATCCTACCTGAAATTCAAGAGCATCTCAAGCACAGATTTGACCAATGGGACATTAACGACTGCAGACCTGATGAGCTGGGGGAAAGCATCAAGGGCATTATATGTGAAGAAAGCCAAAGGCCATTAAAAAAAACAGGAAAGAAGACTTCAACCCAGTGCTCCAAGATGTGAATGCAACATGCCAACATGGAGTAGGGAACCAGTGGAGAGGTCTGAGGAGCCGGCCCCAATCCCAACTATGTGGACAGCTGCCCCTCCCCCCAAAAGAATTTACTTCAGTGGACAGCACTGAAGCAGCAGCTCAGGGAGAGGGACATGTCTGATCAGAGCACACAGGAGCAAATGATGGGGGAGGAAGAGAGAGTGGAGCACATCCTGGCCCACCAACCCTTGAGGACGATATCCCTGCTCAGAGCAGCCAGTCCACAGAGAAGACCACATGGCCGGCCCCACTGTGAGACAGGACATCCCTCGCTGACCCATAGCCCTACAGAGGACAACACTGGAGACACAGTGTGGAAATTCCACCTGAGGTGATCCACCACACCAAGGCAAAACACTGAGGGGATGCAACAGAACAGCAAGGGGAACAGAGCAACGAAGTCCCCAGGGAATACCAAAAATAGACTTTGGGGCC
>NW_022103896.1:74904001-74916572 GCF_000313985.2 Echinops telfairi | reverse complement strand
CAAGGACCAATGGTATTAAAAGAAGAACTCTAAACTATGCTGAAGGCATTGGTGAAAAAAGGACTCCAGTGATTGACAGCTCACCAAATGTAATGTTTCAACAAGCTGATGAGGCACTGGAAGCACTTACTCCTCTACACCCAAGACAACTGACTGGAAAAGATGCCTACTTGTGCCCATTTGAAAGCATTATATCCAAATAAGATGCAGACATAATCGAACAGTATCATTAATGTCATATGCAAATAAAACTTTGCTGACCATCCTTCAGTAATGTCTGTAGCAGGACATCAACAGAGAGCTGCCAGAAATCCAAGCTGGATTCAGAAGAGGAAGTGGCAAGTGGGATGTCATTGCCGATGCCAGTTGTATCTTAGCTGAAAGCAGAGAATACCAGAAAGATGTTTACTTCTATTTTATTGCCTATGCAAAAGCATTTGACTACATGGATCACAACAAGCTAGAGATAGCACTAACAACAAAGAGACTTCCACCACCTCCTGGTGCTTCATGTGGAACCTGGACCTGGACCAAGGGGCTGACTTCTGAACACATTAGGGGAATTCAGTGTGGTTTAAATATCAGGAAAGGTGTGTGTCAGGGTTGAATCCTTTTACCATAGTTATTCAATCTGTAAGTTGAGCAAAGAACCCAAGAAGCTAAAGCATATGAAGAACTCAGCATCCAGATCAGAGGAAGGCTTATTAACAACCTGCTAGATGCAGATGACACACCGATAACTTTCTCACGGAAATTAGACTTTGAGGTTCATGGATACTGCATTCATTTAAGACGTCTTTTCAGTATTCGATAAAATAGTAACAAACTGTTACTCTGAAAGACTGATTCCCCAGAGAAAAGAGAAATACCCTGAAAGAACCTCCACAAAGTCTCATACCTCTTCTTTTCCCACCTCTGGCCACATACCTAGCTGTGTGTAAGTGTACATATATGTATATGTATATGTATATGTATATGTATATACACTAGCTAGCCTGAGTGAACTTTTGAAAATGCTCGTATTCATAGTTGTTGCCTGCATAATACACTCGAGGTCTCTCATTGCCTCGAGATGAAATCCGATGCTGGGACAGTGCAAAGCTCTGTGTCAGCCGGTCGCTACCTGCTTCTCCAGTCTCACTTCTACAAACCCAACTGGCTCCCATGGCTCATCCACTGCCTTTCTGCCTAAATCTCAAACCGAAGAGGCTGAGTCCTTTCTCTACTTGGAACCATTCAGATTCAGATCTGACCCCTCCTCAGGGTGCATGCATGATGCTCTCTCCTTTCTCTAGCATGTCCTGTTCCTTACCCTAATCATTAACCAACCAGTGGTCAACAGATCAATGTTTCAGGGTAACCCCTTGCACCACCAAAGAATGCCATTGTTAAGTTTAATGAGATCATATACAGAGGCTTCCAACGATTCAGAGAACTTGTTCATTATCTTTTCCTTCAATTTTTCCATGAACCTTTTGAAGACTCTGATAACTCCCAGACCCTTCTGTATAAAGTGCTTAACACAGAGTAAGGCTAAATAAATGATGGCTGCCTGAAAGTTAGTATTCTCATCATCACCATCATCGTGATTTCTCTTTTTAGCAAAAGCATTTTCTTAACTTTTATAAAATATAAAGGTTCAGGATATAATTCTTGGCAGGGATTCAGTGGGTGGTACACTGCCAAGACATGATATCTCGCTTGTGTAATTTGATAGCAGAACTCAGTAGATAAATCTTTTCTGGCTCAGCACAGTTTTCATTGGGTGAGGTTAGAATTTTTAATGTCTATCATTCACTGAATAATTAAAATCATTATTTCCAATTGCTCTTGGGCATGCAAATGCAGAAAACCCTCTTAGGGATACAACCTGATATAACTTAACTGCTATTAATCACATGTGTAGCAACTCACACAGTTTCCTACATTTCATGGATCTTCAATAAATGCTTGTTGATTGACTAAGTGGTACTTCTTTTTTCAACTTCAAATTTCCTATTTGCCTAGCGTGATTGCTCGACACCTGCTTTTAATCTTTTAAACTGCAACACTGTCACTTCAATTAATAACATCAGGAACATCTAGTTATCCAACTGTAGTCTCCGCGACTTAAATCCATTACAGCATAGACAGTAGCACTGGTGAAATGGAGTTTAGATGATTCCTATATAGAAGCCAATTTCAATAGCAAGTGTGGGCATGAATCACCAACTACAGCTGCATACGTCATACAACCAGTTCTTTTGATGAAAACCATTATGCAAGGGACATTTTGAAACTTAAAAAAAAAAAGCTGAGCTCCAAATATAAATGGTTTTCTAACACACTTTCTGATTATTAGTATTACGTATTAATTAGAATGTTTTCTTTCTAGTTTGCCCTACATTTCTAAGTGCACAGGGGCTGCCCATAGCTTGTGTTGGAGCCAGGCAAAAAGTCCACAGGCTGCTTTTACATTTCGCTGAATGCTTCACCTATATCTTACTTAAAATTTTTATTGTGATTTGAGTGAAGGTTTCCGGAACAAATCAGTTTTCCATTCAACAATTCACTCACTTTCTTTCCTATCATTGATTGCAGTCCTCTGTGTTCCCTGTTTCCATTCCTACTTCTTCCCTCCCCCTCTGGCCTTCTAAACTTAGTCCTTGGGTAAATGCAGTTGTTTGGATCTCAAATTGTTGATACTTCTAAGGAGTGTGTGCCTCTAGGATACTATTGTTCCCTTTATAGGCCTGTCGGTTGTTTGGTTGACAATCTAGCCACAGGGATGAGTTCAGTTCCAGATCTGAAAGGTGACTAAGGGCCAGAATCTTCGGGGTTCCACCAGTCTCTATCGGATCCGTAAGGTCAAGGCTAAGATAAAATGCCTTAAAAGACCCAACGAGGTAGTTTTATAGCCAGTGTTTCCTGAGGACCAGTCGAGAGAGAGTGAGGAAGACAGAAACATTTTCTCTTCAAGAAAAGGGTGCAACCTGTCAGGAGCCTGGTTAAGTAGCAGAAGGCAGAAGATAGGACAGGGCATGTATATTCCTAGTGTATTCGAAGCATGGGTTAAACCCAGTATTAGAGTCTTTCAGACCTCACAAGCACATTGAAGCCCACGTGAACTCGAATGAGCAGAGGAGGCACTCACTCATAAGCAAGAACGAGCCATGGTCCAGCTGAGAAGCTTGGTCATTGGGAGCTTTACTTTCCCTCAAGATCGCAAATCCTTCCAGGGGAAAGCAAGGGAGGGAGAAGAGGGAAAGAGGACAAGTGGCCATCTGCAGTCTCTGCTTATAACCTAAGAATCAGACAATAGCCCACATGCAGATTTTTGCTTGCAGTTTTAAAGGAAATGTGAAGTATTACACTAAAATAATATATGATGGCTTAGATTTTGTAAGTAGGCAGATGTCCAGTAAGGTAAGGAAAAGGTAGGCATCTGAGATAGTTTATTGTGCCAGCCTGGCTGATAAACGCAGGTGGGATTGACTGAGGGGCGGAGAGATAGATGGCTTGGTGAGCCTTGCCTTTCTTGTCTCTCGCTCTGTGATCATCGGACCAGTGTGTGGCTGCCTTGCTTGTTCTGTGCTTTAATTTAAAGGCTACACAGCCTGTGGGACGCCTAGCCTGTGGACTGTGTTGCTGTAAGTTGAGGTCCCTTTAAGACTTCTCTGGAGGTGGGGACTGGCAATTGGTGACCTGCCTTGTGATTGGCTGCTGTGCTGACATAGCCTAACTCTCTCTACAAATAGAGGAAGATCTGGCATCAGATAGAGACTTGAAGGACTACTAGTCTCTCAACTTTCTCTCACGGACGTGAGTTGCACTAAGCCATTTATAGTGCTTCTAATTTAACTGTTTTCTTGTATTGTATATTTATCTGTATATGATTTAACATTGCATTTCTCGTTATATATCTAATTATCTTTATGATTTAACATTTCATTTCTCGTTATATATCTAATTATCTTTATAAATAAATATATATTATCAGGAATTTGGTTTTCTCTCTCTAGAGAACCCTGTCTAACACAACATCAAATGCCACCTCTATTTACTGCTAATGAAGAACCAAATAAGAATAGCTTGGTAGGTTTGTCTTCAAACGGCCATCTAAGTGATACATCAATTAATCCAAGGATTGTAAGTAATATCATCCAAATTCGAAGGAGAGAATGTTATCAGAGCTTAAATGGTGAACTCCTGGTTTGCAGAAGGCTATGGATAACAGTAGCCTTTTTAATAATAATCAAAACTTGCCATGCTCTGGGGGAGCAGAGTACTAATCCACCCAGAGGGAGGGTATTGTTTATGTCTCCACAGAAATGCAAGTGTGAGTGCAGACCCCACCACAGCACACCAAACCTTGAGGGCAAGGTAACCACATGGAGCAACTAGTGAACAGAGAGAGCTACAGGGCCGGCCCCAATCTGTCAAACTGACTGACACGCCCCGCGCCCCCCCCCAACCCAGAAGTATGTGCTAAAGAGGACAACACTAAACCTACAGGTTGGGGAGAGGGGCCAGCCTGCCACACCCACACAGAAACAAACCAAGGAAAAAGAGAGGGGGATGGTCTAGACCCCATATGGGCACACCAAGCCTGAGGGCGACATCCTGCATGGAGCTGTAAGGCACAGAGAGGACTGTATGGATGATAACAGCTTGAGACATGATGTCCCCTTGCTGGAACATACCGTGACAGAGGACAATACTGGGGACTCAAGGTGGGGAGTGAGCCTGGTCTGACCACCCCCACAGTGGGGTGAACCAAGAAGGGAACATAACAGATCAGCAATGGGAACACAGCCACAAAACCCCAGAAGAGCCCCCAAATAGACTTCAAGCTAGGAGAGACAGTTCCTGGAATTCCCCAGAATTGGTGGGGAGATAGTCATAAAGGTCAGTGGGCAGACAAGGAATTACGTATGCTTTCTTTTTCTTTTATCTTTTTGTTTTGGGTTTTTTTTTTTTCTTTTTGCTAGTTTTTTTTTCTCTTTATCTTCTTTTTTATTTTTGTTCTTTCTTTTTATTCAATATTTTGTTTTCTTTTTGTTTTGTCTCCGTTATTGTTTTGCCTACCTTTACATGATAGGCATGGGAAGCAAGTCCAAGGAGAAGCAACAAGACAAACAACAAGAGGGAATTGGAGGAGGAAGAGGCAGGGAAAGGAGCTGTGAGCAAACAGTGCCATAGACAGGGGAACAACTAGGGAATTAAAAGCAACAGGAGGAGGATGTAGAGATCCTGGGGGTGTTAGAGCAACAGCAATCTAGCTGAGAGGAATTACTAAGAGGCAGAAGCTGGGTGAATGTGATGTTGAGAAAGGAAGAACGTAAAAGGAAACAGAGGAAATATCTAGGAAGCAAAGCTTTGGATAGAGAGATATAAACAGAAGTGTGCACTCATGTAAATACATGAATTCATTAAAATACAGGTATAGGGCTCTGTACATATATTTATATGGCAATACATTGAGGAAGTGGGCAGACTTTGGGCCTCTGTTCAAGCCCTGCTTCAACACAAGAACACTTTGTTCTAACCACCTGGCATTCTTTGACGCTCACCCTCTGGACATGATCACTGAAGACGAAATGGGTGTATACGCAAATGGGTGAAGAAAGCTGATGGTGCCCCACAATCAAAAGACATAGTGTCTGGGGTTTTAAAGGCTTGAAGTTAAACAAGGGGCCATCTAGCAGAGAAACAACAAGCCCACACGGAAGAAGCGTAGCACCCTGTGTGATCATGAGGTGTCGATGGAATCAGGTAACAGGCACCGAGAGACCCAAAACAACAACAACAGCAGCAATAAATATTGTTGAGAACACGAGGGGGTGGAGCAGAGGCCCAAAACCTATCTATAGACAATCAGACAGCCCCGCACAGAAGAGTCACAAGGAAGGGATGAGTCAACCAAGGTGCAGTATAGCACTGATGAAACACACAATATTCTTCTTTTCTTTGCGGCTTCCTCACCCCCTACTCTAATGACCCCAGTCCTGTCTTTCCGTTCTGGCTATAGCGGAGCATGTGCGCTGGTACAGGTAAGAGCTTACAACACATGGAATCCAGGTCAGATAAACTTCTCAGCAACAGAAATGGAAGTAGCGATACCAGGAGGGTAGGGAGATGGTAGGGGGAACTGATTGCAATGACTAATGCATAACCCCTCCCCTACCCCCAGAGGAATGAATAACAGGAACTTGGGTGAAGGGAGACAGTGGTCGGTGTAAGATATGAAAACAACAATAATTTATAATTTATCAAGGTGTCATGGTGGTGGAAAAGGGAGGAGGGAGGGGGAAAAAAGAGGAGCTGATACCAAGGATTCAAATAAAAAGTAAATGTTTAGAAAATTATAAAGGCCACATATGCGCAAATATGCTTGATTCAATTGATGTATGGAATGTTATAAGACATGTAAGAGCCCCGAATAAAATGGTTTTTTTAAAATCATGGACAAAACATTCAGCACTGCTTTGTAACTGAATTGAAATAACTAGAACCATCAAGACTAGCACGTAGAGAGTAGCTGCTACAAGAATGAATTCACCTCAAGTGGAAACTCAGTCCCCCTTCAACAATAACTACCACTCCCTCCTCTCCCCAGTCCCTATGCATGGGTCTCTATGCACTGGTCTAGTCTAGATATTTCATAGAACTGGGGTAATATAATAGTTGTCCTTTTCTACCTTCATTATTTCACTTAGCATCATATGTTCAAGGTTTATCCATATGTAGCATGTATCAGGACTCCGGTTTTCCTTCGAGCTGGATAATACTCCATAGGTGTCACATGTTGTTTATCTGCTCGTCTGTTGATGGCTGCTTGGGCTGTTTCCAGCCTTTCGCTATTGGAGATAATGCTTCAGTGAACGCTGATATACACACTGAACTTTTATAGTACCTTCTTACAAAGAGCTGAAAATCATCTCCCATGAAATCCCATTTCAGTAACAACATAGGTACATTAGCGATGGAAGTAGGTGCCCTGCCTCCACTTTATACACTACAAACAGATGCAGAAAGTGGAAGAACATTCACAGACAAAATTAAACCTAAGTTGAAAGGGTATCAAGCCAGACTTCTTATTTCCAAAAACTTTTAAAAGCACTTATTTTAGGAAAGAATGCAATGAGGTAATTTGATCATTCACAGCACAATATGCATACAGGCAGATAGGTCTCAATTTGCAAAGTCATTGTATGCTAAGAAATATATACATCCAAATAGACACTTGTCATAATATGTTTGGAGTCAGCGGGCATCTGTAATTAAACTGACTGGAAAGCCTTCTGTTTTTGCTTCCTACATACAGGGTTTTGCCTGATTTGACCTTCTCTGAACTAAACTGGCCCATCTCTTTTCAGCTTGCATTCCTATTGCTATTTGTTCTACATCTTATACTACACTGTGATGAATAGCGAAAATTGCTACTTGACATGGGAAACTCACAGTCCAGAGTTTTGGCCGGGATAAATTATGTAAAATGTAGTTGTTATACAAAATTAACATTTAATGAATCTGTTTGTTTCCACCCCCATCCCCACCCCACAAGGTATCAATCTAAGTAAAATTAACACTATTGAGCCAAAATGAGCCATAATTACTATAAAACATCATGGACCAAACATTGAATTTAAATAACTAGAATCATCAAGACTAGCATGTATGGAGTAGTTACTACAAGAATGAATTCTGAAGCCTGACTGCCTCTCAACTCAACTCTGTCATTCACTGTCTGTGTGACCTTGAAGTGGTTATTTAACCTCTCTTTCAAATATTTAAAAATGGGATATTAAGGACCCAGTAAATTAATATATACAAAGATGTATTTTAGGCAGTGCTTAGTCCATACATGCTTAATAAGAGCTGTGTTTTTACAAAGAAAGAAGTTAATTGTTTTTAAATCTATTTTGTCTAGCCGGTAGCCATAATTTTAAAACCTATTTTGCCTAACTTCATATATTTCAGAGCAGAAAGGCTCAATGAGGTTTTCAAAGCTATGATCTTTTGGAAGCCAATTTCTAGAACATTCTGAGCCATTATGATTTTGGGTCTCTATTACAGAGAAGCATGCCCTAAATAGAGTACCCTGTATACACTAACAGGAATACACAGAGGAGGAAATTTAACATGTTCCTCAAACATGGAAGGTATATCACATTTTCATGAAAACCAGAGAGAATAATGAATAGCAAATTCAATCAGCATCAACTTCAAATTAAAATTTAGCAATTATTTCCTTCCTTCTTTCACTCCCTCTTCTTTCTTCCTTTTCTGAATAATTAAATCCAAAAGCCATTAGATCTGAGAGAATAGGAATCTGACACAGAGCGTTGAGAGGGGACAGCTCCGTTGGGTATCAGAGCCTCTCCTCTGGAAATGACCAGGAGTGCTCTCCCCAGTTGGCCCAAGACAAGCTGCCAGCTCCCCGAAGGGTCAGGAGAACACCCTGTGCAGGTGACAGTGCGGAGAGGTGTGTTACATGGGGGTGGGAGTGACTGACAAGATTGATTACATGCACATTATGCATGTCCGTGTAGTGAGGGAAATATAGCAGCAAGGAAGAAAAGTACGATGAACTCTGTTGCTAGATTAGAAATTCAGTGTTGATGGGACATTATGGTTTTTAAGATGGATAGATCAAATACTAATCATAAGACTGTTGTGACAAATAAATGGGCTAATATATAAAAATTTTAAGCACAATACCTCATGCCTAGTAAGAACTTTAAAAACACAGTAACATGTCTTATGTGTTACAGCATTAAATCACTGCATACACATATATCCTGACCCCAGGCCCCCACCCCACTCCCACTGGCAAGAAACTATGAGTAGAGAGAATTCAGTCGGTAGTTAGAATTGTTACTACCCTGAAGCGAATGTCAGGACCACATGACCTTGAGGCACCATTTGTACTTAATTATGGCTGGTCCCATAGTGCTAATTACCATAGTTCCTCGGCTCTTTCATAAGCAGCCTCCTGATTAAAACTCATTTATTAGGCGCAGTGCGTTGTGTGCCACACCACCAAAGCGTTATAAATGCTTAATTAAACATGGTGCTTCTTCAGTTCCTCTTGTGCCCTCACCCACTCTCCTACAGCAAACGAAGATTCGGGCTCAAAGCGCCGCACTGAAGCTCCCAGAGCAGGGCGATGGTAGCGACACACAAAACACCTCGCTTCCCCTTCTGTCGAAAATCTTCAGCTAAATGTACCGCCTGTGAGTTTATGCCTTTAACTCCGCCAGGTTTTTATTGTGAGTGTAAGCTGGCATCCATTGTCCCTTTCAACTTCAACTTTGACCTTAATTCCAGATCCAAAATATGGACCCTGGGGTTGAACTCGGCGTTTGACAAATCATAGTATAAGGCTTATTCTATATGAACAGGGTAGAGTTGCTCTACTGTGAATATTGTTACCATCAAAAGCAAAAAAGGAAGAAAAGAAAGCAGAATGCAAACAGCCCAGACCCAGTACCTCATTCTCCTCACACTGCCTCATTCCTGGCGCACACAGCTCGCTTTGACATCAAGGGGCGCTCTGCCAGGATAGAGCCACATGGACCGCCGAAGGGAATAAGAACCTGACCCCTCATCTCCCACTCCCCCTTCTCCAGGCTCCACTGCCAGCTTCCCAAATAGTTAATTGCCTTTTCAGACAAAGAGTTTGACAGCTACTCTCCCACAAACCACATTAAATCTTACCCCCTGAATGGTTTGCGGGGCGGTGGGGGAAAAAAAAAAGGGATAGAGCAGTCACTTAAGATATGAAAATAATAATACTTTATAATTAATCAAGGGGTCACGAGGTGGAAGGCAGAAAAAAAAAAGAAGCTGTTTCCATTTTTAGGAAAGCATCAGACCTGGCCTATTTTATTTAGAAATTAATAATAATGCTGGGTGCTCTCTTTTCTCTGTTCTGGGCGACCAGTGAAGCAGCACGGCGATGAAGAATGTACTACTGTGCGTGCCAGGACAAAAACAGATGGACCAAAAAAGTTTAGATGGATGAATCTGAAAAATTGGATGACCTTTATTATACCCCAAAAGTTACACACACAAAAAATATTAGAAGAGCAGAACTTCCACTTGCCAGCAAATCTCTGGAATTTACAAATTTCACATTGTGGACTCAGTCACTGGAGCGAACACTCACACCACCCTCTGGACAGTCCAGCGTCTCGTCTTCAATGTCAGGAGAGAAGCCCCCTGTATGTCCTCAACGGCAAAGTGCATAATATGCTACCTCAGCACGCCAACATAAGGGGGGAAAGGCCAGGAGGGCGGGTTAGGGTCGCACCACGTCCTGAGATTCCGGAGGCTGTGCTACGGCAAACGGATGGGGCCATTTCACTGGAGCACAATCCAAAGTAGATTCAAACGTGGATCCATTTTAAAGTGGACCAGTGAACGGTCCACTGGGAGTTGACTGCTCCCAATTCACTCGGCTCACTTCAAAGATTTACCCGTGACCAGAAGTAATGTAAAATATTAGGGATTAACAGAGCATAAATGGACCGAGGCAAAGGCAGCACCATTATAAAAATCGATTGAAACAATGCTGTATCAAAGATAGGTAAGTAGCATGTAACTGTGGGTATATTTTGGGCAAAGGTGTTTTATACAAAATGTTTATATCACAGAGAGGCTAAATAATATCAAGACAATGTACACATGGGAATTGACCATATTACTTCTGAATTAAGAATATTCACCCCAGCTCGGCTCTCTTCAGCTTTTTGAATCAGGGTGGTTTGCCCTTTCCTTTGGCAGAGTGGCTTCAAAAATGGTCTCATGCATGGGCACAATTGTGATGATGGGGAAGGACTAAGCAGTGCTTCCTCCTGGTGTGCATAGTATCAGTATGGGTCGGAACCCGCTCAATCGCACCTAACAACAGCACTACCTAACAACAACAGCAGCACTACCCTTGTGTCCCTAGTTGATACAAATGATTGCCCTCAGCTGCTAACCCAAAGTTTGAAGGTCAAATCTATGCAGAGGTCCTTCAGGAGGAAAAGTTTGATTATCTACTTTCTGAAAATCAGCCATTAAAAACCCCATGGAGCCGGGGAAGAGTGACCAGACTTCAACCTGGTGCTCCAAGATGTGAATGCAACATACTGGTATGGAGTAGGGAACCAGTAGAGAGGTCTGAGAGGTTGGCCCCAATCCCAACTACCTGGACAGCTGCTGCTCCCCCGAGAAGAATTTACTTCAGAGGACAGCACTGAAGCTACAGCTCATGGAGAGGGACATGTCTGATCAGAACACACAGGAGCAAATGAAGGGGGAGGAAGAGACAGTGGAGCACATCCCGGCCCACCACACCTTGAGGATGATATCCCTGCTCAGAACAGCCACTGCACAGAGAGGACCTTATTGTCTGCCCCACTGTGAGCCGTGGCGTCCCTCACTGACCCAAAGCCCTACAGGGGACAACACTGGAGACACAGTGTGGAATTGTGCCCAATCTGATCCCACCACATCGAGTCAAAACAAGAAGGGCATGCAACAGAACAGCAAGGGGAGCAAAGCAAGGGAGTCCCAAGGAAATACCAAAAATAGACTTTGGGGCCAGGATATGACACCCCATCAGACTCAACTGGAAAACACTCCTAAAGGTCAACAAATAGACTTTGAATTATTTACAGGCTTTTCTTTTTTTTGTCATTGGTTTTTTTGTTGTTGTTTTCTTATCTTTTTTTGCTTTGTTTTGCTCTGTCTTGTATTTGTGCATATTATTATCTCTGCAGGTCTATCGAGATAAGATAGGTGAGATAAACAATCTGGAGGAGAAAACAGCGGCACTGATGGTTCCAGGGGTCACATAGGAGAGCGGGAAGTTAGGGAAAGGAAGTGGTCTGAACAAACCCAGGGACAAGGGAACAATAAGTGATCCAAAATCAGTGGTGAGGAGGGTGTAAGAGGCCTGGTAGGGCTTGATCAAGAGCAATGTAACCGAGAGGAATTACTGAAACCCAAATGAAGGCTGACCATGATAGTGGGACAAGAGGAAAGTAAAAGGTAATAGAGGAAAGAACTAGGAAGCAAAGGGCATTTATAGAGGTCTAAATACAGGCATGTACATATGTAAATATATTCATATATGATGATGAGGAAATAGATCTATGTGCATATATTTATAGGTTTAGTATTAAGGTAGCAGATGGACATTGGCTTCCACTCAAGTACACTCTCAATGCAAGAACACCCTGTTCTATTAAACTGGCATTCCATAATGCTTACCTTCCTGACACAATCACTGAAGACAAAGCAGGGGCATAAGCAAATGTGGTGAAGAAAGCTGATGGTGCCTGGCTATATCAAAAGATACAGTGTCTGGGGTCTTAATGCCTTGAAGGTAAACAAATGGCCATCTAGCTCAGAAGCAACAAAGTCCACATGGAAGAAGCACACCATCCTGTGTGATAACGAGGTATCAAAGGGATCAGGTATCAGGCATCAAAGAACAAAAAATCATATCACTGTGAATGAGGGGCAGTGCACAGTGGGGACCCAAAGCCCATCTGTAGGCAATTGGGCATCCCCTTACAGAAGGGTCACGGGAGGA
>NW_022103896.1:74900176-74902782 GCF_000313985.2 Echinops telfairi | reverse complement strand
AGGGGCAGAGAGCTTCATCTTTCTCTCCTGGAGAAATTAGCGAGTTTGAACTGCTGACTTGGTGGTTAGCAGCCCAATGCATAACCCATCGTGCATAAAAATGTCTTTTTGCTGTTTTAAGCCACTGAGGTTTTGAGAATATTTGTATTGTAACTTAGCATATCCTTACTGCCTGCATCACGCACTTGGCCTGCAATACTTGATCCCTAACCAGCTCAAGTCTGACAGAACTTAGAAATAATGATGAAGGGGAGGTCGGGTCCCTATCAGAAGTAAAAGGTGTGTATCAGGCTTTGGATGAGCACTGAGGGACATCATCATGAAAGGAAAGTAGGATCATTTATATGAGCTCATGAGATGAAGATTCAGAAGCCCAGGACACAGCTGAAGCTAACCCTACAGTCAGATATTTCAAAGTCCAGACAGGAAAACTGAGCCTTAAATTGAGTATTACCGCTGTAGTTAGACCTCAGATGATTCTATGAATTTCTGTTAGAGTCACCACTGCTACGGGTGACGTTTACTGAACTCTCTGTGTCAACGTACAATCTCAAAAAGCATCATATGAATTGTGACAGAAGCAGGAGCTCCCCAATTTTCTTTGAAATACTTTGGTATTCTACTAACATAAAATAATATATTTTAATCTCTATTTTTAAAATATACCACCGGGGGCAGGGAACCCCTTAACACTCTCTTCAGACTTTGTTTTTTCCTCCCTCCCCACATAATTGATGCAAACACAAATCATCAGTCCAATATCATTTACTTTACCCTCCTGCGTCTAACAGACATCGTTAAAGAAGAAGAAAGTGACTCCATCGAGTCACTTCTACGGCACGGTAGCCCCGTTGTGTCAGAGTAGAACTGTGCTCCAAAGGGTTTTCAATGACTGATTTTTTTAGAAGTCAATAGTAGGTAGGCATACAGCCCATGAGTGAGTAAAACAGAATCATGATTTCTTTTAATCCTAAAAGAGCCTTAAAGATAATCACTCTTATAATCATTAACCTTTCCTACCAAAAACATTGGTCAAGAAATAGCAGACATATTTAAAAATAAATAAATCACTTTCCAAATCTATGGCTTTGGTGTGCTTCTTCACAATCAGAATATTCCATATTATGAATAAACTGAAGCACTAGAGAGGCCACATAATATACACATATCAGAAAATTAACCTGCAAATAGTTAAATCAGAATGCAAGCTACTAGTATCGTTTAGTGTGTTTTTTGTTGTTGTTATTAATAGCAAGATGTTATAATTTGCTCACATTCTTCAGCTTATTAGAAAATTTGGACCGTAGTTGTGGATCCTGAGTCAAAAGAACTAATTAAATGATAAATGTCACTTTTCTCTCCGTTTATGCAACCAGAATTTTGAATAGCACATTTTCCTTTTGTGCCAAACTGAGAGAGAAAATATTACTCCTTTGGTCTGCAGAGGATCAAAGAGGACTTACAAAAAGTAATCAGCTTGTAAATAAGTGAGACTTCCTTGTATTTGCTATTTTGTTTTTCTTTTTTCTTTTATACCAAGAATATTTTAAAGAAACCATTGCACTGTTTTAATAAACTCCTTAATGATAAATAAACTCCTTATCATTATTTACATTTACAAATAAAGTCCATAGGGCAAATTAATGGATAGCAATCGTGTATGGCGAGAGTGCTCCTTAGAGGCGAGGGTGTTGTCAGGAGAGCCAGTCCCTGGAGAAGGAGATCATGCTTGGTAAAGTAGAAGGGCAGTGAAAAAGAGGAAGACAGATGCAGTGGCTGTAACAAGGGGCTCAAGCATAGGAACAGTTGTGAGGATGGTCCAGAGCCAGGCAGTGTTTTGTTCTGTTGTGTGTAGGGTCAGAACTGACTCTATGGCACCTAACCACAATGTTAGTCTGGGTAGACCAGGGAAACAAATTCACAGACACTCATATGTATATAAGAAAGAGGCTTATATACAATAGCAATTGAATATTGAGAAAATGTCCTAGCCCAGTCCAGATCAAGTCTGTAAGTCCAAGATTAGCCCATATGTCTGGTACCCATCTATAAAGTCCTCTTCAGACTCACTAAATACATACAATGATGCTGAATGCAGGAGGATCACAAGCCAGTGGGTGGGAAGTCTTGTGGACCCAGTGGCATTGTAAGCATCTCAGTGCTGGAAGGGGTCTCTACGTGGTTTCTCCAGCTCCAGAAATCTGGTTGCATCAGGGTAGATCCGTGTGACTTCTCCAGCTCCCAGAGGGTAGCACCATGTGTCTTGTCAGTGGAGTGTCTCCCAGGGAGTGAGAAGATAGAGAGCGTTGTCTCCCGTCACCAAGGAGGAAAAGTACAGCAGTTCCCAGAATTCTCAGGAGAAGGCCATGCCCACACAGAGGTCTCATTGGCTATTTCTAGATTGACTGGCTAGACTCCATGCCTTCCCTCTTAATTCTATCAAATCCCAAATTGACACCAGATTATGTAACTACCACAAACAACAATAATCTTATTTTACTCAAGAATAACACTGTTAAAATGTAGTTGTGGACCCCAAATCCACTGTCTTATTTATATAAGTTTATATTTCAAACATAGAGTTCAACATTTCTTTTCATTACCTT
>NW_022103896.1:74884681-74899191 GCF_000313985.2 Echinops telfairi | reverse complement strand
CAAATGTATAGATGTGCTTTACACAATTGATCTATGTATTGTGATGAATTGTATGAGCCCCAATAAATTGATTTAAAAAAAGAGTACTTTGGTGGTACAAATGGCTACGTACTCAACTGCTTCCCCCCAAAAAGTTGTTTCATGTAATTCTTCAATCATTTCCAAAACACAATGTAATGAACATAAATCAGTAGAACTACTTAACAAAACAGTTGCCGCAGAGTTGATTTCAACTCATAACTCCAAGTGTGTCAGACTGGAGTGCAATCCATACAATGTCAGTGTCTGATTTGTTGCAATTAGATGGCCAGAGCTTTCATCTGAGAAACCTGTGAGTAGATTCAAATCACCAACTTTTTAGGCTAGCCGCTGAGCACTGAATTGTTTGCACCACTAGGGGACTCCAGTAGAGCTATATATGATTTTAATTTTCTTATTAATTTAGAAATTATATCAATATGTTGAAAGATTTCTGGGTCTATAATCATAAAATGGAAATAATAAAATGTATCTCATGGGATTTTTCAAAGGCTTGAGAAAACCTCAAGGGAGTGTTTTGGCAGGTCTTGACCATGGGTATGTGTTCAATCAATGATGGTTATTTAATTATTATCTTACTTAGACATTTACAAGAATGATTTATCAATTACAACTAGAAGATTGAATGATGGGAATGTTGTATAAGACCTCTGTGTGTTGTTGCTGCTGCTGCTGCT
Source organism: Echinops telfairi (assembly GCF_000313985.2). Classification (NCBI taxonomy): domain Eukaryota; kingdom Metazoa; phylum Chordata; class Mammalia; order Afrosoricida; family Tenrecidae; genus Echinops; species Echinops telfairi. The sequence goes on along the minus strand of NW_022103896.1, from coordinate 74,898,475 downwards.
GCTGTGGATATTGTTAAGTGCAATGAAGTCAAGTTCAGTTCAGGGTAATCCCCGTGCACAGAGTAGAATTGCACCTTAGGTCTTTAAAACTGTTACCTTTGGGGAGAAGATGATCAGACTTGTATTCCAAGGTGGCTCTGGGTGGATTTGAACTGTCAATGTTACCTTTTATCACAATTTCTAAAAGTTTGGCGAAAATCAAACATTTTAATTACTAAAGTATTTGTACTTACCCATGTATAGATATTTACATTTCAAAGATGTTTTATTATCTCCAGATTGAACTACATTTCATTCAAACTTGCTGATAAAACTTGAACTCTAGTTCTGCAACCACTAGTCTCCATCAAGGTGTAAATCAAATAGAATGAAACTTACATTCCTCTGTCATATGTATAAGCAGGCTGATTGTATAATTCAAATTTTTGAATTTGAATATTCTCCTAGATTAAAGCCAAAAAAGCAAATCTACTGCCATTAAGTTGACTCTGACTCAGAACAGCCCTATATAGGGTTTCCTAGACTGTATATCTTTATGGGAACAGACAGTCTCATCATTCTCTAGAGCAGAGGTTCTCAACCTATGGGTCAACACCCCTTTGGGGGTCAAATGACCCTTGCACAGGGGTCGCCTAATACATCCTGCATATCATACATTTATATTACAATCCATAACAGTAACAAACTTACATTTATAAAGAAGCAATGAAAATAATTTGATGGTTGGGGGTGGTCACCACAACATGAGGAACTGCATTAAAGGGTCATGGCATTAGGAAGATTAAGAACCACTTCTCCAGAGGAATCAATACTAATAACATTCTACCTAGCTCTCCATTCCTCTTGCTACAAGGTCAAGTCCTATCGCTTTAGACTGAACCCAATATCACTGAGACAGGATGAAGATGAAAAAAAATACCCTTTATTTCTCTCCTAACAAAATTTACCTCATGCAGTATAGCACCAATGAAACATACAGCATGCTTCCCCCTCCCCCACCCACTATCATGACCCCAGTTCTATCTTATAAATTCAGATAAACCAGAGCACGTACACTGGTACAGATAAGAGCTCTTGACACGTGGAATCCAGGACAAATAAATCCCGCAGGGTCAATAATGGGAGTATTGATACCACGAAGGTAGAGGGAGAAAGAGGGAAAGGATACAAATGATCAATTTATAACACCCACACACATACTCAGAGTGAAGAACCACAGAAACATGGTTGAAGGGAGACAGCAGACAGTGTAAGATATGATGATAATAATTTATAACTTACCAAGGGTTCGTGAGGGTGGGAGGGTGGGGGAGGGAGAAAAAAATGAAGAGCTGATACCAAGGCCTCAAGTAGAAAGAAACTGTTTTGAAAGGATGATGGCAGCATATGTACAAGGTGTTTGACACAAATGAATGTATGGATTGTTATACAAGCTGTAAAAGCCCCCAATAAAATGATTTTTAAAACTTGTTTCTTAGAGAGGGAATATGACAATAATATATAGTGAATATTCACTCTGAATATGAGTCACAACTCATCCTATGTCTCAAAGTGAGATGCAAGGAAACAGGAACTTGACCGAGCACAGATAAGCAGAGTCCTTGAAAGCCTGTAATTTCTTGACAAACTTTTCTTTCTGGGTCTCAGGGGAGTCAATTTGTTTTATTAGCATGGAACACTTCATGAACTACCCTGGGAAATGTTTGCATGCAAACTACCACCAGCTGATCAGTGTAGAACAGAGTTAAATAAGTAATATATTCAATATATTAATTGAATGGCATTTTGCATTTTTTTGCATTTTTAAGGGTATCTTTAATACAGTAATACAGTACTTAAGTGTGAAGTCAATTCTACACCTATGAACCTCAATTAAGATAGAAGGCACTTCTCACACCTCAATAACACTTTCAATCCCTATTTTAGAATTTAGTTCTTAAAGTATTGGATGGATCAAAGATCGAAATGTGAAATCTAGGACTATAAAGACCATCAATAAAAAAATAGGCACAAATGTAGGGACCCTAGAACATGGCATAAATACACTAGCAGATATAACAGAAACACAAAGGGCAGAAGGCAAGGTGACTGAGACTTCCTAGAATGTACACGTGTAGCTGCATCCAAAGATATCACCCAGGGAAGCAGGGAGGGAGGGGGAAAATGAGGAACTGATACCAAGGGCTCAAGTAGAAAGTAAATGTCTTGAGAATGATGAGGGAAACAAATGTATAAATGTGCTTGACACAATGGACGTATGTGTGGCTTGTGATAAAAGTTGTACAAGCCCCCAATAAAATGATTTAAATTTTTTTTAAAGAGTAAAAAGAAAACAGCAACTGGCCTTCATATTTAACAAGGCACTAATCTTTTATATTTACAGAAAATGTTATCACCTCAAAAAGACTGACACCAGGGGCTCGAGTGGAGGGCGGGTGTTGTGAGAATGATGAAGTCAACATATGTACTAATATGCAGGACACAAGTGATATATGTATGAATTGTGATGAGTTGTATGAGCCCCTAATAAAATTATTATTTTTTTAAAAAGACAAAGACAAATAATCCCATTTTAAAATGAGCAGAGCACATGAACCATCACTTCACCAAAGAGGATATTCAGGCAGCCCACAAACATGAAAATATGCTTGCTGATCATTAGCCAATAGAGAGATGCATGTCAATATAAATATATATATATATAGCATGATATAATCTCAGCCCAACATTAATATCTGAGTTCAAAAAATATACCAATAAATAATGGCAAGGGGATGGAGAGACTAGAGCGCTCATACACTGCTGATGGGACTGAGAAATTATGTAATCACTGCAGAAAACGATGTGGTGCTTCCTCAATAAGGTTTCATAAAATGTCTTTCTAATAAGCCCCGTGGATGTCCTGTTTCCTTCAAGAAAATCTATAAAGATTAAGGATTATCCCTTGGGAATCCCAGAAAACAGTCCTCATAACCGGAGCTGACCTCCCTTCCTTGAAATTAACTAACCCAGAAAATAACCTCAGACACTGCTGTTTTGATTGGACCTTGCCCTGTGGATCATATGGGGAAATGCAGAATGCATCCCTACTTACATTTGTTCCATAAAACCATCTTCATCAGCTTCGATTTTGCTTAAAAGACTGAAGGAAAGATCAGCTCCTTCAGCGAGCTAAGGTTTGCCCATGGCCTGGAGCACTCATGAAACCAAAGGTTTGGGGAGGCCAAGATCTTCACTTGCCTTTGAAAATGCTGAACCATGTGAGAGCGCCGCTTTACAAGGTTAATAGCTACAGTAGGTCTACAGTCTTTTCCCACTAGGTTCTGAAGTGTAGCCACAGTTTCTTCATTTGTCTAGAAACTCTTCCCTCTCTTGCCTCATCTTTGAGCTCTTCCTGATCTTCCTAAAAATACTTGATCCATCTAAAAATGTTTTTTATGCATGCGGCACAGCATTCCTGTGAAATCATTGTGAAGCTTCAATGATTTAGGAAGAATGAGCTTTGTTAAAATTGGAAATTTAGAAAATATAAAGGAAATTAACCCTGACCTCAAAATCAATTTTTCCATCACACACACACACAAATTCCTTTTTTAAGGTGACCTAACAAGACTAGGACAAGTACTTTACTGAGAGAACTTGTTTTCAGCTGTTCATGGATCACAGACATGTTTCAAGACATAGAATTTGGAATAAACTGGTGCATGCATGTACTGCAACCCTAGTAGCAATCTTTTATGACTGAACGGTGTATCTTAGATTAGGAATCAATAAGAAAGAGGAACCATCTTGGAATCTCTTTATTTCAAGAAAAAGAAACACCCTTGGAGGATCACATCACCCACGGGGCCATTTAGAATCTTTTTCTACACAATTATTATTCAACAGTATATATGAGTTTCTATTTCATGTGTAAGATGTAGGCTCTTTCAGGGTAGGCCCAGTGTTTTTCACTTTATCTGAAATTAATTTAAAAGATTATTTAAGATAGTTTGGGGGTAAGAAAAATGCAGATCTCCTTGCCCATTCTCAAATAACTCCAAATTCCTGAAGTCCAATGAATGTGAGGTCTGGGAAAGACTGACAGTAGTTCCGTATGCTTTACTCTAGCATAGGTTCCTGAGATAGTTAGTTTATTGTGCCAACCTGGCCGATAAACACATGTGGAGTTAATTGAAGGGCAAAGATATAAATGGCTCGGTGAGCCTCACCTTTCGAGTTCTCAGGTCTCTTGCTTTGTGATGGTCAGACCAAGGTGCAGCTGCCTTAGCCAGTTCCCTGCTTCAGCTGGCAAGGCTTACTTCCTACAGGACATCCCCAAGGAGAAGCCAAATGGACTTACACCAATGCAGCCCTGGGTGCTGGAGCAGCCGTGTGGAGACCCCCTGCCAGCACTGAAATGCTTACACATTCACTGATTCGGCTTTCCTCTTACAGTCGGTGTCATTGTATGTGTTTTGTGAGATGGAGGAGGACTTTGTGGGCTGGTATTGGACATATGGATTATTGGTGGGCTTGTAGGCTTAGGCAGCACTGGGTTGGGATGTATTCTTGATGTGCACTTAACCTTTATATAAAACTCTCTTATACATGAGTTTCTGTGGATTTGTTTCTCTAAAGTACCCAGACTAACGCAGTTCCCAAACTTATTTAGCCTATGGCCTCCTTTAAAAAAAATACTCAGAGCCCCTCTTGACTTTAAAATAATAATAATAAGTGTAGGTATTGCTTCTGAAGGTGCCCTAGATCATTACATCACTGCACAGTATTGCCCACTTTAGGAAACAGTGCTGGGTGGCTAAACTTTTAAGGTTGTTGGTGCACCATTCCACCTGGTGTTCAGAAAGGCCAATCAGTTGTCCCAAACAAGACCAGTGAGGTGGTCACATGTGACTGTCTCACAGATGAGAGGTCTATAGTGTTAGAACAGAACCGGAGCAGTCATGTGAGGACGGGGGTTGGGGGGGGGGGGGTTCTAGTATGTTTTTGCCTGGGCTCTTATCTTTTTATCCCACACAGCTTTCCAAATTGAATTAAGTTCAGGTTAAATAAAGCAACTTTAGTTTAGCTTGGCAGTTTAAGTACAGAGTTTGAAAGTATGTTCCGTAAAGGAGTTTGATTCATTCTACTGAGAAAATTACACTTCATTAGATGTATATTTTCTAGCATCTATCAGAACTCAAGCCTTGCTAGGGAATTCTGTAGCTTAAATTTGATCTATTGTTTTAGGTGGAAGGGCCATAATGCATTCCAAAGATTCGGGCACTCAGACATCACACTTGAAAGGTGTTAATTTGGTTATCAGGTTCTGATTTGTTTAGTTGAACATATGAATTGCTTAGTGGACAGAATTAAACTATTTTGGGCTTCAATAAATTGGAAGTTCAAAATAAATATCTTGGTCATTATAGAACATTCATTCTGATTACAGCAACTTGTTTGATCAAGGACAGTATAAGTTTACTCTCTCTCTTAGAATTTTTAATGATTGCTTTTAAAATGAGATTTGATAACTGATCTATTGTTCAAATGAAATAATTATTTTCTCCAACAACTAAACCAAAAGAATGAAAACATATCAATATACCCTGAAGACATTATCACATGAAAGTGTGACAGAGGAAGAAGGAAGGTGTTTTGGTCTGCACTGAGCAGTAGCTAAAAACTCCGAATACCAATTCTTCATCCTGATACTTGTTGAGTTTTTACCTGGAGTCACTCTTCATGATGTACATATCATGTATTTGCAAATGTGCCTGCTCATTAGTAACCAATGTCTTTGCAACTCCCACATCACTGCTCCTGGTGCTTTTGTGGGCATTTGCAGACACCTGCAGAGTGGTGCAATTTTGAGGTTGCCTGACACATGTGTCCCCAGCTGAGGTTGAACGTGATGACACTTAGCCTTCTTGTCTTTCATCCTCCTGTGAGTGCTCTTTACATGCTCTGTTTAGTGACACCTTACTCTTTAGCATTTCTGTATTTTCAGTGGCGATTTTGCTGTAGACAGTAGCTCCCAAGTGTAGTGATAAAGTATTGTTCAGTGTTGCCAAGTACAAGAAAGCTGCAATATGATGTTTTTATGGAGGAAATATGTATTAGGTAAAGTTTGTAAGTTATAATGCTGTTGGCCATGTGTTTGATGTCCATGAATCATCATGCGTATTACATAACTGACCCTCTACTTTACCAAACAGTATGTCTTTCTCTAGGGAGTTGATTCTTCTAATAACATATCCAAATTAGATCCTCTTCAGGCTGCGTGTTTGTCTAAGCATCTTGACCTTGTGCTCTTACTAAATTTACTAATTCTTCATACTGACTTGTTATTACCATTATTGCAGGATTGGTCATATAACAGTTATTGCATGATTCTCAGTATAACAATGTTTGCATCTGTTGCCTTTAATTCTTGCAAACTTCCCAATGTCTTCCCTTGTCTCCATCATTTTTGCCATCCCACCCCCTCTTACTATGTATGATATTCTTGACTTCATCTTTTCTTCCATTTGCTTTAGCTGCTCTATGATTAAGAGCAAGTTTCAGTCGCTTCTGAGATCCACACTGATCTTTTCTTTCTTTCCTATCTTTTTAATGACCTTTTGCTTTTTTCATCAGTGATGTTCTTAATGTCTTCCCATAGCCCATGACATCTTTTGTCATTAGTGTTCAATGTATCAAGTCTGTTCTTGAGATGGTCTCAAGGTGGTCTAAATTCAGGTGGGATGTATTCAAGATCATATTTTGGCTTTTGTTGAATTACTGTAGTTTTCTTCATCTTCAATTTCAACTTTCATAAGGAGCAATTGATGCACTGTTCCAGTCAGCCCTGATCTTGTTTTGGCTATGAATATTGAGTTTTTCCATCATCTCTCCCCACAGTGGTAGTCAATTTGATTCCTATGCATTTCATCTGGAAAGGTCCATGGATATGCTATGTCATTGGTAAAAGGTGTTTGCAATGAAGATGTCATTCATTCATCATGCAAAGTTCTATCATGCCATCTCCACCTTTTTTTTCTATCACCAAGTCGATATTTTCCAACTACTGATCCTTTCTCTTTGATTCTAACTTCCATTTTGATCATCAGTAATTACCAGTGCATCTTGTCTGCACATTTGATCAGTTTCTTCATCATTGGCTTTAGTGGTTGGTTCAGTAAATTTGAATAATAGTTGTATTAATGGTTTTTTCTTGCCGATGCACAGCTATTACCCTATCGTAGTTAACACTGTACTTCAAGGTAGATTGTGAAATGTTCTGTCTGGTGAATGTGCAACCATCCTCCTGATTCGGTCACTCCCAGCTCTGTATACCATATGACCATATGATTCAAACTGGCAAGTAGCATTTTCACCTCGTGAATGCATAGAATAGGAGAAAGACAGCTTTCTAGTGCCATAAGAGTTACAGTCTTGGAAACTCACAGGGGCAGTTCTACCCTGTCCTTTAAGGTTTCTATGACTTGATAGCAGAAAGTTTGGTTTGGTATTGTCTAGGATGTCAATTCTACTTCATTTATGGCAATTGACAACTTTCCTAGATTCATACTGCATGCATTTCATATTCTGAATAGTAATGGCTGTTTGCAGCTGCTTCTTTTCATTTTGAGGTATGCCTATCAGCAAGTGAAGGTCCTAATGCTTTGCTCTGTCCATGTCATCAAGGTCAACTCTACTTTGAAGCAGCAGCTTTCCCAAGTCATTATCTGAGTGTCTTCCAGCCTGAAGGACTCGTCATTCAGCATTGTATCAGAAAAGGCGCCTCTGCCAATCATAAGCTTTGCGGTGGCTGATTTTTTCAGGAGTGTGTCACCCCTTCCTTCTTCTTAGTCTGGAAGCCCCCCTGAACACTGGGTGACCCTTCAGGTACTTCACACACTGGTGGCATAGGTTTCAGCAACATTCATGCAAGCCAACGCAGTACAACAAATGTAATTATGTTATAGAGAGGGCCTTGCTGCCATCGAGTGGATATCAACTCATAGTGACCCTGTAGGACAGGGTAAATTGTCCCTGTGGGTTTTCTGAGACTGTAACTCTTTATGAGAGAAGGAAGCCTCATTTTTATCCCAATTATAAGTTATAGCACTTATAAAATCCAGTGACTATGAAGAAAATTAGAACAAATCCATAAGAAAAAAGTATGACCTTGAGAATTTCCCACCAAACGTTCAGGAATATATTTAGCACACTGAACAGTGATGGCAAAAGACCACACAGGTTGTGGAGTGACATCAAGGGCATGAAGAAATCAAAGCTTGATAAGAAGACAAGAAAGAAAGAAAATCTAAATGGATGTCCAAAGATACTTTGCAATGTGCTCTAGAATGCAAAGAAGCTAAAGCATGGGGAAGAAAGTATGAAGGAAAAAAGCTGAAAGGAAAACGTCAAAGTGAAACTCTTTGAATAAAATGTACCAAAAACCTGGAATACAAAGGCAAAAGGAGGAACACACTAGACACCTCTTCAGCTAAAAAAAAGCTTAAGAAGAAATCCAAGTTTCACATTTCCAACATGAAGGATTCTAGGGGAAAGCACTGTGTGATTCAATAAGCATTGACAAGGTGGAAGGAGTACACAGAGTCGCTGTACCAAAAAGAACCAACCGGCATTCAGCCATTTTAAGAGGTAACATGTCATCAAGAACGTAGTAGTGAGGGAAGAAATCCAAGCTGCACTGAAGGCATTAGTGAAAAATAGGGTTCGAGGAATTGACAGGCTACCAATTTAGATATTTCCACAAACAGATGCAAACCTGAAAGCCTTCTCTTGTCCATGTCTGAAAATGTGAAAGACAGCTACTTGGCCAACCAACTGGAAGAGTTCCATATCTGTACTCATATCAAAGAAAAGTGATCCAATTGATATTAAATAATATCATTAATATCACGTGCAAGTAAAATTTTTCTAAAGGGTAATTCAAAAATGTTTGTAGTAGTACCTTAACAGGCATTGCCAGATTATCAAGCTGGATTTAGAAAAGGGGAATGAATGAAAGATATCATTGCTGATGTTAAATGGATTGTAGGATAGGAGCAGAGAACACCAGAAACACATTTCCTTGTGTTTTATTGACTATACATAGGAATTTGACTGTATGGGTGGTAACAGATTGTGGATAATACTGGGAATAATGGGAATCTTGGAACACTTGCTAGTGACCATGCAGAAACTGGAGCTAGACCAAGAGTCAGTTCTTTAAAGAGAACAAAGGAACACTTCATGGTTTATAATCAGCAATGCTGTGCCAGGGTTTTATACTGTTATGTAATTACTCAGTATGCATGCTGAGCAATACTCTGGGAGCGGGACTACATGAAGAAGAACGCAGCGTCAGAATTAGAGGAAGATTCCCTACCAACCTCTGATATCTATATGACACAACTTGTTTACTGAAAGCAAAGAAGATTTGAAGTACCCTTCTGATGAAAATTGATGACCACTCATACTGGAGAGAAACCCCATGTATGTGGTGAATGTGGCAAAGGCTTCATTCAGAAAACACATCTCAAAACTCATTTATGAATTCATATCTGAGAAAAACCTTAGATATGTGGTGTGGGTGGTAGTTTTATCTGAAAGAATTTCCTTATAGCACATCAGAGATGCCACACAGTAAAGCAGTCCTTTGCATGAATTGAATGTGAAAAATCTTATATGTAGAAGTCAAGTCTCATTAAACATGAGAAAATTCCCAACAAGAAAACTTTTCATTAGGGTTAGTGTAACAAGCTTTCAAAACAAAGGAAGAGGTCTAGAGTTTGGCCTGGACCAAGCGTGGGAACAGACGATTGTGACTTACCATGCTCCAGAGGACCATTGCACCACAGCGAACCTCAGCCTCCACGACCTGAGACAAGAACTAGATGGTGCCCAGCTTCAACTGCTAATTACTCCAGAAAGGGATCACAAAAGAGAAGCATGAGTTGAGTGGGAGAACAAAGTGGAACGAACCCCCCAATCATAAAACAGATCAGGCTTACTGGTCTGATGGAGACTTGGGATCCCCAGACCATGGCCCTTCGTGACAATTCACTCCAGGAAATGTACTCACTCCTCTGGCTCATCTTTCAGCTAAACAATATACAGGCTTGGAGGGGAAGAGGAACATCTGAGAGGTATACAGTCCTTAGGACAATCAACCGTATCAAATCAAAAGGATAGCATTTGCTTATGGATAAAAGCTCTTAAAAGCAAGAAGGATCAGGAAAGAAGGTTGAATAATGATGGTAAAACACAGGGAGGGTGGAAGTGGGAAGAGTGCTAGTACATCTTAGGGACTGTAATCAAGGTATGAATTGCTGAATGGAAAACCAATTTACTGTGTAAACTTTTAAATCATAAAATTTTTTTAAAAAGAAAGAAATTTGAAGACCACAGTGTTCATTATGGATTACAACTCAACATTTAAAGAAAACGTAAAACCCCTCACAACTGAACCCAAAGCAACAAATATAAACAGAGAGAACTTTGAAGTTGTCAAGGTTTTCATTTTACTTGGACCCACAATTGAAACTCATTAAAGCAGCAGTCAAGAAATCAAATGATGTATTACATTGGGAAAATCTGTAAAAATGTATTTTCAAAGTGTTAAAAAAAACAAAAATGTCACCATAGCAGATGTCACTAAACCTGCCTGACCCAAGCCAGGGTATTTTCAATCGTCTCATATGCATGTGAGACCTGGACAATGAATGAGGAAGACCAAAGAAATACTGATGTCTTTGAATGATAGTGTTAGAGAAAAATAAATACCAGAAGAAAAAACAAATCTGTCCTGGATGAAGCATAGCCAGAATGCCCCTCAGAAGCCAGGATGGGGAGACTTCATCGCGTGTTATCAGGAGGGAGCCAGTCCCTGGAGAAGTATACCAGGCCTAGTTGAGCAGGGGGTCAGTGAAAAGGAGTAGGCCCCTCGAGATGGAATGACACAGAGTAGGCTCAAACATAAAATGAGGTGAGGATGGCTTAGGACCAGGCAATGTTTTGTTCTGATGTGCATGGGATGTTTATTATTCAGAGCCCACTCTATGGCACTTAAGAGCAACAACAATACGAAAATGTGTTCAGCCTTGAATATACAGTGTTAATCTGATATAGTTACTATGCCTTATATAAATATTTTCTAGCATGAAGTACACATCACAATGACTCAAGTTGAGCTCTAATAAAAACTTTTAAATTTCATTTAGTCTACAAAGCACACCAAGACGATTGTACCAGCAATGTATCTTGGTGAGCCTGTCTTGATGAAGTCCTCAGAAGTGCCAACCTGCAGACCACCGCTATTCTCATGCCCTGTGATTTTTAATATGTTTCCACTTTGAGTTTCCAAACCTAGTTGGACTTTGTCATCCACCTTCCAGTTTGGGGTGAAGGTTATCACCTGGTCATTTATACTGCTCTCTTCTCAATATAACAGAGACATATGGCTAATGTGTCCTTAATTGTGTTATTTTTTGTGTGTGCTTTGATGCTATCACATCTTCTGAATTTTCTTCAGCCAATTACTGTCAAATGCGTTTAATTTCTTCTAGTTCATGTTAGCCCATTGCCAATATGCTCATCCCCATAGAGGGGGGTATTCTGCTTGCAAAACGCTAGGTTGTTGTTTTACACTGACAGAGAAGCTCAGGTGACTCAGGAAGAGTAGCATTCTTGAAAGTGAAGGTATTGTTTCTGGAAGGTCTAGAGAGCCACGGTCAAAGCAGGCTTCTTTTACCCTTTCAGTGTCTATCCACATTCTTTATATAGTATGTCACTCTTCTCCTGGCATAATTACAAGATGATGCAGAGTATCATAGCATTCTGGGAAAATAGACGGAATTACTTTCTATAAACTCACACATAATGTCATGTATTCACCCTCCACTCAAAGGAAAACACACCTGAAATTCCAACCCCACGGCCATGTGTCAATTCCAACTCATAGAGTCCCTATATAAGGTTCCCAAAGGTGTGCATCTTTACAAGAGCAAATAGCCTTATCTTTCTTCTGCGGAGGAACTAGGGCTGCAAGTTCAGCAGTTCAAAACCAAAAACCACCAGCTGCTCTGAGGGAGAAAGACAGGGCTTTCTGCTCCCATAAAGAGTTACATTCTTAGAAGCGCACAGGGGCAATTCTACTCCGTCTTATTAAAAAAAAAAGTACTGCCATTAAGTTGATGCCAACTCATGGTGGTCCTATAGAACAGAGTAGTTCTGTCCCTGTGAGTTTCTGAGACTGTAACCCTTTACAGGAGTAGAAAGCTTGTCTTTCTCCCACAGAGGAGCTGATGATTTTGAACTGCAGACCTTGCGGATCACAGCCAACATGTAACCACAGCACCACCAGTGCTCCTTTGAGTTGGTGAAAGTCAGCACTGATGTGGAGGCAGTGAGTGTTTTGGGGATAGCTTTCAACACAAGGACAACGTCACCAGGCCTCTTGAAAAATCAGTAGAAAAGTCCAAAGATGAAAGATCCAAAATCTCTATATTCCCATAAAATAAAAAGGCTTTTCCCCTTAATTTACTATATTTACTAGTTTGGGTTGGCTTGTTTGAGTTTTGTTTGGTTGGTTGGTTGGTTTGGGTTTTGTTTTCCTATAAAAACTGAGTGTGTTGCTCCCAATCTCCAGGAGACTCCAGGTCTCTTTGTGTTCTTTTAATTTTTTTAAGTGCTTTGTTTTCACCAATTTAGGAACTTGGTTGCAAGATGGGATTTTCAATGTGCATTTGTTAGGTTAGATTACATCTGTAGGTTTTAGTGTCTATCCTTAATGTACTAAAAGGGAGAACTATAAAAAACAAAACAACAAAACCTCAATATAATAGTTTACTCAAATCATGACTTTCATAAATGTAGCTATAGAGAAAACATTCGCATTTCTTTAATCAGCACATTTTATCATGAAATTTGCAGGGCATGGATATCAAATTTTCCCACAAAGATTTGTCAAAGGTGTGTAGGCAAGAATAGCTCAACAAAGATTGAAAGAGGATGTTAAAAGTGGACTTGGAATGCTGGGTGGCAGCTGGTCTGACATGACAGACATGAATAGATGTGCCAACGAAGCCCTTATGGCTTATTGGGTAATTATGGGAAGTGTCGGGGGTGCCAACCAATCAGATTCCCGCACAGCTACTTCGAAACCCACTTACTCTTAAAGTAGATCATTAAAAATGCACTTTGGTGGAGAAGCTTTGCTCCGACTCGACATAAATAGTCTATTTGCAAAGTTAGTCATTTGGTCAAAATGCAGCACATCAGTGATGGTACAGTGAACAACCACCTCTATATTGCACAAGCATCTTTCCATTAAAAACATTTTGGAGAAAAGCTTTCAAACATGAGAGGAATGAATGGCCCAACAATGGGCATGTGCCCATCCAGTCTCATCCATAAAACCACATATTGACACACAAAAGCAAGTTCATTACGTTTGTTTGCAGGCCTTTGAAAATTTAACTCTATAGCTTATGTGTACAGTACACATTGAATCACATTTTTAAATGCCAAAGAGCAGATAACTTTTTTATTATTATTATTGCATCAGACAAGTAATTCTTGCGTAAACCATATCTTTCTTATCTAACAAGTAAAGAAGTGGGGGGAAAAACCTTACCCCCCAAAAGTACTCTAAGGTGAAGACATTCTCCGCAGGTCTGTCTGGATAGGACATGCTGGATGAACAATCTGGAGGAGAAAACAACGGGACTGACAGTTCCGGGGGGGACATGGGATAGGGGGAGGTGAGGGGAAGGGAAGAGGTGTTAACAAACCCAGGGACAAGGGAACAACAAGCGATCC
>NW_022103896.1:74880527-74883477 GCF_000313985.2 Echinops telfairi | reverse complement strand
TATCAAGGGCTCATGAGGGAGGGGGGAGCAGGGAGGGAGGGGAAAAATGAGGACCTAATGCCGGGGGCTTAAATGGTGAGGAAATGATTTGAGAATGATGAGGGCAATGAATGTAGAAATGCGTTTTACACAATTGATGTGTGTATGGATTGTGATGAGTTGTATGAGCCCCTAATAAAATGATTTTTTTAAAAGGTGAAGACATTTTCTTAACTAGCATAGGGATGACAATTCTTAAATATGTAATTACTCATTATTTAAAACTGCAAAAGCCATGTTGACTCCAGATCCTATACTGGGGAAAGAGTGTTGACATAATACCAAGAAAACAATTAACACTTTAACTTAAGTCTAGAAGGTGGTTTTAAATTTTCTATGGTATTGACCAGGGTAGGAAGTTTATTTTCTAATGTGGTATTCACTTTTATTCTCATTCACTGTTTTATTTTTGATCTGCATGGCTAATCTTAAAAGTCAAGCTTCTCAATCAATCTCTAGTCCCATAAAGAAGTATAAATGTTTAGGCCTAAGAAGTATTGCCAATAAGTTCTGTTTGACTCCTAACGGAAGACAATGCTCCAAACTCTTCATAGTTGGTTGGCAGGGCACCAGCCAGTCAAAATGAACTCCTGAATGCCAGCGCACTGGACTCCACAAGTGCCTGGTTGGGAGGGTCCATGGAATGAGTCCCCAGAGAGTGGGCACAGAACCATGGTAAAAGTACAACACCCCCGAGTGCTGAGACTCAAGACCAGGGCCATTTACAAACCTGCAAATGTATTCACTGATATTTCAAGCATATTGATGTTTCTCAATATGTTAGCTTTGAGTTTAGCCATACCCTTCCTAATGGTTGCAAATCCACCTTATTCCTAAATCTATGAAAACATCTGTTCTATTGAGGCTAGACTCAAACTAGAAAAATTTTTAAATGGAGACTGATGACTTGTATTTAAAATATAGATGTTGATCAACTGCACCGTGAGTGTCCTCATCGGAACCTAACAGGAATGGTGAAAGAAGAGAGAAGAAATAAAGGAAGGCAAAAGAAACTCTGAGACAGGGATTGCCTACCTCAGTGGCCAGGGTTGAGTGGCCATATGGAAAGGGAAGCAATGTTGATGAAAAGCATATCTTAAGCAAAAAGAAGATGAAGGAAGTAAAAAAGAAATAGCCTTTTCTCTAGCTGAAAAGAACACAATTGTAAAGACTACATGGAGCAATGAGGTAGGTGCTAGTTTCCATCAGAATCCTGAATCACTTTGATGGCATTATTCCATCTTCAAAGTAATAGATGAAAAAGTTTACACTGAAGACAAAGCACCTGAAGTTGAATCACATCATCAACCTGGAGCTGATGAGACACTGAATGGATTTTCTATTACATTTCTACAGACTGAACATCTGTCTTAGAGGGAGGTTATTCAGCCTCAGCCAAAAGCTTTCATTTCAGGAACACTCATCACAATCTGAGGGTAGTGAACTGAAAGGGACTCTGAGAAGACAAGACAGGCCAATGGGAAATAGCTCTAACTTATGAACGCTTACCCTGAACAAGAAAGGACACGGGAGTCCAAGCAGCATGAAAAAACATCTATGGTCTAGTAACCAGAGACTTAAAAGATGAGCCCTCACCTTGTCGCTGTGAGGAAGGTGACCTTCCACTTTCTAAAGAGGAGCCATGTATCCCAGGCACAAAGCATTCTATCACTGAGGCTGAAGAAAAGTCATGTATTTCTATTTCACCCTATGTTGTTTTTAGATGCCAGTGAATTGACTCTGACTCATAGTGACCCTATGCACAACAGAATAAACATGACCTGGTCCTGTATCATCCTCCGACGTGTTGCTATGTTTGAACTCATTGTTGCTGCACTGTGACAATCCATTTCCTTGAGGGTCTTCTTTTTTTCTGACCCTCTACTTTACCAAGCATGTTGTCCTTTTCCAGGACTCTATCTCTCCCTAAGAGCATAGGTCTAAAGCATGTGAGATGAAGTCCTGCCAGCTGAGGTAGTTAGTTTATTGTGCCAACCTGGCCGATAAACACATGTGGAGTTAATTGAAGGGCAGAGGGATAAATGGCTTAGTGAGCCTCGCCTTTCCAGTTCTTGGGTCTCTTGCTTTCTGATGATCGGACCAGGGTGCAGCCACCTTAGCCAGTACCCTGCTTCATCTGGCAAGGCTCACTTCCTGCAAGACATCCCTGAGGAGAAGCCACACGGACCTACCCTGATGCAGTCCTGGGTGCTGGAGCAGCTGTGTGGAGACCCCTGTCAGTGCTGAGATGCTTACACGTTCACTGATCATGCAGTCAGCATCAGAGTATGTGTTTTGTGAGATGGAGGAGGACTTTGTGGATTGGTGTCAGACATATGGGCTAATGTTGGACTTGTGGGCTTGGGCAGCACTGGGTTGGGATGTTTTCTTCCTATGCACTTAACCATTATATAAAACTCACTCTTATACATGAGTTTCTGTGGATTTGTTTCTCTAAAGTACCTAGACTAGTGCACTAGCCTTGCTTCTAAGGAGTGCTCAGGAACCCTGGTGGTGGATACATATTGGGCTACTAACTGCAAGGTCAGCAGTTCAAAACCACCAGCCAGCTCTGAGGGAGAAAGATGAGGCTCTCTACTCCCATAAAGAGTTACAGTCTGGGAAACTCCCAAGGGCAGTTCAACAACACAGTCCTATAGGGTTGTTATGAGTTGGAATTGACTGAATGATAGTGAGTTTGGTTTAGAGAAGAGTGCTCTAGTTGTTGTACTTTCTTTAAGAGATTTGTTTGTTCTTCAGGCAGTCCATGGTACTCGCAGTATTGGGCACCAGCACTATAATTCAAATGCATCAATTCTTCTTCAGTCTTCCCTATGAATTTTCCATATCTTATATAAGTTTTTATATATAAGATATATATATATCTTATATATATAAGATATATATAAGA
>NW_022103896.1:74869652-74880412 GCF_000313985.2 Echinops telfairi | reverse complement strand
TTCCAACTCACTGCAACACTATAGTTCAGTGTAGAACTGCCCTTTTGGGTTTCCAAGACTTTAAATCTTTATAGGAGTAGACAGCCTCATCTGTAGGAGCCGTTGGTGGTTTAAAACTGCTGACCTTGTGGTTAATGACTCAATTCATAGCTCTTTGGGCCACCAGCACTCCTACATGCATATAAATTGATTGAAAATACCATGATTTGAGTGATATGCTTCTTGGTCAAGGGTTCATACAATAGTCATCAGTAAATGTCGGTGAACAGAACAAGGGGATGAATACAATCTTGATTCATTGTGTTACCCAGTTCCAACACAAAATAGTGACGGAGGTGAGAGGTAAAGATCAGAGACTGAATATCATCCATGGTCAACCTTCCTTCAAGAATTCTCTAGGGAAGCTTCATAAGATTCTGGAACTCATTAGGAAACCATGACCACATGCCAGTGTGTCTATCTGCTTCTTCCATGTCAATGTATCAGCCTTTTTTTAAGATCTTCAAGAAGGAGGTAACAATTTGCAAAATATGGTACAAGTAAGCAAATTTAATTTATTCCTTGGTTCTCCTCTACTGAGTTCTAGCAGAAGACCTTGCATCAAAGAAATAAACACAAGTTAAAGTTGTGTCTTCTTTCTCTAAGAAAAAATAATACACAAGCTGCCAGTTCTTAGTTCTGAATGTATTTCCAAATAGGTGGGTGTAAAAGAAGATTGGCTGCACTTTATTACCTTAAAGCTCTGCTTCCAACCACTAGATTACAATCAGCTTCTTAAGATGCTGATAGAAATCTCTCAAAACAGTGACATGGTGCTTAACAGAAAAGCTCTTCTTAGAAGGCAAAGCTCTCTGGAATGATATCACATTGGCGAGAGGCCTTCATTTCTTGCAGTACAGCATCCATCCAAGAAATATTCTCTCCAAGAATAATGTTGCCAAGAATAATATGGGCAAACAAGTTGGCGTTCACGAAGTTTGAAGGTAACCCAGAAACTGAAAACCTCCAGCCACTCACTGCAGAGGAAGACACACAACCCCATTTCTTATCTGCATCATCTATCATCTACCTATAAGGTTTATCTAGCTCATTACTGACCAGTGAAAACTGTCTCTGAGCATGGTAGATTTGTTGAGGAAAGTATACACATCAGTTGGAGACTGGGTGAAATCTGGTTCTCTTTAAAACAATACCTTCCAATGATGTTGGATTAGATCCTACAAGGTCTCTATGCTACTTTATGGTTGAAGATAGAACCTAAGCACAAAAGTCCCCTACAGGATTTCAGCCCCCAATCCAGTAGAAGGACATATTTGATAAAGTTTATTTAAAATGTCTTTTATCAAGTTTTCAAATGTCCTTAGGATAGGGAGCATGGGGACTGACCAAAGGTTATGATCACAGACTATTTCCTAAAGCCGTTTTAACAAGAACAGGGTAATGTGGTCAGTATTAAGAGATTTAGATATAGACTGGGTATTGTTATACTACACTCCCTTCAATGTGATGATAAGAGTATCCTAACTCATAGAAATGAATGTAAAGATCGTGCAGGACTGGGCAATATTTCATGCTATTGTACATAGTGTCACTATGAGTTGGAACACAACAACAACTAGCAACACCAATATATCCTAGCCAACATTTTCTAAACTCATTTTCCATAACACCCTCAGAACTTCATTAATACCCACAATCTCCCCTAGCTAGAATAGCTCCTTGCTAAAAAGAAAAAAAAGGTCTATTCTCTTAAAAAGTAATTTTATTTTAAAACATATGTGTGGGGGTACCAAAAAAAAAAATAACCTGGACTTGTACTGGGTGGAGCTGAGCTTTCTTAGTACACATTTTTCCCCTAGGTGAGTATCAAGCAACTCACTCTCAGTGCATCCAGTGGCATCACCTGGGAAGGTTCTCTCTGGTCACAGTGAATTTTCTCGTAAAAGCCATTTCACTCAAACCTCATTTTTTGTGATAGCTGATTTAAGAGAACAGCATGTGGCTGTGAAATTTTGTTTCCTGTTTTGGGAAAATGCCACAGAAAGCATTGTGATGTTGAACATAGCTTACAAGGCAGCGTTATGGGAAAAACTCAAGTGAGTGAGTAGTTTCCTTGTTTAAAAAAAAATGAAATGTCAATTGGTGATAAACCTCATCAATTCACAAACGGATGAAAATGTCAAATCATAGTGTATTTGGAATTTGTTCCACCAGGTCAGACTGTTAACCACACTTTATATTTAGAGGTTCTGAAAAGACTGCATAACAGTGTGTTACCAAAAAAGACCTGATTTGTGGCAGATGGGGGACTGGTTTTGCCACCACAACAATGCTACCATCGCAGAGTGCCAGTTTTTGGCAAAAAAACAGCATGTCTCTCTTTCCCCACACACCTGACTCGCCTGACCTTGCTCGGTGAAAGTCCTTTTTGTTTCCACAAATGAAGAGGGACATGAAAGGTCAGCAATTTGACAATGTAGAAGAGGTGAAGAAAAATATGAGGGAGGTGCTGTCAGCCATCCAAACAGATGAGTTTGAAAAATGTCTCCAAGAATTGAATCACAGATTTGACAAATGTATTAAGTATAATGGAGAGTACTTTGAAGGTGATAAGGTTGTTCTGTAAAAAAAATTTTAATACATAGCTTTGAAAAAAATTCTAAGTTTTTGTGGGGGGAGTACTCCCTCATATATTCTACCATTGTTCCCTAAAGTATGTGTTTTAGTACACTGGACTAATTAGTAATTTACGTTTAAAAAAATCTCACTGCCATCAAGTCAATTCTCATTCATGGTGACACTAAAGGACAGGATTTCCAAGATTGTTACTCTTTACAGAAGTAGAAAGCTTCAGTTTTCCCCAGCAGATCAACTGGTGGTTTTCAACTTCATGGTTAGCAACCCATCACAGCACTCACTATACCACCAGAGCTCCTCAGTAATTTGTTATGAACCTATTAATGACTGCGTTAATACAATTTTTAGGTAGACAATTTAAATTCTAGGAAGAGTTTACTGCCCTAGCCTAATACTGATGATTCTATCTGCATGTTCTAGGCTGCATTTCAAAAGCCAAGTTTGCAGCTATTTTATAGCAAGGTTTGTGTTAAAGAAGATTGGCAAAACTCTGTAAAAAATGTTATTCATTGCAATCACAAAATCATGAGGAAAAATAAGAAAAATGGGCAAAGAGAAAATATCTAAATACGTTTTAAAGGAGATGAAAGACCGTTGAGATATAAAGATAAGACAAAGGCAAACTTTCAGATTTCCACATTCATAAATAAGCAGTCCTCATTCACACCCATTATCTATGGCACTGAGAAGCCCTCAAGCCTCCCAAGGAGTATTGACCCTACTTCATACGTTAATTATAAGAGGAAGTGTACTTCTTGCCTGGTATATAACTAGTTAGATTTCTAGTTTTCCATCTCACTGCTCTAAGGAATCATTTATGTTGGCTCAAGTCACCAGAGACTAATGGATATTTCCCACTCCATAAACCAGAAGCCACATTCATGTGTTTTGATGGAGAGGCTGTGGAGGGTAACATTTATATAAGGTTTTCTACATACTGAAATCTATTGTTCACCACCAACACTGATTGAATACACTCCCATGTGTAAAGTAAGTGGACCTACATAGTTTTTAAGTGCTGGTCACCTTAATACTTAGGAAAATGCAAATGGATCTGGTACTGGGTACAAAGCAGCATCAAATAAAATGAAGAAACCTCAAGCTGCAGTAACACTAAGCCCTGGGTGAAAATACATTTGAGCAAATAACCTGGAATTCTCAGTAGTCTGCTCAGATTCCCAGGGCAAAGACGTAATGACCAGCTTTCCAGAACTAGGGTCTGATTGTTGTTGTTGTTGTTGTTGTTGTTGTTGTTAGTTTCCAACTCATAATGATCCTATGTACACACCCTAGTACAAAGCCCTGCCCGGTCTTGCCCCGTCCTCACAAATGCTATGGTGGAGCCCATTGTTGCAGTTCCTGTGTCAATCCATCTCAAGGGTCTTCTTTTTATGGTGCCCCTTCCTTTACCAAGCATGATGTCCTTTCCAGGGACTTATCTCTTCTGATAACGTTCCCAAAGTATGTGAGACGGCGTCTCTTCATACTTGTTTCTAAGGAGCATTCCGTCTATACTTCTTCCAAGACAGATTTGTTTGTTCTTTTGGCCATCCAAAGCACTTTCAATATTCTTCAGCACCATCATTCAAATGCATGGATTCTTCCTCGGTCTTCCTTATTCATCGTCCAACTTTCACATGCATATGAGGTCATTGAAAATACCATGGCTTGGGTCAGGTGCACCTCAGTCCTCAAAGAAGCACCGTTGCTTTTTAACACTTTAAAGAGGTCTCTTGCAGCAAATTTGTCCAGTACAATGCATCAGTTGATCTCTTGCTGCACCTAGGTTTGATTAGATCATTTCAACTTAATTTCATCAGATCTTGTCTATATTCTGGGAGAGAGATGGGAATCGCCATTAACTCAAAGTTGGTTCTTATGAAGTAGAGGTCAGACATACCTCCACTCTTCAATTCTTTCACGATTTCTGACACCAGCCATCCTCCCCACACCACTTTTCATTTCTCTGCTGCATTAGAAAATTCAGTGCAGTGGCCACACAAAACTCACGCACCATATTCATTATTATGGGGTGAATATGATCAAAAAGTAAATAAGCTACAATTCAAGAATGGGATCGTTAGAAAAAATAAGACACAACTTAGAAGGAAAGATACAGTTCTTCCATCAGGACAGCTTCCAACTAATGTAGTGTTGACCTTCTTCTTAGCAGTTTCTATGTGCATATAGTCTTCCTCCTGGCTGTGCCCACTGCCAGGCCTTCTTTTCAGTCTCTGCTCCATCCAAGTAAGTGTTACGGCTTTTGGTTCCACTGATACCCATCTCCCCTAGCAAGCATCCTGCCCAAAGGTACTCAGCTCTCTCTCACTTCATGAACGAGCAAGTCTAGTGCAACTGCCTCACACTGGTCCTCTGGTTTTGTTGCTTATATTGCTGCCACCCTTTCTCCGTCTCGTGGCTCTACTGCAGTTGGCACCATTACTCACCATCTCATTCCATTGGCAGTGTTCTAATTCTCTTTCCTGCTTTTAGAAAGTTCTCGATGCAGGAACCCCATGTCCAAAGAACATGTTCTACTCCATACTCTTCTTCGATAGTAATAAGTTTCCCTTTGACTTCAGTGAGATTGGCTTTTGTGTAAGTCAATTTGAAGGCATGGCCCTCCCTCTGTAACTGACCAATTACTTCAGTAGAGAATAATCACTTAATTTGCATAATTCTAGACCAATTTCCACAATGTCATATAATCCTATTGAGTGGCTTTTGAACATCCTATTTGTATAGACTTTCAAGACTATGGCCTACATCATAATCTTGGGAATGTAGAAATGCTGGAGAGCTTAGAGAGAGACTGGAACCCTCATATATTGCTGATGGGTCTGTAAATGTATACAACTGTTGTTGAAAAGGATATGGTGCCACGTAAAGTAACTGGGAATAGAAATCCCATATGATCTAGCTAAACCTCTGATGAGTGTATACCCAAAAGAAGTAAGAGATAGAGCATGAACAGACGTTTGCACTTCCATGCTTATCACAGATCTGTTTACAATAACAAGAAACTGAAAACAGCCCTAAAATCCATGAATGGATAAAGAAACTTTGGAACATATGCCCAATGGAATATTATGGATCACGAAAATACAATGATTAGACCTGAAAACTTCACACCGTGGATGGATCTGGAGAGCTTTATGCTAAGTGAAGTCAGTCAATCAAAAAAGGACACATATTGTATGAGATTATTATTATAAAGATAAACACCAAGACAAAGACTGCCATACCTAAGAGAACAAACTTTGGAGGTTCCCAGGTGAGAGACAGCAAGGGTGGGAAGCTTACCCAATGGATTAGAAAGTAGACAAGTCGAAAGGATCAGGTATCAGGCATCATCAGAACAAAAAAGCATATCATTGTAAATGAGGGTGAGTGCAGAGTGGAGACTCAAAACCCATCGGAAGGCATCTGGACATCCCCTTACTGAAGGGTTGTCAGGAGGAGATGAGCCTGTCAGGGTGCAGGGTAGCAATAATTAAACATATAACTTTCCTCTAGTTCCTGAATGTTTCCTCCCCGCTCCCACTCTCATGATCCCACTTCTACCTTACAAACCTGGCTAGACCAGAGGATGTACACTGGTACAGATAGGAATTGGAAACACAGGGAATCCAGGACAGATGATCCCTTCAGGACCAGTGGTGAGAGTGGTGATACTGGGAGGGTGGAGGGAGGGTGAGGTGGAAGGAGGGAACTGATTACAGGGATCTACATATAACTTCCTCCCTGGGGGCCGGACAACAGAAAAGTGGGTAAAGGGGGACGTCGGACGGTGTAAGATATGACAAAACAATAATTTATAAATTATCAAGGGTTCATGAGGGAGGGGGAAGTGGGAAGGGAGGGGGTAAAATGAGGAGCTGACGCCAGGGGCTTAAGTGGAGAGCAAATGTTTTGAGAATGATGAGGGCAATGAATGTACTAATGTGCTTTACACAATTGATGTATGTATGGGTTGTGATAAGATTTGTATGAGCCCCTAATAAAATGATAAAAAAGAAAACAGACGGCGCCATCTTGCCCTGTACAACTCCTCTCGTAATGACTGAACAATTGACCTGCATGGTTGATGGGTTATATGCTGATAAAACTGCTTAAAGGAAAAAAAAAAAAGGTTGACAAGTATGGAATCAGGAGTAAGGAAGAAAAGGAAAGGAGATCTCAGGGCAGAGGGCAGGGGATAGAATGTGAGGCTGGGGGGTGGATGAGTGGTTTGAACTCGTGAATTCAGAGTATATAGTCTAAAATGTAAAAAACCCCTACCTAATTTATAATCACCCATTCCTTCTAAAAAGAATATCATTTTTGGAGAAATACAATTTAAGACCAAAGATGCCATAAGTAAAAGAAACTCATTGCACTGCAATAGTTAAAGAACATCATCATTGCCTACTAGTTTCTACCAAAAATACCGACTTTGCACTATAATGAATCCATTTTTCATTAATACCCGCACAAATTTTTTTAAATAAATACCCAAGCTTTATCCTACAAATGTTTAAAATATCACCAAAATGACAAATGGAGAAGAGGGAAGAGAATCAAAACAATCATTTAATTTTTCTCAGGTTTAAAATTGGCTAAATATTGAAATTATGAAAAACTCCATTTGCCTAATATTAGAATTATGAATAACTTTTCATTTTCTGACTGATAACTTTAATCACTGATCTTCTTTCTGGATGTAAGGCTAAACATCTATAACTCAGCCAGGAGACTGTACACTCAATAGGACCATCATCTACCCCACTGAGCAGTACAGTCATATTTTAAGAAAAGAAAACCCCAATCATACTTCTGTGCACCAACAAATCAGCACAAAAATAAAATGAATAATTATTAATCCTAAATTCATATTTTTTTAAATTATTTTATTGGGGGCTCGTACAACTCTTATCACAATCCATGCATACATGCATTGTGTCAAGCATATTTGTACATTTGTTGCCATCATCATTCTCAAAACATTTTCTTTCTACTTGAGCCCTTGGTATCAGCTCCTCATTTTTCCCCTCCCTCCCTGTTCCCCATTCTCTCATGAACCCTTGAAATTTATAAATTATTATTATTTTGTCATGTCTGACATTGTCCGTATCTCCCTTCACCCACTTTTCTGTTATCCATCCCCCAGGGAAGGGGTTATATGCAGATCTTTGTAATCAGTTCTCCCTTTCTGCCCCACCCTCCCAGTATTGCCACTCTCACCACTGGTCCTGAGGGGTTCATCTGTCCTGGATTCCCTATGCTTCCAGTTCCTGTTTGCCCCAGTGCACATCCTCTGGTCTAGCCAGATTTGTAAGGTAGAATTTGGATGGTAGTAGGGGGAGGAAGCATTTAAGTAGAGGAAAGTTGTATATTTCATCATTGCTACACTGCACCCTGACTGGCTCATCTTCTCCCCATCACCCTTCTGTAAGGGGATGTCCACTTGCCTACAAATGGGCTTCATGTCCTCACTCCACACTCCCCCTCACTCACAATGATATGAGTTTTCTATTCTTTAATACTTGATCCCATCCACACCTCATGATCGCACAGGCTGGTGTGATTCATCAATGTGGGCTTTGTTGCTTCTGAGCTCAATGGCCACTTGTTTACCTTCAAGCCTTTAAGACCCCAGATGCTATATCTTTTGATAGCCAGGCACCATCAGCTTTCTTCCCCACATTTGCTTATGCACCCACTTTGTCTTCAGGGATCGTGTCAGGAAGGTGAGCGTCATGGAATGCCAGTTTAATGGAACAAATTGTTCTTGCATTGAGAGAGTACTTGAGTGGAGGCCCAATGTCCATCTGCTACCTTAATACTAAACCTATAAATATATGCACATAGATCTATTTCCCCATCATCATATACAAATATATTTTGTATTTCAACCTCTATAAATGCCCTTTGCCTCCTCAATCATTCCTTGATTTCTATTTACTTTCCTCTTGTCCCACTATCATGTTCAGC
This sequence comes from Echinops telfairi, assembly GCF_000313985.2. Lineage (NCBI taxonomy): Eukaryota > Metazoa > Chordata > Mammalia > Afrosoricida > Tenrecidae > Echinops > Echinops telfairi. The sequence goes on along the minus strand of NW_022103896.1, from coordinate 74,871,802 downwards.
CTTCATTTGTAATTCAGTAATTCCTCTAGGTTACATTGCCCTTGATCAAGTCCCACCAGGCCTCCTACACCCTCCTCGCCACCGATTTTGGATCACTTGTTGTTCCCTTGTCCCTGGGTTTGTTAACACCCACTTCCTTTCCTCCGCCTCCCCCTCTCCCATGTCCCTGCAGAACCATTAGTCCTGTTGCTTTCTCCTCCAGATTTTTCATCCCACCTATCTTGTCTAGATAGACCTGCAGAGATAATAATATGCACAAAAACAAGACAGAGCAAAACAAAGCAAAAAAAAAGAAGAAAGAAAACAAAGAACAACAACAAAAAAAAAACCAATGACAAAAAAAAAAAGAAAAGCCCGTAAATAGTTCAAGGTCTGTTTGTTGACTTTTAGGAATATTTTCTGGTCGAGTCTGATGGAGTACCACACCCTAGCCCCAAAGTCTATTTTTGGTATTCCCTGAGGACTTCGTTGTTCTGTTCCACTTGCTGTTTCGTTGCACGCCCTTAGTGGTTTGCCTCAGTGTGGTGGGGTCAGATTGGGCACAATTCCCACACTGTGTCTCCAGTGTTGTCCCATGTAAGGATAGGGGTCAGCGAGGGATGCTGTGTCTTATAGTGGGACCAGCCATATGGTAAGAAACTCCAAATTCATGTACTTGTGGCTTTTTGTTTTTATGTTTAACTTTTATTGTTTCTTTGTTATCTACTGAGTTCATAAATTCTAAGAGGGCATTAACCAGAAAGTTAACTCTATTGCCTACAATGTCAGCAATAACACCAGAAGCCCAGTTATTGGTACCCTCCAACATCAGCAGGCTATCCAATCAAGTGACTATTTAATTCATCTATTGTAGAATGATCCTATGAAGTGGTGCTGAATCTAGGCTTTTTCTATGTCTGAATCAGCACTGAGGAGGTTAGATCTATCTGAAGAAAGATCCTCCACAATTTTGGGAGAGTCATTTACCCAGCACTATGGAGACACTGTCTTTGTTTTGGTGGTGGGTGGAAGTGGCAGATGGGACTTAACTTTTTTTTTAATTAGTGTTTTGTGAACCAGGGTAGTCATCATTTCTTAAAAAGATATTATTGTTGTCTTTTTCCTTATAGTAAATGACAATTTTGCTTTTTATCTTCTCTCTAGCTCTGAAATAAATCTTCAGTATGGAAACCAAAGAATTAAAGAAAGCTCTATGAGAGAGCGACTTGTCTGGTTCATTGCTACATCACCATCCTTTGAGTTCTAAATGTCACTGGATGAAAAAAATTTGATTACACAACTTTTTTAGCAACAGTTTAATAGCTACAGTATGGTCCTTTGTCAGTCCAACTAAGGCCAAAGACTCAAAACACAGAATCTATATCCTTTAATCGTTCTTTATTTTTTTCTATCAGACAATTATGTGGACATATGTGAAAGCAGAGAGGTAGCAAAACAGAGGAAGGCCCTCAAGAAGATGGATTGACTGGACTGCAACGGTGACCTCAAGCATAGGAACACTTGGAGAATGGTCAAGCCCAGGCAGTGTTTCGTGCTGCTGTGTATAGAGTCGCTCTGGGTCAGAACTGACTTGATGGCACCTAACAGCAACAGCATGTGAAACTCTTGTGGGGTTAAGAAGTCATTTGTGAATGCTGATACATTGTGAAAATTATAATCCATATCACTAAACAATTTATATAAAATTGTTAAATGGGAACCTCATTTACTGTTTACAAAACATTTTATAAAATGTTTTAGGACACATCTGTGTTCTAACTTCTAGAATGGAAATCTTTCATAAAAGCAATGAGAAGATGGGAGGAACTGCCAAAATTTTTTCTTTCCAAAATTCTGGAAAATAGGAATTTGTGAAAGTCTGCTTTTTCAAGAAATTAGTTAAATCTTGATAAGAAAAAAGTCTTCCAGTCAAGTCTGATGGGGTGCCACGCTCTGACCCCAGAGTCTGTCCTTTGTACTCCCTCGAGAGCTCCCTGCTCTGCTCCACCAGGGATAAGGGATCAGGCATCAAAGAATAAAAAATCATATCATTGTAAATGTGGGTGAGTGCAGAGTGGAAACTTAAAGCCCATCGGTAGGCATCTGGACATCCCCTTACTGAAGGGTTGTCAGGAGGAGATGAGCCTGTCAGGGTGCAGGGTAGCAATAAT
>NW_022103896.1:74867418-74868667 GCF_000313985.2 Echinops telfairi | reverse complement strand
GAGGGCAATGAATGTACAAATGCGCTTTACACAATTGATGTGTGTATGGATTGTGATAAGAGTTGTATGAGCCCCTAATAAAATGATTAAAAAAAAAAAAAAAGAACGAGAAGTTCCCTTCTCTGAGCACGTTTTTATTGGACCTGGTTCAGAGTTCCCTGGAATAAAAGAACCCTAACTACAGGGTAAACCAAACTCACTGTCATTGAGTCAAGGAGTCTGATGGCATAGTCAGGCTTACAAGTTGGGCTCCTAACTTGAAGTTCAACAGTTCAAAACCACCAGCTGCACCATGGGAGAAAGACAGGGCTTTCTAATCCCATAAAGAGTTATAGTCTCAGAAACTCACAGTGGTAGTTCTACCCTGCCCTATAGGGTCACTATGAGTTGATATCGACTTTGTTTTTGTTTTTTTGTATCTACAGGGTATTTCCTAAAAACAATCCATGACAATTGTTTAATATTGCTACTACCTGCAACAGGGTTAACAGTTGGGGGCTAACAAGAGACTGACCTTTCCCTCCCCACTCTCCAAAAGAATTACAAGGACAAACTGAGGAGTTCAAGATTCATCTCAAATTGTGAAGCACTGAAATATACCTGGTAATCTAGACAGGTTGGATGCGTGCCTGAGGCTATACATATGTCCACAAAAGACTAAAGAAAGCCCTGGTCTGTTACATCTGAATTACCTTGAAATTCTACCCAAGCAGAGAGTGAAGACTAGGGCTGAGTTGAAAACCGCTTGGGTGAGTCTTCAAGACACGCCCCAGAACACACTCAGAGCCTACCAGCAAAGAGCAGGAGACTTACTGGCTCAAGGCATTTATGGAAATCACTACCCAATGATTAGCGGACCACTAAACTGGCCAAAAGGAAAAAAAAAACACATGAGGAAGAATATAGACTTCACAAAATTAATTTGGGAAAAAAAAAACAGCAACAAAAAGCTTTGACTAAAGTGAGAATTTAATATACAGAGTTGTCATATGACATTCTTTTATTAAAATAATTGTATTTATTTATTTGTTCTTCTCAATAGATGAAGGGGCTTCAAAAACTTCAAAGAATGGAATTCATCCATGGTAACACTTTGATTGTGGCCCAATTAGTCTGATTTTAGCCCAATTAGTCTATGTTATACTTCTAATCTAGAACTATGAGATTTTTTCTTACTGTGCTGTGTTAGTCTGGGTAGACTAGAGAAACAAATTCATAGACACACATATGTTTATAAGGGAGAGGTTCA
>NW_022103896.1:74864726-74866358 GCF_000313985.2 Echinops telfairi | reverse complement strand
AAAAGGGAGAAGTGTAATCAAGGAGAAGGTGAAGGGTAAACTTCTAGGGGTATTGATTATTAATTTAAACTGATAGTTACAAAGTTGATGGTCCAAAATATAACCCTCTCCTAATTTACAATTTTAAAAATTAGTAAAAAAGTGTTCCCAAGCCACATCCTTTATCCCACTTCTGAAACCATCTGAGCAACATGCCTATTCCCAAACTGAAAAAATCATGAAAATGTATAAAACTTTTGAGTAAAGTCTTTTCCAGTAACATTTTTTATGTTAAATTACAGAGCAAACATTGGCCACCCTTTATAGAGACATGCTTGCTATGCACAAACTGAGATGATGGGGCCATACATTCATATACTATTTCAGATTTGTTGCAATAAACCGATAAATTTTCTTAGACTACACTTTCCTTTATTTTGCAATCCATCATATGAAAGTTTACTATATTTATCAGCTATCTAAAAGTAAACTATAAAAAGTGAGTAACTATTAGGGTTGAATATAAGAAGGTTTTAGTTGTCCATTAGTTTTTAAGATTATACAGAGTTCAAATATTTTTTCTTTTTTAAATCATTTTATTGGGGGCTTGTACAAATCTTATTACAATTCATACATACATCCATTGTGTCAAGCACATTTGTACATTTTTGCCATCATCATTCTCAAAACATTTGCTTTCTACTTGAGCCCTTGGTATCAACTCCTCATTTTTCCCTCCCTCCCTGTCCCCTCCCCCATGAACCCTTGATAATTTATAAATGATTATTATTTTTGTCATATCTTACACTGTCTGTGAGTTCAAATGTTTGAGGCACCTCAGCTATCAAAAAATATAGTATCTGAGGTATTAAAGGCTTGAAGATAAACAAGCGGCCATCTAGCTGAGAAGCAAGAAAGTCCACATGTAGGAAGCACACCAGCCTCCGTGATCATGAGGTGTCGAAGGGATCAGGTATCAGGCATGAAAGACCCAGAACAAAAAATCATATCAATGTGAATGAGAGGGGGTGCAGAGTGGGGACCCAAAGCCCATCTGTAGACAATAGGACATCCCCTCAAAGAAGGGTCACAAGGAGGAGATGAGCCAGTCAGGGTGCAGTACAGCACCAATGAAACATACAACTCTCCTCTAGTTCTTTAATGTTTCCTCCCTTCACACTAACATGATCCCAATTCTACCTCATAAATCCAGCTAGACCAAAGGATATACACTGGTATAGATAAGAACTAGAAACAGTGGGAATCCAGGACAGATAAGCCCCTCAAGACCAATAATGAGAGTAACAATACCAAGTGGGGAAGGGGAAGGTAGGGGGAGAACAGAGGAACCGATCACAATGATCTACATATAACCCCCTCCCTGGGGGATGAACAACAGAAAAGTAGGTGAAGGGAGACACTGGTCAGTGTAAGACATGAAAAAATAACAATTTATAAATTTTCAAGGGGGAGGGAGGGAGGGCAGTGGGGAAGGGAGGGGAGAAATTGAGAAGCTGCTATCAAGGGCTCAAGTAGAAAGAAAATATTTTCAGAAGTATGATCGCCACAAATGTACAAGCATGCTTGACACAATGGTTGGATATATGGATTGTGACAAGAGCTGTATGAGCCCCCAATAAAATGACTTTTTTT
>NW_022103896.1:74849177-74863491 GCF_000313985.2 Echinops telfairi | reverse complement strand
AATAGTTCCAGGTCTATCTGTTGACCTTCAGGAGTTCTTTCCAGTCAAGTCTGCTGGGTGCCACACCCTGACCCCAAAGTCTATTTTTGGTATATTTGGGGACTTCATTGCTTTGCTCCCCTTGCTGTTCTTTTGCACACCCTTAGCGTTTCGCCCCAACAACACACCATCTTAATTCAAAAGTTACCTCCATTCTAGATTAGTCACGTAACCTCCTGATTAGCCCTCTTCTTCATCCACTTTTAAATTCATCAATTTTCAGGTTACATAATGCTTAAATCCATGGATGTAACCCACCTCACTTGAAGTCTTTACGATAATCTAATCGGGCTCTCCATTATCTCATGTATCTCTTCTTCTAAACCTCTCCCCTCTCTGCACCCAGACACACTATCTTCTCCCAGTCCTCAAATACATCAGACACACTTCCACATTACAACCTGGACATTTATTGGGCCATCTGTGCAGGATGCTTCCCCCACCCCAGGTACATCTCTCATTGGTTCAAATCGTTATTCAAGATGCACCTTCTCAGTAAGGCCTTCCCTAGCCACTCTACGATATCTGATCATCCCCAACATTTTACATCTTGTTTCCTCATGTATTGTTTCTGAAATTATCATCACATTTTCATTCATGCATTATCATTTGTCTTCTTCATAGAATATAAGGCCCTTGGGGGCTGAGATTTTAATTTCTATTTTTTGTCTCTTGGGTGCACAGTGCACCCCAGTGCATAGGCAAGAGTCAGGCGGCATGCCAAGCACAGAGTGCTCAACAGATCTATCATCTATCTTCAGTGAAAGCACACAGGGGGTACTATTAAAAAGAAGGCAGAGGGGGCTGACAGGTTTGAGGGGGAGATGGAGTTATCCTTAAGAAGAAAAATTGTCCTTAGATACAATAATAATGTGCTCGTCCTATTGTGAAGGTTTCTACAACAATCTAATTCTTATTCATCCTTCAAGCCCAAGTCATGTCTCACACTCTTTATAAATCTTTCCTGATACACCTAGTCTTCAGGCATTCTTTCGTGTGCACACTCACTCATCTCCTAAACCCTTACAATCAACATTAATCACTTGGTCCATAAAGTGTAGTTAATTAGCTGTATGTATGCATTTGGGTTCATAGATATACAGGCTGTATAATATAGATTATACAGCCTAATTTTCATCTTTTTGAGAACATGACTCTCATCGGATACCTCTCTGTTAGTTCACCTCCCCCTACTGAGAATTCATCTGCCTCTGTGTATATCTGGTCCATTTTTGCTGGCTATAGGGAGACCTAAACATAAAGATGTTTAGAAAAGCCAAGCTTCATCCGTGTTCAGAGATCTGGGCACTCCAGGGGATCTCCCCGGGACACTTCCCTGAATAGAAAAGGGAAGCCACAATGGCAAGATTAGGTATGGAGATTTTCTTTCTTATAAAAGCTGTTTCCAGTGCCCATTCCAAATGCAGGTAAAAGATGTTCGGAGTCGGCTTTTCATGGCATGTTACTTTAGCTGCATCCTCCAAACTCCTGGGTTGTCCGTAGATCATGGAAGCTATCCCTGGTAAAAACTGAAAAAACGAACTCACTGCCTTTGGATCAATTCCACTTCGTAGCAACCCTATAGGACAGAGCAAAACTGACCCCTTGCGTGTCTGACACTATAACTCTTTACAGGAACGGACAGTCTCATTTTTCTTCTGCAGAGCAGCTAGTGGGGTCGAACTTAGCAGCTCACTGTGTAGCCAACTCTGCCATCATTCTAATAGGAGTCTAGCACAGCACGTAGCATTGGAAACTTGACTGTTACTGTTAGCTGTCATTGAGTTAAGCCTGACTCATAGTGACCCCATGCTTCCTGATGCTGGTGCCATCTCTATGAGCAGTTATAATTCAAATTATTGTGATCCACAGGAATTTCACTGATTTGCTGAAATAGATCACCAGGCTTTTCTTCCTAGTATCTTGGAATGTCAGAGGAAATCAGCCTCCAACAACTGAAGGGTCAGAAGGCACAAAGGTAAGCCAATAATATATAAAGATTACAGTAAAGTCATGGAGGATAAAAAAGATAGGAGAGAGAGTAAAATAAAGGAGTCAGACAAATTTTATGGTTGCATGCTCACCTCAGCTCCTCTTGATGGACCACGTGGAACTGAGAGATAGCCTTTATTATCTTGGGACACTTACAGGTAGCCTTAAGACATGCAAATACATGCAAATACTCACAAGGTGAGTAGTATCTACATTAAGGTCCCTGAGATCACAGGTGAGGAAACCTAATACCTGCACCAGGGGAAGATACAAGGGGGTTGGGGTCACGACGGGAAGAGAGAGCAAAAGGATAATGTCTGCTTCTATAAGGAGGTAGAATCAACCATGTGCTCACTTTAAGGCAACAAAGCTGTTAGGGGAGAATTCGTGGGAATGATATTTAAAGCAGGATGATGTATTTGGAATTTACCTCTAATTACAAAAGTGGAGGCTTTCCTACCGTGGAATACCAGCTTTCCAGATTCCCTCTGTTATAAGTTAGGGGATATAGTCCCTCTCGGTGTTAGTTTCCCATCTTGGAAGCTCCGCTGAAACCTACTCAGCATCATAGAAACATGCAATCCTCCACTGACAGACAGAAGATAGCTGTGCATTGATCAGGAATTGAACTCAGCTCTCCAGAAAGGAAGGCAGGAATTTTGCCACTATCCCCAAGATTATAGCCCTTACCTTTCAGGTGACTATCTAAACTCACCTCCATGTTATAATAGTCAACCATTTCAGGTTAAAAAGGCAGCACTTACCCAAGGATACAGTTCAGAAGCTTAGGAAAGAATGAGGCAGGACACCCAGGGAGGAGGCAGGATAAGCCATGATACATTGAACGGATCACAATAGATGGGTTCAATCGGAATGTGTATGGATTGTTGGATTTAAAAATATGACCTGCTCTTCACCTAACTCAGAATCTTTTTCTTTTTTTCTTTTTTCTTTTTTTTTAGTTAAAAGAAGAAGAACTTTACCACAAAACCACAATGACCCTCAAAAGCTAGACTGGAACAAGCAAATATAGGAAAACAGAAAAGTAATCCAGTAAGAGCAAATTTGACAGATAACTCTTCTGTATGCATCTAAATGAAGCTGAAGATAACTTCCAGTAATTTTATATTACTAAAAAAAGCTTCCTTGCAATTATGTTTGTTTTGTCAGCCAAAGCTTACATTATATTTCTACTTATTACAACTACTTCACCACAAATAATCTTGTACAACAGACGTTTTCCCCTCGTCCTTGTCCACTTAACAGCCGCCCTCAACAAGAAGCTACCTAATGGTGTGTCCCTGGTATCTGTGTGCCAGATGAACGGACAGTGTCAGCTGAACCGCACTGTAACCAGGCTCTTTGGAGGGTGGCAAGCAAGCAGGGCTTTCCCCTTAATCATGCTCTTCTCCCTCTGCCCTAAACCATCTATTAACTACACACCTATTAAAGTCACCACTAAATCATCTACTACACACACACACACACACACACATGCACACAGCTCAGAAGAGGATAACAAGGGAAGGTGTTCTCTGCATGGAAGGAAAGGGCAGTATGCCGCACCCTTGCTCAGGAGGTCTTATAATTGAGCAATTAAAATCCGAGATGCTGAAGTCATGCAATTATGAATCATTCAGGTCTGAGCTGCCCAACAGAGGCAAGTCCTTGAACCTCTCAGCTTCTGCTCTGGCCTCTGGAAAATATCAATTTTAACTTGGTCCCATAACAAGGTTCCGTCTTGGAAACCCAACAGAGCAGTCCTACTCTGTCCTATAGGGTCACTATGGATTTGAAGAGACTCAAAGACAGTGAGCTTGATTTTTTCGTTTGAATTTCACATGAGCCATCACTGGGGGTTGTACATAGTTAATGGACTTGACTGTTGATCAAAAGGTGGGCAGTTCAAGTCTACCCAGAGATGCCTCCGAAAAAAAGGTCTGGTCATGTACTGTTGAAAAACCAGCCACTGAAAACCCAATGGAGTGAGGCTCTTCTCTGACTCACACACATGTGGTCACCTGAATCAAAATGGACAACTTGCTGGCAACTGATTGATTTCATGTTGCATTTGTAAGGATAAAATGTATTGAATGTTCCATAGCACATAGCACTATGCCTGACACAAAAGTTTGTAGTTTGATAAATACTACATAAGACATGTAGCAAAAAGAGAAGCAACAACAAAGTCTACCATCACTCCTGAAAGAGTAAATTTAATATTGAACCCCTTCATTTAGTGGATTGTGACTGGAAGGATCCATTCCAAAGAAAGGTGGCCCAACAAAAGACAAAAATTATTGAAAAGTAACATGTGCAAATAAAATTTTACATGGGAGAGGAGGAGGGGAGAGGAAGGGCCCGGTAAGCTGACTAAGTCAGGGACAGAGGAACAACAAGGAATCTAAAATCAACAGTGAGGAGGGTGTAGAGTGCCTGGTGGTATCTGATTATTCGTAAGGCAGCTGAGAAGAATCACCAAGAGTGAAATGAAGGGTGAACATGATAGAGAGGCAGGAGGAATTTAAAAGGAAATAGAGGAAAGAACTAGGAGGTAAAAGCTATATGGAAATGTATACATATAGACATGTATATATGTAAATATATTTATAAAGATGGGAATATATAGCTATGTATATATATTTATATGTTAAAACACTAAGGTAGCAGATGGGCCTTGGGTTTCCACTTAAGTCTTCCCTCAACACAATAACACCTTGTTCGAATAACATGGTACTGTATGATACTCACCTTCCTAACACCATTGCTGAAGACAAAAGGGTACATAAGCAAATGTGGGGAAGAAAGCTGATGGTGCTCAGCTATTAAAAGATATAGCATCTGGGTTCTTAAAGGCTTGAAGTTAAACAAGCGGTCCACTAGCAGAGAAGTAATAAAGTCCACATGGAAGAAACACCATCAGCCTGTGTGATCACGAGGTGTCAATGGGATCAGGTATCAGAGGATCAAAATCAAACAATTATATCGACTCAAAGGACAGGGGTCAGAGTGGAGACCTAAAGCCCACCTGCAGATAATTGGACATCCCCTCACAGAAGGGCCACATGGTAGGGACCCTTCATCCAGGGGGCAGTGTAGCACTGACAAAACACACAACATTCCTCTAGTTCTTTAATGCTTCCTCACCACCACCCCCATGATCATGGCCCCAGTTTGAACTCATAAATTCTGTTAGACTGGTGTATGTACATTGGTACAGATGAGCTTTTGACACACAGAATCCAGGATAGACAAACCTCTCAGAAACAATAATGGGAGCAATGATTCCATGAGCGTATGGGAAGATTGGGGCCAGGAGGGACTGATAGCAAGAATGAATGCATAACCCCCCTTGAGGGGGGCAAATAACAGAACTGTGGGTGAAGGGATACATTGGACCAGTGTAAGATATGAAAAAATAATAAGAATAGTGTCTCATTAATTAAGGGTTCACAAGAGTGGGAGGGTTGGGGGGTAGGGAATAAAGAAGAGCTGATATCAAAGGGCTCAAACAGAAAGAAAATGTTTTTAAAATGATGGTGGCAACATCCGTACAAGTTCACTTGATATAAATGATTATGCATTCTTGTAATGCCTGGAGCCCCCGATAAAATGTTTGATTATAAAAATAAACATAAAAATACATATTTTTAAAAGAATTTGTTTTTGCTTTTAATAAAAGCCTTGTCTCAGTTTTTGCATCATCCATGGTAAGGGCCAGGGAGCTCTTTGTATACAGAGTATACTAAAGATGGACTCATGGGTTATGCACACGGAGGCTGGTGCTCACGGAGTAAGGACACTGAAATGAGTATACATTTTATAACAAAGAGGCTGGAACTTGGGGAGTTGTCTGTAAAATTCCAAGGCTTCAGGGGTGGTGAAGGCTTGGAAACTAGAGGAAACCGTGCTGAGTTCTCCAAGTGTAGAGATAGGTCTGGCATATTTCAGTAGTTTAGGGACCTAGGTGGGCTATGGCCAGGAAAGGGGAACCCTGCAGTGCACAGTAGTTCATAAACTCTTTTGAGGAAAGCTGTGTCTGAGGTTAAATTTGATGTTACCCTGAGCTGTGAGGTCTCTTCATATCCCTCAAACATGGCTCACAGTCTGCTGCTCACAGCACCAGATAGGAAGCCGTGGGGCTGGGTTTCAGGGGAGCGGGGAGAGGAAAGGAGATTGTGAGAGGAGACTAGCCATGAAAAGCTCTTGGGAATCAAGAACAAAGTGACGGGAGGGAGGATGCTCCCTAAAATCCTGCCTGGGAAATAGTGGGAAGGGGACTGGATTCCCCTACATTTGGTGGGATGAGAGCTTCATTTCGTCTGTTTATATAATTGATATTAAAGAAAAATAGGACCTAGATGACTGGAAGGCTTTGGAATATCCCTCATTACTATTAGTAATTCATATCAGCCACTGGCATCGAGTAAATACTGACCCATATTGACCCTAAATAGGCTTCTGAGGTGGTAAATCTTTACAGGGGCACCACCCCCGGGGAGAAAGGTGAGGCTGTCTGCATCCATAAAGATTTAGAAGGGGTCAGCCCTGCAGGTCTGTTGTAGTTTTGGACAGGGCTCTCTGTTCCGTAGGTTGGGTTTTGTTACAGTTGTAAGAACAAGGCCTACTTCAAGAGATACCAAATTTCATGAGAAATTTGGAAGATGACAGGAGAGCAAAACTGATTATTATGCTCAAAAACACTTGATAATCCAAGATAAAAATAAGTACAACACACCCAAATACAGGATGATTTAGTTCATGTACCCAACAGGGATATCATCTGCCAGGTTGCTTATGCCCATAGAGAAGGGGATATGATTGTCTGTCATATGATTGTCAGCTTATGCTCACGAACTTCCCCAGAATGGTGTGAAAGTTGGCCTGACCAATTATGCTGCAGCATATTGTACTAGCCTGCTGCTGGCCCACAGGCTTTTGAATAGGGTTGGCATGGACAAGATCTCTGAAGGTTATGGGGAGGTTAACTGGAGACGAATACAATGGGGAAAGCATTGATGGTCAACCTGGTGCCTTGCCAGGACTACCACTGGAAGTACAGTGTTTGGGGATCTGAGGGGCTTGTCTATACCGCAAGGTACCAAGTGATTCCCTGGTTATGATTCTGAAAGCAAGGAATTCAATGCAGAAGTACATCGGAAACACATGCTGGATCAGAAAGTTGCAGGCTGCATACATCACCTAATGGAAGAGGATGAAGATGCTCACAAGAAACAATTTTCTTAATGCACAAAGAACAACGTAACTCCTGACATGGAGGAGATGTATGAGAAAGCACATGCTACAATACAAGAGAATCCAATTTATGAGAAGAAGCCTAGGAAAGATGTTAATAAGAAGAGGTAGAATCATCCCAAAATATCTCTTGCCCAGAAGAAAGATCAGGTATCTCAGAAGATGACAAACTTCCTGAGAGCTCAGGAGCGGACTGCAGAAAGCTAAACGAAACCATAATTTTCCACAGAATTCCCCACAGAAAGACAATAAGCTTCTTCACCAAGCAAAAACAAAAGATTTATAAGGCGCCCTAGTGGCATAGTGTGGGTCATACCTTGAGTTGTTAACTGTCGTGTCAGCAAGTCAAGCCCGCAGGCTGAGGGAGCTTTCTGTTCCCCTAACGAGGTACAGCCTCGGAAACCCAAAGGCACAGCCCTTCCCTCCCAGCAACACTGTGGCCCAGTTCAATCTCAGTTAGGCTCCCCCTTTACATGATGCTGTCTATTCTACGACCTCCTTGGCTTTGGGGAATCCTCTCAAGTCCCCTGCTGGCCTTTGAGGATGTTAAATGTTTTGAATTGGTTTACTCATTTAGTTTAAACAGCATCTTCACTCTGCCCTCTCCCTACCTTGGATGTGAACTCTCTCTCCAGCCACTGCCTCCCTCGCTGCAGCCACATGTGCCCAAGAGGAACACGTGAGGCAGCTGATAGAAGAGTCACAACTTCGGCTAACATCTCATGGCATCATGTCTACCGATGGTCTCGACAAACACAAGACATTAGCATCCAATTTGCTGCTAGGAGTCACAGAAAAATGCCCAAATAACCCAAACCACTGTGTTAAATTAAAACTTGCCAACTTGTGCCTTTCAATTTTTATGCTCATCGCTATCTTTTGCTTTCTATTGCTATCTCTCTTGTGAATGGCATTGGGATCTGTCCCCACAGGGACAAGCAAAGGCTGTGTCTGTCTTTATAAAGAGGGGATCTACTTCTGTAAAGATTTACAGTCTCAGCAACTCAAGGAGGGTGGCTATGAGTCAGAATAAATGCAGTGGTGGTGGATTATGCTTGTAGAAGCAAACGAGTGAAAACATATGGAGAATACCCAAATGTTGCTGCTACTGCTGCCTATAACAGATGCTTAAGGTGTGAACACTTGGAGTAGCCTTCATTTCACGGACTCAGATAGAGGATGACTGTCTAAGTGCATCTTGAGTCAGCTTTACATTCCCTCCCTAGAACACAGCTGGCACGGACCTTTTAAGAAGAGCTCTGAGGACTATCTCAATGGGCCCCTGTGGGGCCTCTGTGCTCTGGCTGTAGGTTCCTTCTCCTAAAGAGAAATGGGGTGGGGGGTGGGGAGACTCACCCACAGACCCAATGTCACCTAATTCATTCCAGTTCATATCAACTCTATATAGGGTTTCTGAAACTACAAAGCTTTATGGGATTAGACAAACTCGCCCTTTCCCATGAAGTGGGGGATGGATTTGAACTGCCCACCTTGTAGTAAGCAGCTCAACTGAATCTTCAGCACTGCCAAGGCTCCTTCCTCTAAAACAGAACAAAACTCATTCTGATGCGTAACTATCCTATACGCTATAGGACAGAGTAGAACTCCCCTATGGCGTTTCCAAGCCTGTAATCTTTACCGCAGTAGAAAACCTTGTCTTTCTCTCATGGTGCCGCTAGTGGTTTTGAACTGCTGCCTTGCGGTTTGCAGTCCAACAAGTAACCACAACACTACCAGGGCCCCTCCTCCCAAGGAGAGAGGATTACAATTCTAAGGCCCTGGAGACAACTTGCCTTAGCTACTTTTATCCTTCCCAAGGTGGAACTTACCTGGGCGTCATTCCTTCCCACTCCTCTACCATCCACCCCTTTCTTGTCCTACCCCCCAATTCAACTTTTTAATAAGTATTCTCAACAGAAGTCTTCTTAGCTAAGCTTTTAACACTTTAGCACAAGACATTAAATTCTACTAGGTGATTCTAACCAAACCAGTGGCCCTCGAGTCAGTCAGCTCCACCTCACAGCAGCCCCAGGTCAGAGTAGGACTATGGTCCATACGGTGTTCACTGACTGACTGTTTGGAAGTAGATCACCAGGCCTTTCTTCTAAGGCACTTCTGCTTGTTAACCACACACACACACACACACACACACACCCAGAGACTCCTCCAGACTTGCTGCAAAGGTTCCAGTAAATTGGCAGCTGTCACTGAACACCCTATCTTCCACGAGATTTATGTAAGTATGATGTACTGAGATGCTGTAAAAATCAAGCAAGCAACGTCAAAATTCTGTTTAGCCATAGTCAAGCCATCATTTGACAACGAACTACAAACTTATGCACTAGAATAAGAAATAGTCAAGATAGCCACTGTAAAAGAAAATTGCAAGCCCTCTTATTGACTCTGGGTAGCCAGTTTCTTTAAAACTTCCATAGTCAAACATTGTCATGTCTGTCCATCACAGTCACTTTCTGGCTCAGTCACAAAAGTTCCTGTCATCTTGGGACAGAATTCTGACAGGTTATAGAGCGTCAGTTCTGTCACAAACACCTACTTCTTTCAACCTATATTATATTAACTTAACCAGGCTAGAGACATTATTTGTCTGTTGAAATCAACCTTTAGGCCAAACCTGTCCTCATTCTGAGTTTTCCTGCAGGGTTAATTTCAAGGGCTCTCCTCCCTCTCCCCTGGAGCAGCCTTAGTCAGTGACGGTGCACAGAAGCCAGGTTCAAGAACACAAAAATTGTTTCCCTCAGTTAATACTCCATTAACTTCAGAGGCAAATGGCTTTAGAGGTGTGCTTCTGCTAAATTACAGCTGGCACATTCAGGTCAATTATCCCCTCGCTATCTCTCTGACATATTTCTCTCCCAGGCAGTGAGAACTGCCGCCTCTCGTGGGGCACTGGCATGTCAAAGAACACCTCTGACAGGTGAGCACCTGAACTGTCCAGGTGTCAGGGAGGGGCACAGGGGGAGCTATCCCCCTTAAAAAATCTCCACATGTTCTTTTGCTCCTGCATTCCTCATTTATTAAAAAAAACTCACCCAACAGTGAAGGGGTTGCATAGTGATTTTCCACACTTAAAATACAATGGACCTTTCCATTTATTTTTAAAGAAATGGCACAACATGCTGGCACTATCCAAACTCAACTGACCAGTCCATGTAGGATACCACCTGAAATGGATGGACCTTGGTGACCATTATGGATTGAACTTTATCTCCCCCAAATAGGCTGCACCTATGAATGTGACCCTGTTTAGAAAAAGCATTTTCTTTTGTTATGTGATAGTTCATACTCCAGTTTGGGGTGCTTTCTAGACCCAATCCCTTCTGAACGCTCTTACAGAAAGGTAAACAGACACACAGAGACACCCACAGGAGATCCAGCCATAGAGCAGTGGAAGCCGTTGCACCGACAAGCCCAAGAACACCGAGGATTGGCAGAAGCTACTAGAAGCTGAGGAAACCTGGAAGAGCCTTTCCTTACAGTGGATACCCTGAGCTCAGACCTGTAGCCTCTGGGACTGTGATCATTGGCTCAGTCCAAAATTAATTCATCTCTCAGCAACTATAAAAATTATAAGCAACAGTGCTTGCCTCTTCACTGGGGCAAATTAATCTGTCCTGGGTGGTATACATCCAGGACTGTGTTTCTGGATAACTCACAAACACTTCGTCCACTCCACAAACATTTATTAAATACGTGCTATGTGCCACATGGATGGTCAGCATGGCATTGGAATGACAGGATAATAGATAGATAGAGCCCTGGCCATGCGGGATTCCCAGCGATGGGGGTGGCACACACACCACACCAAGAGACACACAACTGAAGCCATGATTGGCATCTCTGGTGAAGGTTATGGAGTATGGTTCAAAGGTTTGATGCACATTTTCAGAAGGGAGGCATTTAGATTGAGAAAGATATTTCAGTTCAAACAGAATAGGGATGAGCCTATAAAACGAGAAATGGTAAGATTGGTGAAGGAGTATTGACTACAGAGGAGGCGGCGATTTGATGGCCACATCCAAGGAAGAGGGATGGTACTCGGGGAAGCAGGAACGGTGAGTTTCCTGTGTTCTGTTTTATGCTGGGTGGTATAAACACTAAGCTCTTGCAGCTGCTGACTGAAAAGGTGCCAGTTATGTACACCCCCCACCCCCCCCCACCCCCGAGAAACCTCAGAAGAAAGAACCAGGCAATCTCTTTCTGAAACGTCAGCTCTTGAAAGTCCTATCGTTCTGGTCTGGCACACATGGGGTTACCATGAATTAGATGGGGCTCAAATGTAACTGCTGCTGGTGGTGGTGGCAGTAGCCACCGCTCCCTGAGGTAGAGCTAGGCAAAAAGGTCACAGAACCTCTCTCCACCCACGCCACTGGGTTTTCACTAGTAAGCTGTTCTCTGTCTTCCGTTTAAATTTTGACTGCTGTCTTGTCTTGAATTTCCCAGGTACAACTAAGCACTAAGTACTTTCAATCCACATAGCACTTAGACCACAACTTCATTGTGTCACTGCTCTCTTATTATAATTGGAGCTTTATACATTTTCTCCTCTTCTAACTTTTGGGGCTATGAAATACAGGACGGTTATATTTTTTCTTTATATTTCTGAAGTCTTACACTTAGTTTAAAACAGTGTCTACTTCATATATATATAATAATATACCAATGAATCAGTGATTAGAGTCTAGAGAATTCTCCCATAGTTCAAGTACATTTGGGTTTATATACATAGCAGTTTTAAAGACATAAATTCATATTTTTATATAAAGATAAGAGTTTTATGACAACTATTTCACTGGATGGTTTTCAAAATATTTTAATTTTTTTTATAGTTTTGTTGTTGGAGTTGTTGACCTTTTTATTGTGGATTAGGTGAAGGTTTTTGTAGGGCAGATCATAGTTTTACATTCAACAATTCATACACATTCTGATTCAACTCACCTGTTGTAACACTCTCAAAATCACTTATCCCACTTCCTCCTTGTGTTTCCAGTTTCGATTCCTCCTTCTTTCCTAAGGCTCCGAACTTTGTCCCAGAGTAAATGCTGCCCTTTTAATCTTAAACAGTTGATTATTCTAATACAAAGATGAGCTCGGTTCCAGACCTGAAGGGTAAGAGTCCCACCTAGCTCTGTCTGATGATCAATATACCTGATACCCTTTATGATTTTGAGTTCTGCTCCACAGTTTTCTTTTACTCTATTCAGGATCATCTAATGTGATCCTTTGCACAGCAATTGGTAGTGATGGGCGGGAACTATCTAGTTCTTCTGGTCTCAGGATTGTGAAGACTGGTATTTCTTTCGACCAGTAGTTTTGATGTTGTTTTTGCTGAGGATATAAACCAAGCCAACAGTTTCTCCATGCACAATTCAGCGACTTTGATTACATTCTTCACATGTGGAAACATTTTCACCCTTCTTTCCCACCCTTGTTCCTATCTCGTTACCATAAACTCCCTGTCCCCTACGTGTCCTATCTAACCTTTCAAGTTCACATTTTCAATCAGATCCCATGCAGACAGATTATAAAAGAATGCAACACTCAAGACCATTTAACTTTACTAGTTAAACTAAAATATTGAGTTTTGATTTGTTTTTAGGGTATGGACAGAAAGACAGAGTTTATTGAAAGGGGATACTTTGGAAAAGAAGTCCAACGGGCCTTTAGCTAGTGTAAAAGGCCTACTGTTTAGTTTTTAAAATCTTAAAGAAAAAAAACATTTACGGAAACATATGCTGACACATCAAGTCATTTCCTTACAGAAATATCAGTTGAACCCTGGTGGCACAGTGGTTCCATGGTGGTCTGCTAGCCACCAGACTGGAATCTCCCCATCCCTCAGCAGGAGAAAATGACCTGGGGAAGATGGGCAGCCTGGGGACCCAAAGGAGCAGTTCTACTCTATCCTGTTAGGTCACTATGAGTGGGAATTGACTGACAGCAGTGAGTTTGCATGCATCAGCTGAAGTGATAAAGACTGATGACTAATTGACTTCAAAAGTAAATACGTCATAATCAAGCATTTGAGACTGAAAGGACAGTATTTGCCCAAGGACAAATGTCAGAAGGCAGAAAGGGCTAAGAAAGAAGAGGGAGACCAGAGCATGTACACTGCTGCAGATAAGAGCCCGCGACACAGGGAATCCTTGACAGATAAACCCCTCAGGACCAATAATGAGAATAGATAAGCCAGGAGGGGAAAGGGAAGGTAGGGGGAAAAAGGGAATCGATCACAAGGAAAGGGGGAGTCAATCCCCACCCTCCTTGCCAGGGGTTCAAACAACAGAAGAGTGGGTGAAGGGAGACAGCGCATAATGTAAGATATGAAATAATAATTTATAATTTATCAAGGGTTCATGAGGAGGGAGGGTGGGGAAAGGAGGAAAAAAATAAGGAGCTACCAAGACAGGAAAGCAACACGCTGACATGAAGTAGGGAACAGATGGAGAGGCCTGAGGGGCCAGCCATTACCAACTGGGTGCACAGCACCACCCACCCCCAGGGGGGATTCACTTCAGAGGCCAGCACTGAAGCTGCAGCTCAGGAAGAGGGGAAGAGGGACTGGTCTGGTTGGAGCGCATGTGAGCCAGTGAGGGGAGAAGGGCAAGAAAAGGAAAGAGTGGAGCACATCCTGACTCGCTGAGCCCTGGGGACAATGTGACTGTTCGGAACAGTGATGCACGGAGATGACCACAGGGCCGGCCCCACCACGGGACACAGCGTTCCTCATTGACCCATCGCACCAGTGGGGACAGTACTGGAGAAAAACGGCGGGAATTGTGCCAGCCATGAGCTCACCACTCTGAATGCCAGCTCCTGGGGGGCATGCATCAGAGCAGTGGAGTGAGCAGGGCAGTGAGGTCCTCAGGGATAGAGGCGATGCTGGGGCATGGCACCCAATCAGACTTGACTGGAAAGCACACATGAAAGAAAACAAACAGACCCTGAACTATTCATACAGTTATATATGTATGCATATGTGTGTATTGTTGTTGTTGTTGTAGACATT
>NW_022103896.1:74835100-74845689 GCF_000313985.2 Echinops telfairi | reverse complement strand
AGCATTTGCACACATGAAAAATTCAAATAAAAAAATAGAGACTTTATACTCTAAACTGATATCATATGAATTATGATAATATCCCCAAAATATCCCATTTGGAATCATTACATTTTACACAACAATGCCAGCCACCCACAATTTCAGAAACCCTATTACTTCCAACAATGGCTGAATATCACGTGTAATAGGACCAGACGCAGCAAACAAATTAAAATGTGTGTCTTTGTCGGATGATACTGTTCCGAGGAGTGTAAGTGACATGGCAATTAATGTCTGTGAACAGCTGGTTTTAAAGATTAAAGAAAGTGATTATTTTGCCCTGCCAATAGACAGATCCACCTGAAGTTGCTGGGATTTGGGCACTTCAAGATCCATTTCAACAAAAGGTGTGGGGGGAGTAGTATCTTTCAACAAATTACTATGAAGAAGAGCATGCTCTTTTGAAAACTACTGCCTATTATTACAATAGGAGAAAAACATTGTGAAATATGTCAAAAGGCAACCGAAAATGTCAATATACGAAGCAGTGAATTGTATCTTGATGTTTACACAGTCAGAGCTGAGCCGCTGATTTATCCAAGCAGGAAATCATTTGATTACAAAGTATGAGTCTTTCTGGAAATATGCCTAAATTACTGATAAGTTTTACAGGAGAAAGACAGAGATAGAAGAGCAAGAGAGGGACTCTTCCCAAGTCTTTGGAGGCATACAGCAAAAACGCACCATTTGAAGTTTCTGCGTGTACAAGTCAGTGACATGTAATACATTCTTCCAATCCAGCCGTCCTTCTCACCTTCCTTTTCTGAGTTGTACCCTCCATTCAAACAAATGCACTGACTCCTAAAGGTCCTGTGTAATCTGTCAATTTGACCCCATAGATGAAGCCATGGTGCTTCTCTGGGTTAGGTGTCGGGCTACTAATCACAAGATCAGTGGTTCAAACCTACCAGTCACTCCACAGAACAAAGATGAGGCTGTCTCCTCCTATAAAGAATCATGGCTTCAGAAGCCCTACGCAGGGCTGCTGTGAGTAGGAATCAACTTGATAGCAGTGGGTGGAGGGGTCTTAAATGAGCACAACGCTCAAGGTAGACATCTGTTATTAGCTAAGTTAATTTGGGATTTTAAGAAGACATCAGGAAATATATATTTGGCTTGAAGTTTAAACGATTGTCTCACAGCGATAGCTTAGGGACTTATCGTTCCTCCCTGGCTCACGGGCTCTAGATTTTGAAACCCTTAAGATTTTTAAGCTGGTGTGCATGTTCTGCTTTTTGATCATGATCCTTGTATAGAATCATCAATACCTCAAAATGTTCAGTAATGAACAGTAAGTAGCCAGGTACCACCCAGTTCTTCCAGTCCCAAAGCAAAGGAAGCAATTGTTCACTGAGGCAATTAGCCATATGGTCCTCTCTGTGCTTTGGCTGCTCTGAGCAGGAATATTGTTCTCAGGGCTTGGTGAGCCAAGATGTGTTCCACTCTCTCTTCCTCTCCCTTCATTTGCTCCTGCGTGCTCTGATCAGACATGTCCCTCTCCCTGAGCTGTAGCGTCAGTGCTGTCCTCTGAAGTTAATTCTTCTGCAGGGAGGGGTGCTGTCCACATAATTGGACACTCTACTGGTTCCCTGCTTCATGCTGGTATGTTTCATTTATATCTGGAGTACTGGGTTGAAGTCTGGTCCCTCTTTCTCTGTGGAGATATAAACAATACCCTCCCCTTGGGTAGGTTAGTGAGTGCCCTGTTCCCTCACTACCCATGTCTTTTTTATTTAATTTTTACCCCCTCCTTATTAGTTGGCTACCATATGTATCCCTGGATTT
Organism: Echinops telfairi; assembly: GCF_000313985.2. Lineage (NCBI taxonomy): Eukaryota > Metazoa > Chordata > Mammalia > Afrosoricida > Tenrecidae > Echinops > Echinops telfairi. The sequence continues at coordinate 74,843,862 of NW_022103896.1, read as the reverse complement.
GGTCTGGCCCCTGCCATACTACCTGCACCTCACCCCAAAAATGCTTGTATACAGTAGCTTTTCCCTATGCCCTTTTTGCATTTTAAGCTTACCTCAGTGGACTCATGTTGTACTTGTCCTTTTGTGCTTGGCTTACTTCGCTTAGCATAATTTCCTCCAGTTCTTCCCATGTGGCGATGTGCTTCATGCATTCATCACTGCTTTTTAGGGATGTGTAGTACTCCATTGTATGTATGTACCACAGTTTTTAATCCATTCATCTGTTGATGGGAATTTGGGTTGTTTCCAAGTCCTTGCAATTCTATCACACAACTTTTATCAATTCAGCTCTTTCAGGGGCAACTATGGACAGTGATTAAATCAATTGGTTGTGCAATCTTACCCTTAAACAGTGTGACTTTTTCCATCACCATGAACTTAAATTCAGTACTCCTTAAACAGTAGATGCCCATCCACCCATCCCTCATGCCCTTGGTAACTACTAATAAACTGTGGTCCCTATACATGTGCCTGTTCTTATCTTTTATGTACTAAGTAGACCATAGATTTTCTACATGAAATCATAAACTACGTCTCCTTTCATGGTTTCATAACATCAGTTTTAGGGAGAGTTATCCTCAAAATGGTTTAGAAATAAAGAAGTTTCATAACCTCTGTGTTAGTCTGGTAAACGAGGGAAACAAATCCACAGAAACTCATATATGTAGAAGAGTTTTATATAAAGGGTAAGTGTACATTCAGAAAGCGTCCCAACCCTATCCAGTCCAAGCCCACAAGTCTGACTTAGGCCATATGTCTGACACCAATCTACAAAGTCCTCCTCAAACTCACGAAACCACACACAATGATGCCGAATGCAGGAGGATCACAGGGCAGTGGGTAGAAAGTCTTTGAATCCAGTGGTGTTGTAAGCATCTCAGTGCTGGCAGGGGTCTCCGCGCAGCTTCTCCAGCACCCATGGCTGCATCAGGGTAAATCCATGTGACTTCTCCTCAGGGATGTCTTGCAGGAAGTGAGCCTTGCCAGCTGAAGCAGGGAACTGGCTAAAGCAGCTGCAGCCTGGTCTGACCATCACAAAGCAAGAGACCTGAGAAGTAGAAAAGCAAGGCTCACTGAGCCATTTATCTCTCTGCCCTTCAATTAATCTCAAATGTGTTTATTGGCCAGGTTGGCAAAATAAACCTTAACTATCTCAACCATCCATACCGAGTATGTACAAAATCATAATATCAATTCCTTCCTTAACAAAAAATATCTCTCCTAGCAAATTGTCACAGTGGCCTCTGGTGATGAAATCCATCATAGCAAAGATTTGGTGTCGATTCCAGCTTGTAGACCATTCAAAAGCCATAGCACAACATGGGCAATGGGCTGCATGGGGATCAGGAAGAAAATACTACTTCTAGGACTCCAGTGCAGGCAGGCCAAGGTTTACTCCAAATACATGTTTCAACATGCCCATGATAACAGTGGATGGCTCAAACAAGTCTAAGTAAAACGCTTTGTCTCCTTAGGGTGCTTACCAAAAAAACCCCAAAGTTCCTTCTCAGGGAATCTGTGAGACCAATTAAATTTAAGGCAGAGGAGTCACCTAAGAAGGTTATAGGGACTGTCTGGGGAAGTTCCACAGGGATAATCTTGATACATTTTTCTCAAAGGACACAGGACAGTTTTAGGGGCTTATGATGAAGAAGTTTAAGAAAGTTGACAACTGAATGAATGAGAAAAAGGCGAGGAAAATCGCGCCAAGCAATTTCTTTTCAATCATGACAATACACCAGTTCCTTATTCAAGGGCAACAAGGCCAGTCCTATAGCGCTTTCACTGGGAAAACTAACCCATCTACTCTCCAGCTCACATCTTGCCCTTCAGACATTTTTGTTCCAAAAGTTTAAAAATATACATTTAAAAGGAACACTATTTTTTAATTAATTATTTTACTGGGGTGCTCTTACAAGTCTTGTAACAATCCATCATTCAACAGTATTGAGCACACTTGTACATATGTTGCCATCAACATTTCCAAAACATTTTCTTTCTATTTGAGCCCTTGGTATCAGCTCCTGCTTTCTTCCCCTCCCTCTCCCATCTCCCTACCCTCTTGAATCCATGATCAATTATATATTATTATTGTTATTTTGTGCCTCACACTGTCTGTTGTCTCCCTTCACCCACCTTTCTGTTATTTGTCCCCCTGGGGGCAGAGGCTTTATATTCAACCATGTGATGGGTTCCCTCTTTCTCCCCCTTCCCACCAACACCCCGCCCCCACCTTCACCCTACCTTCATGAGATCGCTACTCCCACAACAGTAAAAGGAACACAGTTTGAGCCCCTGGAGAATGCTTAAACTGCCGTTTTGATGTGGTGTAAATAGAATTCTGTACAGAAGAGTTAGACAACAGCACTGCCATCAAACGTGTACAGACCTAGTTGGGAGAATTTGCCAAGAAGAAGTTTCACATATTGGTATGTTTGTTTAATAAAAGGCTCTGTGATTTTTTTGTGTCCGTATTTTTTGACTTGCCCTTATTTTTGTCCCATGGTTTTCACATATTAACAACACTCGAATCACTGCAAGGGATTGTCTACTTAGGAAATGAGGCCAAGCCATTCGTGTAACACACATTCCATTCAGACTGCAAATGCTCACCTCCAGACTACAGTTTCACAATGCCCTTGACTCCAGTCAGCACATCCGCCAGCCTACAAAATGGTGAGTGGCTTCAGCATAGTGCTATGAAAATAACAACTCTGTCAGTGCCGATCTTATACCTTATGGAACACACGAAATCTGTCAGTGCCAATATCGTACTTGATAAATTACACGAAATGATTAGTAGAAAAATTTTATTTACAAAGAGAGATCATAGCCCATGCAAAGCTACCCTTACTTTTATCCCTTATTTGGGACAATATGACAAAGGTCCTCTACCTGGAGTCAATCAAGCCTAATTGAAGATGGTACACCGGATCTAAACAAGCCCCCTTCTTGCTAGGAAACTTCCTCTGGCAAGAGAAAGAAGGAAGGGGAGAGGGGGCAATCTGTCATTTCCCCTTTATACACAGTGCCCTCAAGTTAATTCTAACTCATAATGGCCCTAGATGGGGTTTTGGCTCAGAGCGTCTTTACCAGAGCACACAGTCTCATCTTTCAGCTGTTATCAGCCCAAAGCCTAATCCACAGCACCCCCAGGGCTTCTTTCTCCACTGAATACAGATAGATGAGGGATACCCCCAAAACACGGGAATGTGTGTATGTGTAAGTGTAAGAGAGAACTTTATATCAAAGAGCAATTGTATATTACGAAAACATCCAGCCCCATCCAGTTCAAGTCCATAAGTCTGATATTAGCCAATATGTCCGATACCAGTCTATAAATTCCTCTTCAGACTCGTGCAACACATGTAATGACGCTGATGCAGGAAGATCACATGCCAGTGGGTAGAAGGTCTTGTGGATCCAGTGGTGGTAGAAGCATCTCAGTGATGGTGTGGGTCTCCATGTGGCTCCTCCAGCTCCAGGGCTTTGGCTCTATCAACACCGGAATTTTTTCCCCAAAAAAGCGATGTATTTAATTTGTTTTATGAAACAACCTTATCACCTGCAAAGTACTCTCTATTACACTTTATACATTTGTAAAATCTGCAATTCCATTCTTGGAAACATTTTTCAAACTAATCTGTCTGGATAGCTGACAGCACCTCCCTCATTTTGTTGTTTTGGGTTTTTTCTTCACTTCTTCTATGTTGTCAAATCACTCTCCTTTCATGTCCTTCTACATTTGAAGAAACAAAAAGAAGTAGCTCAGAGTGAGGTCAGGTGAGTAAGAGGCATACTGGGTTTTGGTTTTTTAGGGGGTTTTTTGCCAAAAATTGGCAGACTGAGATGGCCGCCCATACAGGTGCATTTTCTTGGTGGCAAAACCAGTCACCAGTCTGCCACAAATCAGGCCTTTTTTTTAATCACACCCTGTTAGGCTATTTTTTTAGAAGCTCTAAATAGAAAGCTTGACTATCAGTCTGACCTGGTGGGAAAACTCCAAATGCACTACAAGTCGACATTTTTGTCCATTCAGGAAGTTGACAGATGTCAAGAATGAGGTTTGTCATCAATCGACATGTCACCTTTTTTTGAAATGAGAAAAACATTCATACATTTGCGTTTTTCCCAAGCGTACACTGTGCTTATAAGCTGTCCTTCAACATCAGAAGAGTTTCGGTGGCATTTTTCCTCAGCAGGAAACAAAGTTTCACAGCTGTATGCTCTTCTCTTATATCAGCCATCACAAAAAACGAGGTTCAAGTGAAACTGCGTTTATGAAAAAATTCACTGTGACCAGAGAGAACCCTCCCAGGTGATGCCACTGGGTGCACTAACTCAGAGCAGGCGACTGGGTGCTCGCCTCGTGGAAAAAACGCATACTATGAAAACTGCACTCTTTCAGGTGACATTCTGGTGTGTGTAGGTGGGGGCGTAGCCCCTTGGATTTATCCCAGCGTCTCAGGGGCCCTATAATAAGTCCAAATGCTCTCCTTTCCACCTGCCTAAGGAGACCTAGGCCCCTTTCAAAAACATTTTTCTGGTAGCCACACTATTATTCCAGAGCTTTTAAAGCAAGCTTGCTAATTGGGCTCCACTTGGCTCTTGGAGGAGTGCTGGAGGGACAGTGGGCTAAGGGTTGGGTTGGGTTGCTGACCAAAAGGTCAACAACTGGAACCCATCAGCCTCTCCATGGGAGAAAGGTGAGGCATTCTGCTCCCAAGAAGATCTGCAGCCTCAGAACTCATATGGAGCATGTCTTCTCTGTCCTAGAGGATTGCTGTGTGTGCTGGGGTGGAATTTCTTAAGATGGCTCTTTTACCCAAGTCTCTGTAATGCCCACCAAATGATTGGGTGAGACTCTGCAAACACGGTGTGTGTAATACTAAAAGAGAGGATTGATCAGTTTTGTTATTTCCTCCCTCATCCCACCTCACCACCACCCCCACGCCCCACCCAACCCCGGCTGAAAGGATGAGCCATCTTTGAAGCAGCAGCAGAGCGAGAAAGCCCAGGACCATTAGAAGACAGCATTCCAGATCTCTATTTGAAGTGGTGGAATAGAGGCTTTAGGACAGAACAAGAGGAGCAGCACTGAGACTGTGGGACTATGAGACAGAGTGGCAGGTAGACTCCCTGGTCCAAGGAAGCAGAAGCCAAGGGACCGTTAGACTGAGAGGCTGAGGCCCAAAACAAGACTTGGTTGATGACGGAGAAAAGGTGGTGCTGTGGACCAATGACTGTATCCTGAATGCTCACTGATCCTGACCTGTGGCAACCTAGTATTTTCCCTAGTGAACTCCCATAACTCTATTGTCTGTCAGTCCCCTGTGGCCATTGCGAGGAAGCTAGCATAGAGGAAGAGTGCTGGGGGAGGGACACCTGGTGGGTGGAGAATGGCACATGGAGGCATTTCTGATGCCTTGTCTCTTGCCAATCGGGAAGCCAAAGGGGATGGGATTGGAGGCCCCATGCCATTGACAAGTTGGAATCAACTCTTCAGTATAGGCGCTTTTCTATGAGTCTCATCAAGAACAAGCTAAAAAATGCACATAAATAACAAGCATTTTAATCTTGATTTTATAAGTGTAATAGCCTGTAAAGTTAAAAGGTTTAAAGTCCAATGGAAATGGGTTTGTTGTTAAGTCTTTGCAATAAATGGAAGCCATTAGCCACATATTCCATATCCTCTTATCCCTGATTCTCTTGCCTCTGTTGTTTCAGGTGAACAGAGACCAATTACTCTGCCTGGATGGCTGCTTGTAAGCTTGTAAGACTCCAGGCACTACGCAACAAACTAGGAGGTAAGACAGAGGCAACAAATACCATGCTTGAAGTAAGAGGCACTGGCGGGGCAACCAAAAGAACAAAACACACAAGTATTTATCCAAGATCTGTCTATAAAGGACCGTCAGAGCTGGGTCAAGAAGAGCTAGAGAAGAGAAGAGGTTTTGTGTCCCAAAATTTAAAAAAAAAAAAAAAAGGAATTTGATCAGGCAGGTGGTTCTGAAGGAAATGAAGTAGAGGAAACCTGAGTTCCTATATTGTTTCAATCACTTGGACAAAAAGTTATAGAAGGACACCCAATGAAGTCTCTTGCTGTGAAAACAATAAGAACCGGCTCTAAGAGGCACTATATATAGTGAACTAGCAGGACGTGGAAACTGACTGAATTGGAGACCTGAAGCAGGAGCTCCCATCAAAATGATTTCTAATGCTTTACCAAGAGCACACTGCCGAACTGGAGAAACAGAGAGCTTGAACCAGATCATCACTAACTTGGTGCTAGCAAGTCACTGTGGACTCAGTGACTCGTGGGAGTTTCCAAAACTGTAACTGTTTACTGGAGTAGAAAACCCGTGCTCTCTCTTGAGGAGCTGCTGGTGGTTTCAAACTGACGACCATGTGGTCCACAGCCCAACATGTAACCTTGAAACTACACCACCAGGGCTCCTGCTCATCTCTAAGGTACCTCTCCATTCTTTGTTAGGGTTCTCAGTTGTGTCTTTCTTTTTCATTGTTTCAGCAAACTTTCTTTAATCTATCCAAATACTAAAGAGGCAGGGGTGAGCAAGACAGATCCTTGTATCATACGGTGTATATTCCCAAGGGAGTACACACAAAAATATCACTGAAAGGCTTCAGCAATGATGAATCTGCTCCCATTTATGTTCAAGCCAAATCGTTTTGTTCTCCCATAGAAAAGGGATTGATGAGGAGCAAAGGCCAAAGAGGGAAGATTCATCCAAAGATTTGAGAGATAAAGGAGGTTACATTGGAAGTTTAAAGAGGTAAACATTAACATATTTGAAAATAGCGTTTTTAAATGAGACTGGGTGGGGTGGATGGGGAAACAGCAGAGTTACAGATGACTGTCATGTTTCTGCCTGACGTAACACAATGCCTGTTACTGGGAAAGGGGAAAATCTTGAGGCGATTGAAGTTTAAGAGAAAATAAGGCCCTTACTATTGAAGAAGGTATTGTTGACTAGAAATGTACATAACAGGAGGTGTGTTCAGTATCAAAGCTGTGTCCAAAGTTCCACAGATGTGTGGGAGAGGTGGCCCGAAGGTTGGTGTGAACATTTATTGTCTTTTGAGCATCCAAGTGCAATACGTGGGATTCCAGTGGGCAGAAAAGAGAGTAAAGCTTACAGATGGAACTGAGTCGATTCTTATACATGCAAATCAGGAAAAAAATTACAAAATATTTACCCATCATGAAGTAGTTTATGAATACTGTCACACCACATAGCACTGACAGTGAAGAGTCTAGGCAGGATGTTCCTTACCATCTTAGCGCCACAGGCAAGACTCAAAGGCAAACAGAAATGTTTTAGGGGGAAAAAGCAAGGAGTTTCAATGTAATATGGGAAGCCTAATGGCAAAGTCAACGTCCCTCCCATGATCTCAGGTAATAGAAAATCGTTATTAACGATATTGGTTTCTGTTAGCATTGCTTTGATGGGAATCTAAAAAACATAATCTCTATCTTAATAGATATCCTTCTTTAGAAGCATCCCGTTCTGAAATATGTTGGTGGTATTTGGATAGAGCTAATCAATAGTGTAGTAATTCTCTTTAACACAGAAAATCAGAACTTGGCAGATAAATGGACATTCCGTCTTGGCTCTCAGATCAATAGGTCAGTTGGTTCTGGCTACAACAACTCAACATATATTTAACTTAAAGATAATTGACTCTCTTGGTCACTCTATGAGTCCCTCTTTACAAGTAAGCTCTATTTTAAGCCTATAATTTATAAGTCTATAAGTTATTGAGAACAGCAAAAATAATTGACAGGATAATTCCGCGGAAAGATAAGGAACCACCTTTACAAGCAGTGACTGGTCTGAAAGCCAGAAGCTGGGTAAGGCAGAAATCTGTCAGAGCAGGAAAACTCAGATGGCTTCCAGTAGCACAAGCAATGGAGAAGTAGAAAGCAAGGTAGATCCCTTGAGTTCTGGATCTCACCGTTTTCACAGTAAAACTTGTGAGAGGGTATGTTTCAGGACTAGACAAGCTGTTCTCTCAGTGAAATCTTTGAGGGTTGGAACTTGACGGCCTTGCTTTTCTGGGTTGTGCAAGTTTTCGATGTTTGACAGGTGAGGTCTTGTCACTTTTCTGTCACTCTCTGAGTGGAAAATTTATGAGTTTTCCTTCTCTGACCAGTTTTTTCCTTACAGACCTTCTGGCTTTCACAGCTGTTACCCAGCGATATCAGTGGATCATCCTTCCCCCGCTCCCACCCCAAGCCTTAATAGAGTCATCCCTGTAAGACCTCTCAGGCCTTTCGCCACTTCTCTGCTTACCTGGGGTGCAGTGATCTATTTGCTGTGGCTCTTCTAGCAATAATGGTCTTTGTACCAAATGATTAAGTAGACCATACAAATAAGGTGTCCGGAACTCTAAAATAGAGATTGATCCATGTTGCCATCCCACTAGGTTTAAAATTAACCACCTCAGAAGCTGCAATGGGGAATCTCACTATAAAGAAGGGAGAGTTTAGCGCAGCGGCTCAACCTGTGGGTCGTGACCCCTTTGGGGGTTGAATGACCCTTTCACAGTAGCAAAATTACAGTTATGAAGTAGCAACGAAAATAATGTCATAGACCTGGTAGGGCATGATCAAGGGGAACGTAACAAAGAGGAAGTGCTGAAATCCTGGTGGGGACTGAGCATGATAGTGGGACAGGAGGAGAATCAAGGGAAATAGAGGA
>NW_022103896.1:74819085-74834073 GCF_000313985.2 Echinops telfairi | reverse complement strand
ATGAGCCCCTAATAACATGTTAAAAAAAACAAAACAAAAAAAGAAAAGAAAAGAATGTCATAGTTGGGGGGTGCACAACGTGAGGAACTGTATGAAAGGGTCGCCACATTAGGAAGGCTGAGAACCACTGGTCTAGTAGGAAACTCATCCTGTGCACCCTGAAATTCCTGCATGCTGAGCCTCCACAACCCAAGACACAGAGGAGCAGCCGTAGCACAGACAGCAGAACCAAGAGCCAAAGCAAGAGACAGAGGGGTGGGCTTCCCAACCTGTAGGATAATGAAAGCTGAGTGTTTACAGCTGAAGGCTTGCTTGCAAAGTCATATGCCTCCAAATGCTTAATCAGGGGAACTAGGTTTGCTGAACCACAGAGTTAGAACGGAGTACCTCTCAGTTGAAGCTGATGGTGGAGTGGAGTGCCCTTTTGGTATTTATTGGCAACACTAAAGAGACTTTGCAACACTTGCTTGAGCAGGGTAGGGGTCCAGGAACCATGTGACCAAGAGACCAAGGACCACAGAAAAGCATACCTACAGGAATGGCAGAGAAGAAACGCTTTAGGCCAAAGGACTGTATCCTGAACATTTCTGATCCTGCATTATAGCCTGTTAACTTCCCTAATAAGCCCTATAATCATGAGTCCGGTCTGTGAGTACTGTGTGACTATTGGGATGATTCTTTTTAACCCATCAGAGAAGCACAGAGTGTGTTGGGAGGGATGGTTGGTATCAGAATTGCTAAAGAAAGTTGGAGGGTGGAGGCATGTCTGACCTCTGCCTTATGGGAATGGCCTTGAGTTGGCGTTGGTTGGATCCCATTTCCCCTTGTGAAGTCAGAGGAGATAAGATGCCACTACCACACCATTCTTACTTTCACTCCAATTTTCGTTATTTCAGACTTCAATACAAGAGTCTCCAAACGCTCCAGTACTATTTTATTCGTTCATTCAACTTAATATTAATTGAGCAACTTCAATGCAGCAGGCACTTTTCTACATAATTTGGAACCAAACAGACACAAACTCCCATCCTCAAGAATATATATTGTAGAGGGAGGAGACATACAAGGGAAATAAATTAATTAATTAAGTAGGATGACTAAAAACTATCCTCTAGTTCTTAATATTTCCTCCCTTTACTATCATGGTCCCAGTTCTACATCATTAAGCTTGTTAGACTTGCAAATATTCATTTGTATGACGAAGATCTTTCGATGCATAAAATTCAAGATAAATAAACCCATCAGAAATAGTAATGGGAGCAATGATCCCCTGGGGGTACGAGAATGGGGGGATGGGGGAAGAGAGAGCCAATAGCAAAGATGACTGAATAACCCCACTGGAAGGGAAAAAAGAACAGAATTGTAGGGGCACTGATACAGTGGACGGGGTAAGGTATGGCAAAATAATAATAATAATAACAAAATGATTTATAATATAAGGGTTCCTGGGGGCAGGGTGGGGGGTAGAGGGGATAAAGGGGAGGTAATATCAAAGACGTCAAGAAGAAAAATAACATTCTGAAAATGATGGTGGCAGTAATTATACAATTATGCTTGACCTAATTGAATTATGGATTGTTATATCTGTAAGAGCTCCCAACAAAATGATTTTTTTAAAGTAGTATAATACAGAAGGGCCACAAGGAAGAGACGAGCCAGTCAGGGTGCAGTATAGCACCAATGAAACATACAACTTTCCTCTAGTTCTTTAATGCGCTCCCCCGATCCCCCACTAGCTTGACCTCAATTCTACCTTATAAATCGGACTAGACCAGAACGTGTACACTGTTACAGATAAGCCCGCAACACAGGGAATGCAGGATAGATAAACCCCTCAAGACCAACAATGAGAACAGAGATACCAGGAGGATAAGGGAAAGGTGGAGGAAGAAAAGGGGAATCGATCACAACTTATGACCCCCTCCTAGGGAGATGAACAACAGAAGAGTGGGTGAAGGGTAGAGAGGACGATGTAAGATATGAAAATAATCACCTGTAACTTATCAGGGGATCATGACGGAGGGAGGGTGGGGGAAGGAGGGAAAAAATGAGGAGCTGATATCAAGGGCTCAAGTAGAAAGACCATGCTTTGAAAACGATGATGGCAACATATGTACAAATGTCATTGACACAATGAATGAATGTATGGATTGTGATAAGACATGTAAGAGCCCCTGATAAAAGTATTTCATAAAAAGGGGTGGAGCTGATAGCAAAGAGTTCAAGACGAAAGAGAATATTCTGAAACTAATGGTGGCAGCAATTGTACAATTATGCTGGATCTAATTTAACTGTGGACTATTAGAATATCTGTAAGAGCTCCAAATAAAAAATTTTTTAAATCATATGTAGCTCACAAAGTAAAAAAAAAATAATAATAAAGTAGTATGACTAAGCCAAAGTCACTTCTCATGGCACTGACCCTTACATAACACGTCAAAGTAATAAGTACTGTAAGAGGGGATAAAACAAAGTACAATAAGGTGAGCAGGAGCAAGAACGGTATAGGAGGGTGTAAGCATGCTGTGGGGGACACATGGGACCTCTTCTGACTCACCAGGAGGAGGGGGAGAATCACTGTCAGCATCGGCCCTTGGCTGATTAATATGAGGTGGAGGTCAGACATGCTTCCACCACCTTTCTTCCTTTACCAATTCTGACACCTTCCCTCCCAAGGCACTCACTACTTCTTCTCTGCATGTGATCATTCATTATATTAGCTACACAGAACTTATGGATAATATAATTATGGGGGTAAGTGGGTTAAAATTCAATTTCAGACATAATCAGAATATAGTTTGTCCAGTCAGGAGCAACTCTCTTCAGCCTCTCTCTGGTACTCAGCCTCTTAGTCCTGTGACCCTGTGGCCTCTTCCTTCCCCAGGGAAGAATTACAAAGCTCCTTTAACACAGCCGATAAATGCCCAAAAGGCATGCTACTCTGCCATAAGCCTGTCTTAGATCCGTGAGTAGACAAGCCTAACTCTCCAGATTAAGTACCTGGAGTGAACCTATTCTGCTGGCAGGCCTTGTACCCTAAGGCACATAGCTTGATTTGCTCCAAGGGGCAAGAAACCTGCTGCTGTGCTGTCTCATGCTCTTAGTTCTTGGTCCTGTTGTCACTGCTGCTCCACCAACTCTCTTGTTCACAGCACTCTGTCTCCTGGATGGAGGAGGTTTCTCAGGGTTCAAAGGCCATGCTTCACTCTTGGCTCTTCTTTCTTGATGACCATGAAATCACCTGGTCCTACTCCTGAGGTGGTTCATTTTATATCTAATAGGACCTATTATATCTAATAGGTCAAAAGTGACCCATCCCCACATTAGAGTTTCGTAACCCCTATTTGCCTTGCCCCACTTAGGGGTGGGAGTTACCCCAACTCTGGCTAGAAGAGCCATAATTCGCTGTCCCACAGAGGGTATGATTCGGCACCACACGAGTTGGTCAGAGGGTCCTCTGGAAGAAAGTGAGATCTGAGCAGAGACCTGGACTTGGGAGAGGAGTTGACCACGCAGATAACTGTGGGCAAGGAGTGCAGGCAGAGGAGCACCTGGAACAGAAGCCAAAGGCAGGAGTGTCCTTGGCTTATCCAAAGAGGCTTATCCTTGATGGCTGACACTGAGGTCAGTTTCTTTCCATTTTCTGTCCGTGGGACATCACTACAACTTTCTTTCCTTACCATCCCTCTCATTCCATCATTATACTCTTTTACCTGATAAATATCACTTTTATTTCTTTTCTTATTTATTTTAAACTCTCATCATTCCTTAAGCGATCACAGAATCAGATCTTGTCTCGTAGCTAAGTCTTCAGTCCACTGACTTTCTAATTGTCTTCCTCTGAATTCAAGGAATAGCTCAGAATTGACTGAGGATTGGCCACTTTAGGCAACTGAGGTGCCGAACCCATTAGTTGAAATATCCTAAATATCCATTTAGAACCTTGATGATAAAGCTATGATATCAAAGAATGTTTTCAAAATGTTAATGGGAGCTATCTGTGGGTGATAAGATTTCAGATGATTGTTACTGTATTTCAGACCTCCGTTATTACTTACACATTCTGTATAAAACTGTTTGTTACATTTAGAATAATTGATTTCTACAATAAATATGTTAATAAATAAACTCATTTTCAGAGGGGAAAGCCTAACCCTACATATTTCTTAACATGGAAAATTAAATTCTATTGTTGAGTGAAAATTTAAGCTACAAAATAATATTGTGTCACTGAGGGTTTTTTATTGTGGGTTTGCCTACAAGTAGATCAAATAAGTTATTATCATTTAATACAAGTGCCATTTGGGGGAGATTTTAGCTATACTTATATATATATTTTAAGATGCTGCCTTTTTGAATGTTTAAGAAAATAAGAAATGTCTGTGTGTCGTGATAAAATACAGTTTTCCTTGAATCTGAGTGAGAGGAAGGGAATTTCACTTCCGCATTGTTAACAAGATCAGCTCATGAAAGGAGTGAAGATTTCTCAAAATGAGACTAATAGAAGCTTTTTGGTTTTGCTGGGGTTTTTTAATGACTTTAAGAATTTTGTGATCTTGGGACACCATAAACAAACCTTTTTTTTGCCCTTTTTTACAAATTTTATTTAATTTTTTGCTGTTCAGAATACGTCGGCAAAAAATATACATCAATTCAACAATTTATACATTGCAATTTAGTGACATTGATTACATACTTAAGTTATGCAATCATTTCACCCTCCATTTGGGGGGTGTCCCTCCCTCATTAACATAAAGTCACTGCCCCCTAAATACCAACCTAATTTTTTAATGGCCATTGTCAATTTGAACCCATATAGCTGGGTAGTAAAACAGTATAATGCACAAGATAGACTATTTTTTTAACTACTTAAGTTGCACTATTTGGCTCTTTTTAAAAAAACCATTTTATTAGGAGCTAATCCAGATTTCATACCATTCCACAGTTTAATCACATCAAACAGTATTATATAACTGCTACCAAAATCAATTTCAAAACATTTTCTTTCTTTTTGAACTACTTGATATCACCCGGCGCCCATCCTGCCCCATCTCCCCACCCTATCCACCAGGAACACTTAATCTAGTTGCTGTCTCTCTAAATTCATCTCTCCTGGATTTCATCGACCAAAAACCCTAAAACAACACATAACAAAGACTCAAGAAGGCGACCCACAATGATAAAATAAAAACCCAGAGTATGGGTGGTGGGGGAATGCAGAAAATATTAAAATCCTGATCAAGCCCAAAGTGTATCAGATGGGAGATCAAGTGAGAAGGTTTTAACCGTTCAAGCCAGGTTGATCACGTTAATCTACTACGGTCATCTCTCCAATACGCTCTGACTGATCACCGTGTTTTTCTCACCCTTTCATTATAACTAGAGGGAAATCACTCGTGGGTCATTCCCTGTGTATATCCGGTGAAAGTGTTTTGGGCTTCCACTGTCATTCATAACCTTCTGCACACCAGAATCTCACATTTTAAGCTCTGATAGTATTTCCTCCTTCGGATTTGGATTATATAATTTACAATCCTTGGATATCGGATGTCATGGTGTGCTTCTTCCATGTGGACTTACATGATGTCTCACTTAGATGGCTGCTTGTTTGAAAACAAGTCTTTCAGGCCCCAGATGCTAAAAACTACTTTTTAAAAAGCAGTGACATCACCTGAAGTTCAGTGCCTTCTCTGTAGAAATGAAAAGCCTTACTGTAGATTGCCCATCGTGGACTTAATGGAGAAATTAAATGTTTTATTTACACGTAAGAGCAACGATACTAGTGTGCCTCTGTAAAGGAGATCAGACACTCTATACATCAGAAGATTAGTGGTGAGTTTCTCTAGAAATTGCGATTATAGGTGGTTTTCTCTCTGTCTTTCTGTACCATGATATGATTTAAGCCTTGAATATATATTAGCTCTATAATTTAAAACAAAGTTGTTTTTTAAGTGTTCCATGCATTTTTAACACTGCTACTAAAATATTGAATAATAAAATTTTTAAGTTGCCATCAAATTTATTCCAATTTGTGGAGACTCCATGTGCAACTCATGGAGATCCCAAGCATGACAGAGCATAATGATACTCTGTGGGGTTTGTAATGGTTTTTTAAGAACAAAATCACCACGCTTTTCTTCTGAGGCAACACTGGGTATACTCAAACCTCCACGTTTCAGTAAGCAGGAAAGCACATTAATCATTTCCACCACCCAAGGCCTACAAAAAAACGCATTTTTAAAATCATTTTATCGGGGCCTCATACAACTCTTATCACAATCCATCCATACATACATCCATTGTGTCAAGCACATTTGTACATTTGTTTCCCTCATCATTCTCAAAACATTTGCTTTCTACTTGAGCCTTTGGTATCAGCTCATTTTTTCTCCTCCCTCCTTGCCACCCCCTCCCCATGAACCTTTGATAATTTATAAATTATTATTTTGTCACATCTTATACCATCTGACATTGCCCTTCACCCACTTCTCCACTGTCAGTCCCCCAGGGAGGAGGTTATATGTAGATCCTTATAATTGGTTCCCCCTTTCTACCCAACCTTCCCTCTACCCTCCCGGTATCACCACTCTCACCACTGGACCTGAAGGGGTCATCTTTCCTGGATTCCCTGTGTTTCCAGTTCCTATCTGTACCAGTGTACATCCTCCCATCCAGCTGGATTTGTAAGGTAGAATTGGGAGCATGATAGTGGGGGGGAGGGGATGAGAAGCATTCAAGAACTAGAGAAAATTGTATTTTTTTATTATTGCTACATTGCACCATGACTGGCTCATCATCTCCCCGTGGCCCTGCTGCATTTTTAAGAAACATTTTATTAGGAGCTCTCAGATATTATTATAATCCATAGTTCTATTAGATCAAGTATAATTGTACAATAGCTGTCATCATCATTTTCAATAATTTTATTTCTTGAACTCCTTGATATCAGCTCCCTTTTTCCTCTCCCTCCCTCCCCCACCCTACCGCTCCCATGGACTTTAAAATATTATATATTATGATTATTGACATATCTTACACCATCCAATGTATCCATTCATACAATTCTGTTCTTCGTTCCCCTCAAGTGGGGTTATACATTCATCATTGCTATCAGTTTCCCCTTCCCCCTCCACCCCTCCTCCTTCCTGGGCCCTCAGGAAATTGTTACTCCCATTACTGTTTCTGAGAGGTTTATCTATCTTGGGTTTTGTGCATCAAAAGATCGTGATTGTACAAGTGTACATACACAGGTCTAGCAAGATTAGTGAGGCAAAACTAAAGCCATGATCCCAGGGGAGGAAATATTAATGAACTTGAGAATTATGTGTTCCCTCAGTGCTGTACTGCACCCTGGATATATCATCCCTTTTGTGTGGCCCTTCTGTGAGGGACTGTCCAATTATCTTACAGGTGGGTTTGGGGTCTCCACCTTGTCCACACTCCTTCGTATCAATTTGATTGCTTGTTTTTGAACTTCTTATACCTGATACAATCAACACCTCGTGATCGCAGAGGCTGGGGTGCTTCTTCCATGTGGACTTTGTTGCTTCTGAGCTAAATGGCCGCTTGTTTAACTTCAAGCCTTTAAGAACCTAGATACGATATCTTTTAATAACCGGCACCATCAGCTTTCTTCACCACATTTGCTTATGCACCCAAATCATTCTTGTACTGAGGTAAGATTTAGGTAGAGGCCCAAAGTCCATCTTCTTATTTTATAGATCTACAAATATGCCCATATTTATATATGCACATATATATTTATACCTATATATAATTTTTACTTCCTAGTTCTATCCTTTATTTCTTTTTTCTTTCCTCCTGCCACACTGTCATGTTCACCCATCGTTCACCTCTCAGAAATTCCTCTCAGATACATTACAATTGGTCAAACATGAACAGGAACCCTACCCACTCCTCACTGTCGACTTCAGGTCCCGTGCTATTCCCCTGTCCCTGATGTTATTACCGCTCCCCCCACCCCACCCACTGTCTCATCTTCTCTCCCCACCCCTCAACTCCAGTCCCATTGCTGTCTTCTTGGGATTGCTTATCCAGTCTATCTTGTAGAGATAGACATCAAAAAGGAGAAGGGGAAGAAAATACAACTACAAAGTTCCAGGTCTAACTGCTGACCTTTGTGAATATCCCCCAACCAGTTCAGATGAGGTGCCAAGCACTACCCCACCCCAGAAGTCTACTTTCAGGATTCCCCAGGGACTTTGTGGCTTTACTTCCATTGGTGATCTGTGGTACTCACCTCTTGGTAAAAACAGCAATTTTTAAACTGCCCTTACTAGTGTGACATTGTTACATTAAAATCACATTTGTTGACATTAATCAAATACCCTCACCATGCTCATTTTATATGCACTAACACTGACTGGCTGCATCCAGAAACTGCAGATGGTAAGAAAAGGCTCACATCATCTTTCTTATTTGCAAAGCCTCAAAACAAGTGAGCATGGTTCACAAAAAGGCACTGGACTGGAGTGGGCCATCCTTCTAACCCACAATGTAGGTAAGAGCTGGGTTCATAAACATCAACATGGGGTTGACAGCACATGTTGCTACTGCAAGCCAACATTGTGTCTTTCTCTCTTAATTTATTTTTCTCAGACACAGTACCTGCTTTTCCTCATATTGAAATCAGTGTGTCATTATTTCAATCTCTGCTTTTCAAAATTCCCTTTCTTGCTCACATCCAAATCACAAGGCGTTAACTTTTGGGCCTGACCTTACACTTCTGCCTAGAAATCTTGACAGAAAAATCTTTCCTAAGTGAGCCCTCAGTGTCTTTATTTTATATCCAAGCCATCTTCCCAGTCAATGAACCTCCCTAAAAGATTAATGTAGTCTGAACTTTTATAGAGGAATATCATTTGTGCGCTGTCATATTTAGCACAAATGGTGCTTCAGTCACAGCTCAGTAATATTCCAGCATATTATTTCCAAGGCATTTGAGAGTTTAAAGAATTATTGAAGGGCACGCTGTACTCATTTGGTAATAAGGCAGAGAGCACAGTGTCTACATATGATTTCAACAAATGGAATCTCTGCTAATTTCATTGCACATAGCAAAATAGTTGTGATAAAAATCCAGGTAAGATATCCCACTGGAGGAAATAGAAGAGATAGAGCCTCTTGTAAGACCTCCAAGAAGTATTGAAGGGGAAGCCTGAGCAGTTGGGGACAAGATATTAATGCCTAATCCTCTCCCCTTGAATACACACCCTGTACACGTGTCAGCCACGGTTCTGTCAGCCATGACTGTGAGGCTGCAGCCCTTAGTTGCCTAGTGTTTGTCTGCAGAAGATGCTGAGCTGAACATGCCCTGTGCACTGGGGATGGGGACCTGCAGCCCACTGAAGAGGAATGAGGGAATTAATGTTACTTGGGGCAAAACCTGAACCAACCCAAAGTCCAGGCCTCCGCAGCTTGGTAAAGAGCATGCGAAAGACTTCAGAAAAGAAAGGGAAGCCTACTCCTCGGAAAGGCCCGGGTCACAGACATTGTACCAACTCTTGAAATATGGTCTTTAATTCAGGGCATTGACTGATGGACTCGAAGCTGTTATAACATTTAAATCATAAACAACATTGTGATCATATCTAAATCAAAGATGACATTGAATCCTGAGAACAGAGATAGACTCATGCCCCATTTCTAGATCAAAACCAACTTCACATCAGATTTGGAACACCCACTCAGCCAACTGGACTTTACCTTCAACACACTGGTGCCATATGAAAGGAAAGGAAATACTCCCAAAGGCCTAAGGCTGAAATGCCCCCGTGTGAGAAGCAAATGCCTTCTATCTTGAGGCTATGCACGTGGAAGTCAGTGGGCTTTGGTTCAATGTTTTAACCTTGAGGATACCCAGTAAGTGACAATTCAATACCACCATCCCGGCACAATCACTGAAGACAAAGCAGGTGCATAAGCAAACGTGGTGAACACAGCTGATAGTGCCCAGCTATCAGAAGATATAGTGTCTGGGGTCTTAAATACTTGAAGGTAAACAAGTGGCCATCTAGCTGAGAAGCAACAAGCCCAGATGGAAGAAATACACTAGCCTGTGTGATCACAAGGTGTTGTCAGGACCGGGTAACAGCCATCAAAAGACCCATAACAAACAAACAAACAAACAAACAAATCCATATTGTTGAGAATAAGGGGGGTCGGGTCAGAGCAGGGACCCAAGGCCCATCTGTAGACAATGGGACATTCCCTCACAGAGGGGTCACAGCGAAGGGATGAGTCAACCAGGACGCAGTAAAGCATTGATGAAACACACAATATTCCTCTGGTTCCTTGAGGTTTCCTTACCCACCACTATCACGACCCCAGTACTGCCTTTCACTGCGGGTTAGTCCAGAACATGTGCACAGGTACAGATAAGAGAGAAGAGCTCATGGAATCCAGGAATAGGAACTGGGTAGAGGGAAGGTGGGGAGATGAGAGGAGGAAGGGGGGACCCATCACAATGACCAACACATAACCACACACACCCCCTTCAGGAGGACAAACAACAGAAACTATGGGGGAAGGGAGGTAGCAGTTGGTATGAGATATGAAAATAATAATTTATAATTTATCATGGGGTCATGAGGGTGGGGCTTGGGAGGGATAAAAGAGGAGCTGATACCAAAGGCTCAATGAAAAGTAAATGTCTAGAAAAGAATGATGGCAACATATGCACCAATATGCTTGATACAATTGATGTATGGATTGTTATGAGTTGTAAGAGCCCCCAATAAAATGATCTTTTAATTCAAAAAAATACTACCATATATGTACTTTTTTCATACTCTCTTCACCTTTTTATGGCATGCATAACCCAGTTCTGGTTTTGTGAATGAGCATTACTGAAAGTTTTACCCTATCCCCAAGCCTCATCATGTAAATAGTGTCTAGTCTCCTAAATTACTAATCAGTACAAATTAACAAACCAAGTATTTTGGTCTAAAAACTGTCCTATACATGTATTTTTTCTTCTCCTAGACAGTATTTTAAATTCTATGTCACTGGCTAAAGTAATTATATATATATATATTCCATGGTGATCATTTATAATGTCCCTCCTAATAATATATGTGTTTGGTTTTTTAAATTGTGAAAGAGCAATAAGTTCTTGTGACGTGACCCTTCTCAATACCTACTGCCGTGAAGTGATCATTGAAGATACAACTTCTACAGCAAAGTGTGATGAAGAAAATAGATGGTTCCAAACCATCAGAAAGAAGAGTGTCCAGGGTCTTAAAGGCCCTTCGTAAAACAAGTAGCCATCCCCCACCGCCGACAGAAGCACACCAGTCTGTGTGACTCAAGAATTCTAAATAATTAAATCCAAACCCAGAGTAGGGAATGATATTAGAGCTTACATTCTGAACACCTGGTTCGCAAAAAGCTGCGGGTGACAATGAAAGCCCAAAAGCTTTGCCCGCGCTTCCCCCCTGCAGGGCTCTCCATACAGAATGAGCATCTGATGAATCCCCTCTGACTGTGGACCAGAGAAGGGAGAGGCCTTATCAGACAGAGAAACGTGCAGGGTGGGTCGTTGCTGTTGTGGTTAGATGAAAATCTGACACCTTGTCATTAATCTCTCTCTTGACCCAATGTATAATTGCTCCTGTTTTTAGTACTTTCTGCTTTGCTTTTGACTGAGGTTTTCCTGTTTCATTCTGTCATTGCTGTTGGGTCGTCTGTTTGTCTTTTGTCTTGATTTGGTATGTTTTTCTGTATGTGAAACCGAGGTTAGGTGAACCTAGAGAGACAACTGGATTAATAGATTCAGAGGGACATGGCAGGGGAGGCTGGCAGCAAATGGGGAGTTGACTGAGCGCAGGGAGGAGGCGTGTCCTAGAACTGATGTGGTGATGGTCACACAGCTCTAACCAATAGGGTTGAACTATTGAAATGTATGATATGTGAATTGAACATTGGGAAACTGTTGAATATACGACTCATTTTTTAAAACTCACTCTCACTGAGTCAATGCTGACTCATTAAAACTCTATAGGACAGACTAGAACTGACCTTGGGGGTTTCTGAGACTGTCGATCTTTATGGGAATAAAACACACCTTTCTCCCGTGAAGCAGTGGGTTGTTTTGAACTGCTGACCTTGAGCTTTAGCAGCCCAATGTGTAAGCACTACACCCTCAAGGAGAACATAATTTTACCATTTGGAGAACTAGCTAATTCCAAACACATTACAGTTTCTTCTGCTTACTAAAAATTATCCTATGCTATTAGGATATTAGGATATTAACTTGGGCATTTCAAGACAACTCAGTTACTTTTTTAGGTTTAAGGGGGGTGGGGGGAGCCATCCCTTAATTTAGAGAGCATCCAACGTCTCACCCTTGGCTTCCCATTAACTTCAGGCCCCTCCATTCCACCTGCTATGCTTTTGCTTTATCGAGACCACAGGAATTTCAGCCTTTCAGGAGACCACTTGGCAAACAACTTGTGGGCAGCATCCACATGTTACTTAGTGTGGAAATGTAAAATTATCTCAATCAGATAGCTCCCACCTCAGTGTGTGTGTTTGAGGCGGGGGGAATGTCAGAAATACAGGTAGCACATTAAGCTCCTTGACAGTTTAGACTTTATAAACTAGACGGAAACCATAGAAACACCCATAGATGGCTCCTCAGAACACTGCCTAGGCTGCTGTGAGTTGCCACTGAGTGGATTCCAGCCATAGCAACCCTATGTGACAGAGTCCATCTGTCCCGTGTGTTTCTCGGCTGTAATACTGATGAGAGTGGACTGTCAAGTCTTCCTCCCACAGAACCACTGGGTGGATTTGACCTTCAGCTTTTCAAACAATTATCCTTTGGGCCACCAGGACTATCTGATGGAATGCTTAAAAATAAATAAGTGGTTTTTACTGACTCAGACCATACAGAAATTGCATTGTATATTTAAAAAGTCATCATCGCGCTTTACACAATTGATGTGTGTATGGATTGCGATAACAGTTGTATGAGCCCCTAATAAAATGTTAAAAAAAAAAAAAAGTCATCGCTGACTCGGGATGGCCTCCTCTGTGATAGAGTACTGCTATGAACCAGAGGTTTACAATGGCTCATTTTCCTCAAGTGGATCTCCAGGTCTTTCTTCAGAAGCATTGATGGGTGAACTGGAACCTCCTGCCTTTCAGTGAGCAGCTGAAAGCTTAGCTGAAAGGCCCAATTGCCTACAGACGGGCTCTGGGTCTCCACTCCGCAATACCCCGCATTCACAATATGATTTTTTTGTTTTTGTTCTTTGATGCCTGATAACTGATCCCTTCGACACCTCGTGGTCACACAGGCTGGTGTGCTTCTTCCATGTGGGCTTTGTTGCTTCTGAGCTAGATGGCCACTTGTTTATCTTCAAGCCTTTAAGACCCCAGACGCTATTATCTTTTGATGACTGGGCACCATCAGCATTCTTCACCACATTTGCTTATGCACCCACTTTGTCTTTGACCCATTTTAAAGTTGTTCTAGTGTTTAACATTTTCTGCTTTCATTTGGATTGAGGTTTTCCTCTATTTTGTTTTGTTATTGTTGTGAGCTTTTTTATTTCTTTGGTTTTTGTTTGTGTGTGTTTTCAGTCTATGAAATCCAGGAGGGCACCATCTATAGAGATAGTAACTCCATGAAGGGTTTCTTGGTGACATGGCAGGGGAGGCTGGGAGGAAGAGGGGAGTTAGTACAATGAGTACAAGAAAGAAGGAAATGTTCCAAAATTGATTGTGGTCATGAGTGTACAACTCTTCTTGCTATGTTTGAACTATTTAATTGTATGATGTGTGGATTATGTCCCCATAAAATTGTCTTAATAAGGGGATAGTGTTAACTCAATACATCTAGATCCAAAATATAGTGAAAATGTAAGTGATGAAAAGCTCAGAAAAGATCACGAGCCCATGGTCTATCATTTTATTTAGGATGCGTCTCCAGGCTATCAAGTCTTTGGGTCAAGGGAGCAGGTCTGATGAGTTAAGACAAGACTAATCCATTTCTCAGGATCTGCCCACAAAAGCTTTTTTTTTTTTTTTCCTTTTTGGTCTCTGAACAAAATGGGAACTGAAGATTAGATGCAATTTTCTCTTTTATTCAGGGCCCAGATGGCAGACTGCAAAAAAAAAAAAAACTTAATTTCTGGTCTCTTGGTAGAAATTTGAGGACTGTCAGCTCTTAAGTTTTTAAGTAATTCAGTCGAGTGACTATCTGCATGGTTGACTGGGGAATTGTGCTATCTTAAGTTTTGTTTTCGTTGTGGTTTGATTTTTAATAATTGTAACATATCTTAATATTCATCAGCTGTCCTCAGAGAAAATCAGCAGGGTGCTCCACCATGTCTGGCAACACGGATTCGTTTACAGCCCAAGGATCCCCGAGGATCTAGCTTGGAGCAGCTGCAGCTTCTGAGGACTGGTGGGATGGAGCTCAGTGAACATTTGGGCACATTTGGGGAATTGTGCCACTAGATGCTGCCTTGAGGGAGAGTTGATGATAGGACAATGATGGTATGTGCTTGAGAGACAAACCAGGACTCAAAGAAACCTAGGGTGTCCGTGGCTCACTGGAGAAGGCTTTTAAAAGACTACAGATCTGCCATGTCCCAGGGATTTAGTGAGGAGAGGGATTCTAAGAGGTCCCCAAATTTCCTGCTCATCCCCACCATGCCGTTTTGGACATAACCCACATAATCCACAGTACTACAACTCTGATGGATTTTACCCTGTGATTAGAATATACCATGTGGTGCAATTGGCTTGACAAAGGGGAGACCAGGCAGATGGGTATAATCTACTGATCACTTTAAAATCAGAACATTTTCTCAGGCTGGTGGCAGAAAAAGAACTGAGAGTTGAATCACAAGAAAAATTCAACTCATGCTGGCTTAAAAATGGAGGGGATCTACACAAGTGCTCCCCCAGCACAAGAACACTTTGTTCTAACAATTAGGCAGTCTGAGATGCTCACCT
>NW_022103896.1:74816491-74817676 GCF_000313985.2 Echinops telfairi | reverse complement strand
GGGACCACCTAGCAAGGAATGGGTTCTAGAAGCTGAGAATGAGCCAGATTGATAACCAGCAAAGAAACTGGAAGCAGTCTTACAACTACTTATGACTTCAAGTAGATTCCCACAGAGCCTCCAAACAAGAGCTGCACCCCACCAACCCTGATTTCAGCCTTGGACTCAGTCTGAACATAGAAGGCGGTTATGCCATGCCAGATGTCTGCTTTCCAAAATTGGACTAACAAATAGTCTGTTTTAAGTCTCCACAAGGCCTAAGCATTGCCTTGGATAAATCTGCTGCACAAGCTCTCTTTAGAGTGTTACAAAGAAAGATGTGACTTTGAGGACTAAGGACCACCTGACCCAACTGATGGTATACATGTGAAAGTTGGGCGTTGAATAAGGAAGACTGGTGAAGACTCAATGTATTTGAATTGTGGTGCTGATGAAGAACACTGAAAGTACAACGGGCTGCCGAAAGAAGAGATGAATCTGTCTTGGAAGGAGTACAGCCAGAATGATTCTTAGAGGCAAGGATGGGGAAACGTCATCTCTCATCCTTTGGTCTCTCCTTATCAGGATAAGAACATCATGCTTGGTAGAGTAGAGGGCCAATGCACAAGAGGAAGGCTCTCAATGAGATGGACTGACACAGTGGTTAGAACAACAGGAAGGATCATGAAGATGGTGCAGGATGGGGCAGTGTTTCATTCTGTTGTGCAGAGGGTCACCCATGGATCAGAAAATGATTCGATGGCACATAACAAGTCCTAATGGTACAGTGAACAGCACATTGAGCTGCTAACCATAAGATCAGTGGTTTGAATCCATCAGCTGCTTCTTGAGGGAAAGATGAGGCTGTCGACTCCTATAAAGAGTTAAAGTCTCAGAAAGCCAAAGGGGCAGTTCTACCCTGTCCTGTAAGGGAACTATGAGTCAGAATTGACTCAATGGCAGTGAGTTTGAAGTTGGAGTGTTAAATCTCTACATTTATGGTAATTTCTTACACAGTGATAGATTATACAAATATACACTGTCAAATCAAAACAGTAAACAGAAAAGTATCTTGGCAGAAGATGTGCAGAACAACTGTAAGAAGGTGGAGCTGCCTCACTGGCCCATGGCCCTGTGGGGGATAACACCAGAAACACAGTGTGGGAATTGCGCCTGATCTGACCCCGCCATGCCGAGGCAAGGCAC
>NW_022103896.1:74812977-74814622 GCF_000313985.2 Echinops telfairi | reverse complement strand
AAATAAAGTAAAAAAAAAAAAAAGAAGGTGGAGCTGATGGAGGAAACTAACTGAAGAAAACAGTGTAAGCGTGTTAAAGGCAAGTGGCTCAGACTTGCATATGTTGACACACTAATCACACCATTAAGTTATTAGATATCACAGCTTATCTGTACAAAAATATATGAAATCAGAGAAGAATGCCCCATTTTCATAACCTCCCTGGATTACTGGTAGTAACGTTTGGGAATGAATAGAAGCAATTTGTCATTGACATTTGTCACTGCCACCACTATCTGTCAGTTTGCAGTACTGTGGTGGCTTTCGTTTGGCTAAGATGCTGCAAACTATGCCATCGGAACTTCACATACAAGCAATGTCACCCAGGGTGAACAGGTTTCTGCAGAGCTTCTGGACTAAGGCAGACTAGGAACAAGGCCCGTCAAGATACTTTGTATCACAAGAGAACATTGCCCAACTCTCGGGCTTCGGACTTATCTTTAGGAGCGATGGCTGGAGGAAGACAACATGCTGAAGTAGACGGCCAAGGAGCATGTGGGAGACCTTGGGTGAAATGGATTGGCATAACAGCCACAATAATGCACTCAAACACCGAAGCCATTGTGGATGTGGGTGTGGATGACACAGCAATGGGTAATATTTCGTGCTGCCGGGTGTGAGGTTCCCATGAGTCAGCATCAATATGACAGGAACTGTCTCTCTCTAGCTATCATCGCATTTGTGATTCAGCTGAGGATGAATTGATTGGCAATACATATTTTGATAGATATTGATCCCTATCCCAGCAACTAACACATACAGATGTATTACAAAATCTGACTTGATAAAATAAGCTTATACTTATATTCCTTAGTTTTCACATTAATCCCTTATTAAATTTCTTTTCTGTTCTATTTGTGCTGATAAAATATGATATCTAATAACTTAATGGTGAGTGATTTCATAGTATTTCTGCCAAATAGAGATTGACACACAAATGTTAGAAAAATGCCGAGATGGGTAAATACAAGGGGGATTCAAGAAGTTTGCGGGGGAAATTCCATTATCTTTCAATTCCACAGTTCCACGAACCTTTTGAAGTCACTTCATATAATTTCCTCAAGTACTAACAGACTGCATGTGCTTACGTACAGTTTTATTCATATGTAGGAGACTGAAATCCTTGGAAGCTAGTGGCTGATCATTTTTCGATTGTTTCTTAACATGTTACATTGCTTTGTGACAGCCATAATATCAATCTCCCTAAAACCTAGGGTGCGGGCATTTCATTAAGAAGACAGAGCGATGGTGCTGATCTCATTCATTTCTCTTACAACTGCTTTGTAAGTTGGGTTAGTGGTGTGACCTCATTTTATCAATAGAAAAGTTGACAGAGTAAGAGTAGGAGAGAGAGTGACAGACAACAAGAGGGAGGGTGAACGACGGAAAGACTCGGGGGAGGGAGGGGTTGGTGTCATAGCTGAGGATTTATTTTCAGAAAACAAGGTCTTGAAGTTTTAACCCTGCCTTTTCTTCTAAGAATATTAGTCTGAAACTTCAGTATTTTTAGTTTTATTTAACTTCTTGTCGTGCATTGAGGGAAGGTTTACAGAGACAACATAGTCAAATTTACATCCAATAATTTATACGCATTCTGATTCAACTC
>NW_022103896.1:74794186-74811642 GCF_000313985.2 Echinops telfairi | reverse complement strand
AGGAAATTAAGTAGGACACTAAATTCGGAAAGTGCCAAAAGTTAAGGTTGTCATGGCAACATGAACTCAGCAATCCTGCAAAACCTGTTCATCAAAAGCATACACTTAACAGCTTAGCACAATGATGATCTGCCGAAAAGGCAGCTTTCACTCAATGATCCAGAGCCCTTTACAACCATGGATTAGCTCCTGTTCTGTGGCGGCGAGACAAGAAAGGGCTTGCCTAACTCAATTCAACTTGACAAATCCTTCGAAGTTGTCTACTCCACGTGTAAGATGTGGGGCTAGACACCGAGGGAACACAGCTGGATAAGACATAACTCCTGATCCCAAGGAGCTTTTATCAAGGACTGAAAACAATCCCATTCCAGTTGCCATCACGCTAAGTTTGACTCACGGTGACCCTGCAGGCTTCACGGTGGAATTGTGCTCCCGGTTTTCAGCGAGGGGCTTTTCAGACCTAGATCACCAGGGCTTTCCTCTGAGGTGCCTGTGGGTGGACTCCCACCCCAAGCATTCTGGTTGGCGGTCAAGTGCATTAAGCATCCGCGCATTGCTAATTTGAATTATGGTGCTGGCAAGGACAACCAAAAGAACCAATAAATCTGTCTTGGAAGAAGTACAGCCAGAAGGCTCCTTAAAAGCAAGGATGGCGACTCTTCATCTGAAATACTGGGGACCTGTTATCAGAGACCATTCCCTGGAGAAGGACACCATGCTTGGTAAAGTAACGGCCAGCGAGAAGAAAGGAAAACCTTCAACAAGGAGGATTGCGCAGTGGCTGCAACAATGGGCTCAAACATAGGAGCAATTGTGAGGTGGCGGTGTCTCATTCTGTGGGACATAGGGTCACTATCGGAACAGCCTCACCGAAAGCAACAATGAAAGCATAACTCACAGCACACACACTGCCCTCGAGTCAATTCCAACTCATAGCAGGCCGTAGGACGGGGCAGAAGTGCTCGGTGGCGGTTTCTGAGACTGTCTTCAAGGGAGCAGGCAGCCTTCTCTGTCTGGAGTGGTTGATGGGTTCAAATCACTGACCTTTCAGTTAGCAACCCAATGCTGAATGCACAGCAATACTAGATGCATAAATCCATGCAAACCAAAATGGAGACAGTATGCTAAGCTATGGGTGATCTCAGAGTGCAAACAGCTGGGAACAATGGGGGAGGTGAGGAGGGTGGGGAGCAAGCCAAACCGAACTCAATGCCATCAAGTCAGTTGGGACTCGTTGGGACTCATTGTGACCCTGCTGGACTGCCCTTTGGGCTTTCAATTTTTTCAATCCCTAAGATTAGTCAGTCTCATCTTTCTCCAGAGTAGCAGCTTATGGGTTCGAACCGCTGACCTATGGTTAGCAACTTAGCGCATAGCCACTATGCCACTAATTTCCTGGATTAGGCAGCATCTGAAATAGGCTCTTGAGAAAGGATGGGATATTTAAAAGAAAGTGCGGAAGCTGGGATGACCATATAAAGACCCAGATGCCGGCAAGGACAGGATTGCAAGAACAATAGCAGTTTGGCTGGAATAAGGAGTCCAGGAAAAGGTCAAGTTGCTTTAGAATGTCAAACAGATTCCTGTTTATCTTACAATTCCATGGTCTGGGAATGATAGGTGATCAGGTAAGTAGCAGATCACAGTGTTTCCCAGGAGGACATCATACACGTGTCAAAGGTGGAGGCTCTCTTTCCTGTCTCTCCTTTACCTGATGCCCTTACCATAATAACTTTAACAAAACCCTTTGGCTGAGTCCCTCAAACTTCTTCCAGGTTATCCTGGTTTATGGATACTACTCCTCATGCCAGAAAGGCACTTTCTGGTCCTACACCAACACACACAAGAGTCCTTGTGACACAGTTACTTCATGATTGGCTTCTCCTGACAGGTCTGAGGGACAAAGAGGGATGGTCTGTCTGCACACAGATGACAGCATTGGGAACTCTATGGAACAGTTCTTCTCTGCCCTGTTCGGTCCCCAGGAGTTGGCATCAACTTGACCCAACAGGTTTCTAGCAAAGGAGACTTGTCCTTCAGTGAAGTCTTTCATTAGCTTCCAGTGTTCTCATCAGAGCAAACCTCCCCTAGCTGCAGCTCCTCCTAGGCTTCCCACACCCTGTCACCTGCCATTTATCAGGACCTCTTCTGAGCCTGCCACTCATTAAACCCATAGCATTGCTGCAAGGCAGAAATGATTGTGTCAGTGTTACAGTTAAGGAGACTGAGCTCAGACAGACATTTCTCAAGGGCAAACAAGTAAGGAACTGGTGAAGCAGGGCTGTAAGTGCTGTCTGTCTGCAGCACCCATTGAAATTTTTTACTTTTCCTATTGAATTTAGCACACCATATGGCAACTACTTGTTTGGATGTCTCTTTGTCATTAAACTAAAAGTATCTTGAGGATAGACTTATCTTGTTTAATTGTGTATCCTCAGCATTGAGTTCAGTGATTAAGAATCTACTGGCACTCAGTTGATTCTGACGCATAGGGCCCGTATATAGGGTTTACAAAGCTGGAGGTCTTTATGGGAGCAGATCGCCTCATCTTTCTCCCTCAAAGAGGCTCGTGAGTTTGAACTGCTGACCTTGATTGAATGAATGCATGTCTTTTAAGCAAGCAGTTATAGAGGCAAGGCTTGCTCTTTTCTGTGAAGGTAAAATCTTTTTCCATATAAGGAAGCCAATTTGTATGTATCCTTTGATTGACAGCAAACATTTGGTGAGTTTTAATCAGCATTTAATTATTAACAATTTGAAAAATAGATATGAAATTCATGGACAAACCTTCTTTCATCTTTATTTATGTTTCTATCTTTCCATTTTTCTGTTCTGTCCGATACTTATTCGCAAGAGCGTTGAAAAATGAATCTCAAATTAAATGTCCTTGGAATATGATGTTCTAGCATCCTTGCCAATTGGGCTCTTACCTGCTATGGTGCAGAGACTCCCCCCATAAAATGTCTGCGCAGCACCTGCTCTCACAGGACACCACGGCCTCCTCAGCCTCCCATCAGCCTCATTTCCAAGAGGACTTTGAATGGGCTTTCCCTTAGCTCTTGGAGGCTCTTCCGATGATACCGTGATGATCATTGACTTTTCCTGATTACTAGAGAAGGTAACTGGCTCATCTAAGTGAGGCATCAACCAAGTCCACATGGAAGAAGCACACCCGCCTGTGTGTAATTTAAGGATGATAAAAAAACATGGTCCAAATCCAAAGGACAAAATGGTGTCAACCCTTAAATTGTCCAAATCCAAAGGAGGGATTGGTGTCAAACCTTAAATTGTGAACACCCAATTTTCAGAAGAGAATGGATGACAGTGAGAACCCTAAACCCATTTCCAGTGTCCCTACATGGATCAAGCCTTGGATGAACCCCCTCTGACCATCATTGAGGGATATGAATAACCTTGCTATCAGAGAATATCATAAATGTGAACTTGACAGATGTAATTAGGTGAAAACATGAGAGTCATTTTATCTCCTTTTTGACCCATTTTAAATCTTTTCCATTTTTTATTACTCACCCTATTTTCTTGATTGGGGTTTTTCCTCTGGTTTATTTTGTTATTATTGTCAGGGAGTTGAGTTTTTGCTTTGTTTTGTTTTTATGTTATCCAGTATATATAGACTGGGATGCGGGAAGCTCTAGAGACAGTAACTGGATTAGGGTTTATTGGGGGTGGGGAGCAGGGGAGTGGGGAGTGTCGAAGGGAAATGGGAGCTAGTGACAAATACAAGAGGAAGGAAAATGTTCTAGAACGGATTGGAGAGATGACTGGACAACCATTTTTCATATTATTGAACAATGGAAGTGTATGATAGGTGAACCATATTGTCAATAAAACTATCTTAAAAGAAGAAGGTCACTGGCTCGTTGGCTATGATTTCACCTAAATCAACCTTTAAACATCATATGAAGCACAGCTCCACTCTGATAGACTTGACAGCAACTGGTTAAACTAATTTATGAAACTGCTGTGCACTGTAGTTAACTCCTCTATGGAACAGTAAGTACCCCTGGGTAGAGTGGTAGGTAGAATTCGATTAGTTAATACCATAGAGCCCTTAGAGCAGTGGTTCTCAACCTGTGGGTTGCGAACCCTTTGGGGGTCAAATGACTCTTTCACAGAGGTCACCTGATTCATAACAATAGCAAAATTACAGTTATGAAGTAGCAACGAAAATAATTTTATGGTTGGGGGTCGCTACCACCTGAGGAACTATTGAAGGGTTGCAGCGTGAGGAAGGTTGAGAACCACTGCCTTAGAGCAATGTGTGGCTCTCTGGCCTTCATTATGCGGTCATTAATGATGTGGTGCTTACTTCATGCTTTCTTGGCTTGACTGATCTCTTGGCTTGACAGAACATTTGCCCCCTTCCTTTCTAGACCCTTTTAGTCCAAAATTATAGCTGATGTGCTTAACTCGAATTAAAAGAAAAAGAAAAAAATGAACACTTCTTTCCCACTTATCCATGTTCTCAAATTCCTGGAAGCTGCCTCCGTGGATTGACAGTTCCTAGTGGATTTGATCTCTCTGAGTCTATCTCAACTGTACAGCCACAACTTCGTAACCCTGGAGAGTTGAGTAGACACAAGGAAAACAGTACAAATTATTCTAGAATGTGTTAACTTGGGAAGTCTAGGTTCCTGTATTAGACAGGGTCCTCTAGAGAAACAAAACCAGGACACTTATAAATAAATATAGATAGATAAATAGGTTCACACAGACCTCCTCCCTGGGGGACAGACAACCAAAAAGTGGATGAAGGGAGACGTCGGACAGGGCAAGATATGACAAAATACCCATTTATAAACTATCAAGGGCTCATGCGGGAGGGGGGAGCGGGGAGGGAGGGGAAAAATGAGGACCTAATGTCGGGGGTTTAAATGGAGAGAAAATGTTTTGAGAAACGATGTACAAATGCGCTTTACACAATTGATGTGTGTATGGATTGGGATAACAGTTGTATGAGCCCCTAATAAAATGTTAAAAAAAAAAATAGGTTCACACAGTGAGAAGGCATATAACAACAAATTAGTCCACGCAGCAGTACGGAGGGTTCAGTTCAACTCACTTCCGTGGAACAGTAAATATACTGGAAGACTGTCAACTCACGTGGGTTGCCAGGTCCAAGGTGAAGGAAGCAGACAGTGGAGTCCTCTCTCAGGCAAGGCAAGAAGAGTCTGCCCACAGGCAGCAAACTGTAGGCTGGGTCACCAACAGTCAGTGCTCAGAGACTTAGCAAAGCAGGCCGGGATGGGATATTGAACACAAGCAATGCGAGGCGACAGGATCCACCAGCCTCAGGCTCTAGTAATGTTCGCACCAGCAGCATGACGAAGCAAGTCTCAAAGAAGTCTCAAGCTCCAACAACGCCATCTGTGGTTGGCTTGGCCCACAGGTGGTGTAGCGCACAGGCTGAGGCAGAGAACTAGCTAAAGCCGCAGCACCGCTCCAGCATGCTCTGATCACCAAAGAGCAAGAGAGAAGGAGGTGGGCCTTGTAAAGAGTCATTTATCTCTTGGTCCTCCAATCAAACTGTGACCTGATTAATCCCACATGTTCGTATTGGCCAGGTTGACACAATAAACCTAACGACCGCAATGCCCGTCTCCCTCTCCCACCACCTCAACCCCACTTAAGTAGAGAGTGGATGAGTCTGCCAGGGACTTCACTGGGTTCAGGTGGAAAGCCTCTCTAGACGGCATCAATGTTTTCTTTTTTCTTTTTAACAATTTTTAAATAGTGAATTAGGTGGAGGTTTTACATTTCAGATACCAATATTATATTCAATAGTTTATGCTACTTATCAACCCCCACCCCCAATAGCTTAACCTCCACCTCCTGTTTGGGTGGGACTTTGCAAATAAAGTGTTTGTGACTCAGCAAAGAAATTGGACAGCCTACTACAATTGCAAGCAAAGTGCATGGAACCCCTGTAGAGGCAGGACCATGAAGTAGCCTATATAGGACGGGGTCACTTTTAGACAGGGTGCCTCACTATAACCAAGAAAAAAGAGCTGAGAGTGGAGCACATCCTTTGGACCCAAGGCTGCTGCCCTAAGAGTCTTCTAGACACAGGAGTCAGAACTGTAGCACCAGAGACTACACAAAATGGCAAGAAATGGTGGCTAGTGCCGCAGAGATCCAACAGCAGCGGGACCAGGAGCCCTGCAGTGGGCTTCCTGGCTCACAAAGTGAGAAAACTGAGCACCATCAAGCAGAGGCGTACAGAGTGGAGTGCCTCTGGGAACTGATTAGTGAAACTACAGAGCTTTGTCCGTGTAGTAATTTTGCATTGGGCTGCTAATGACAAGGTCAGTAGTTCGAAACCACCAGCCACTATGAAGGAGAAAGACAAGGCTTTCTACCCTGTCCTATAGGGTCACTAGGAATCGGCCTCCATTGGAGGACGATGAGCTTGGGGTTTGGGGAAGCTGGACAGAGGCTGGGGCCAGCCCAAGGGACCTGGAGGACCAAGGATTGAGGAAACTGACTGTGGGTAGCAGAGAAGCTATCCTGTCCCTACTATATCCTGAGTCATTCCTAGTCCTGGATTGTAACTTGTCACTTCCCCAATAAGACCATTACCTCCGAGTATTACCTGCAAATTATCAAACCCAGCAGGAAAGTGGACAGTGCCAAGAACAGGAAGGTTGGCGTCTGAAATGGTCAAAGGTTAGAGGGCGGAGGCATGTCTGACCTCCACCTGATCGGAATTATCCCTGGGCTGTTGATCTTGATTTTCTCCCCTCCGACTCCTCAAGATGGAGGAAATCAGAGCCCGCTCCCTCTCCCCAACAACGCCATTTTTACCCCTGCCCCACCAACTCGTCCCGTGGATTCTCGTCCACTCCAGCGATGTGCTGCTTCAAGCTCTACAGGATCAGTTAGGTTCAAGGTCTCTCGAGAGGCACATTCCTTAAGCTTTGTACATGGCCCTTCCCTGGTTCTAATTTGCAAATACGGGAAAGTCTGCCATCATCTCTTTAAAATGACACACTAGACACTGAGTCCATATTGAACTTATCTTCTGTGCCCTACTTAGAACCCTGAATTGGTTCCCAAATCCTGACAATGTTTTCTATACCGAATTTTTCATAACGCCTTCACGTCTGTGCTTGACCCACTCCAGGTTTGTTTAATGGATTGTTTGCCCCGCTGATAAGTTTGACCTTTAGACTAGTGTCTTACTCTTGACAGAGCTATTTTTTCCCACATACCACTTTAAGTAGGAGCAGTTTCACTCTTTTGACGGAATCTCACAGACCTGTGGGTCAAGTTAAAAATCTTCACTAAGCGCTTCCTCAAGATATCACCTGAAGGGAGACAGCTCCGGTGCAAGATATGAAAACAATAATTTATAAGTTATACTTTATCAAGGGTTCACGAAGGTGGAAGGCGGACAGGAGGGAAAAAAGAGGTGATCCCAAGAGCTCAAGTAGAAAGAAAATGTTTTGGAAATGATGATGGCAACATATGTACAAATGTGCTTGATACAATGGATGTATGGATTGTTATAAGAGCTGTAAGAGCCCCCAGTAAAGCCATCTATATATATTTTTTTTAAATCACCTGAAGTCTTGAGCCTCTTCCAAGATCTGTTGGAAGAGTTGTTTCCACATTCCAAAGTCTCCCTCTTCTTCAGGTTCATCTCCTCAAGCCTCTTGTTCGTCCTTCCCTGTTTATTGAAACCACGTGAGTACTTCATTCCCCACGCTGGGAGCCTTCCCGGGTCAGTTCTGTCCTCAGAAGATCGGCCCGCACGGGTCTCAAGATGCATGCAGAATACCCATCTCTGGAGGGAGCCACGAGACGTCCCCGAAGACTGCCGCCATCGGCACAGTCCTGCCTGCCCACTGCAGTCTGTTCTCAGCACACAGCTCCAGTGACCCTTTACAAATCTAATCCTACCACGGCACTCCTCTGCTTGGCTCCCCCAAGTCACCTCTGTTGTCCGTGTAGTTTTCAGTTGCCAACAGGCTGGCGCTGACTCATGATGACCTTACGTATCACAGAACGAAATATTTACCCATGATCCTTGGTGGGTGAGTCCATTGTTACAGCTATTCTCTGGTGTCTTCCAACCACAAGGACTCCCCTGTCAGCACTATTTGGGACAAGAGTCCGTTATGATCCCTAGCATATCCCAAGGCTGGTTTTCAGAAATTAGCTAATTTTCAGATCATATCATCCTGTCTGCCCTAGTGTGGAAGCTGTCTGAAACCTGTCTACCTTGGGCATCCCTGATAGTCTTTCAAATAGTGGTGGCATAGCTTCCAGTATCATAACAATAGACAAGTCACCGAAGTATAACAAACTGGCATCACAAGCCACGGAGATAGTTCCATGGCCTGCATACATGCATCCAATCTGGCCCTGTTCCCTCTCTGACTACACATCAATCAACCCCCTCCCTCTTGCTCATTCCACTCCGGCCACCTGGAGGCCTGGGCCTCACACCTAACAAGCAGACCATGGCCTTGAGAGTCTTTGCAGTTGCTGTCCCTTGTGTTGGGAAGACCCTTGTCCCTCCTCCCCACTCCTACGTGTCACTGCTCAAATATCACCTTACACATCGAAAGCATAGGGTCTGCCCTAATTTTCCTATTTTACCATGTGACCCTCCCTGGCCTTCTCACTTCCCTTACCCCTCTTCATTTTTCTCCCAGTTATTATATGTATCATCATCTAATAGCACACCTGACATGGTTTATTTGCTCAATATCTGTCTCTGTCCATTCAACATTTAGCTTCCTGTGGGCACAAATGTGTGTCTATTTTGTGCACTGAACAGTGACGAGCATGGTGTCCAGCCATGGCACATGCTCAGGGCTGACTCAAGGAGTGAACAGGCTCAAACATTCGTCCCCACGCAGCTTACATTTTTGCCCTAGTGATTAAAACATCACCTAGGTTCCATGCAGAGCAGAGAAACACAGGCCCTGCTGTTCAGAAGCGCATGTTCAGAGTTTTTTTACCTTTTTCTACATTTTAGGCTTGAGCACTACAGCCAAGATATTTTTAGTGAAGTCGCAAATGCTGAGACATTCAGAGGCTAGAAAGAGCCTGGGAGACACCAAGCACAGAGCTAGGTGAACAGACGACGAAATACATTTCCAAACTGGAACAAGAAGAGAAGCTACAGTGTAGGCAGATGGAGAAAGCAGCCACCTTCTTTACCCGCGGTTCTCAACTTGTGGGTCGAGACCCCTTTGGGGGTCGAACGACCTTTCACAGGGGTCACCTAAGACCATCAGCAAACCCATAAATATTTCACAATATATAACTACATATTGTTTTATGACTCATCACTATGCTTTAATTGTTTAATGATGTTCAATGTGTAACCATGAAAATACATCCTGCATATCAGATATTTACATGATGATTCATAACAGTAGCAAAATGACAGTTAGGAATAGCAATGAAAATAATTGTATGGTTGGGAGTCACCACATCATGAGGAACTGTATTAAAGGGTCTCGGCATTAGGAAGGTTGAGAACCCCTGGTCTATACGCTTAGTGTCTTATAGGGAACCAGGATCATTCCCCACGGTCGGTGCAGTCCCAGAACCTGAAACCTCTGCGGTGGAGTGGGCACTGACGCTTGGGGACTCCTGTAGGACACAGTGGAACGGCTCCGTAGCGTTTCCCCGGACAGTACATCTGTACAAGGGCGCACAACCCCATCTTGCGAGACGCCCACGTGGTGAGTTTGAACCACAAACCTTGGATCAGCCCAGCCACCCAGTGGCTATCCCACAGCGCCCCCAGGACTCCCAAGAGACACGACCCCACAAACACACAAAGGTGAGCTCTACATGGGACATATACAGAGAGACGGGATTCAGTAAATAAAGAAATAACCCTGGGGCCTGCCAAGGGTTTACACCTGTTGTCCTAGGTCTATACCAAGGGTCCAGCCTCTGGTGCGCGGCGTGGGTAGCGTCCTGGCTGCTCAGCGTTCTGGGAACAGGGGACTTGGCCAGCGTGGGCCCGGGATGTGCAGTGGCCGAGGGGGGCGCGGCTCGGAGGAGCGCTCTGGGAACCAGAGGGGACCCCGCGGCGCCCCGCAGGCTGGCCGAGTCGTCCCGCCGCGTCCCTCGCGGAGAAGGCCCGGCTGGGTCCCCAGACTTCAGTCCTTCCGCGCCTCCATCCCCGGCGCCGCGGGGGAGGCCAGCGCAGCCCGGGGCAACTTGGCCCAGCCGTGTGGCCCACAGGCAGCCTGGTCCCCTGCGCGGGCAAGGGGCTCCCGAACTGCCCCGCTCACCGCCATGGAGACCTGGCTCCGCTTAACCCGGGAAAGCACTTCGTCTGTCCCACGGGGTCACCGTTAAAGTGCTGTCGTCGGCCGAGTACATCCCAAAGAGTTGAATGGACAAATGTCAGGTATCTACGAAGAAGTCATATAATGGACATGCCTCCACGAGACCAGGAGCCCTTCCTTAGCACGGTCCTGCCCTTCCTGTGCAAGCCCTCACCGTGGTGGTGGCAAGGCCATTGTGAAAACCTTAGCGGGGGCACACCCGAGCTTTTGCAGCCCTGCAAACAGACCGACGGCATTGTTGAGTGCAGCATCGCTATTATAAAAAGTCGGGAGCGTGGAAAACAACGCCCAATCCAAAATGGTCTGCCCCCATCACACGATGGAAATATGTATGCAGTACGCATACACATGAGACCGTAGAAAAAGCAAATAAATAATAAAAAACCTTTAAAGACTTGGTGATAGTGTAAGCTTCCTAAATTGCAAAGCGGTCATGCGGGTTGCATGATCTCATGTTGTCTGTTGTTTTTTCTTCACCTAAAGAAATAGGTGGAAGGATAGTACCAAAATTATGTGCTATTTCATGCATTCCCATTGGCAACAAGCATCCATTCATTACTGTGTTGTTGTTGTTGTTGTTGTTGTTGTTGTTGTTGTTTGTTCGCATTTTGGGGGTGAGTGGGTGGGTGGATAATTAAGTTCTCTAAACTTCAGGCAGGAGCCTTGGTGGCACAGTGGTTAAAGTGCTTGGCTGCAAACTGAACGGGAGGGACCTACCAGCTGCTCCGCTGGAGAATGACGCCTTGGCCTGCTTCGACAAGGACTTCAGCCTCGGAAACCCTCGGGGACCGTTCTGCCCCCCCACCCCCCCCCGGGGCTCTAAAGAATCGGACCAGGGGAAATAAGTTTGGTTCCGTTTTAAGCTTCAAGTACAGTGAAATCCATAGTAATAAGGGGTCCGGAGTACCGGTGATTTGCTATTAATTATATCTTCACAAGAAACGTCTTACTTCAAAAGTTACTAAATTTAGGTCGGTCATAGAAAACAATGTCCTCTTCAAACTAAAAAGACCCTTGCAACCATCTATCATCAATTCCAATTGTTCAAACAAACGAGTAAAGATGGGGCCAGGAGTGAAAAACCAATATAAATGTCCCTGGAAGTCGCAGATTACAGAAATATCCCTCCCACCACTTACACGACTCACCACCCACTCTCCTAAATAAGCTCAGACCTCAGTACCTAAAATCACTTTCTCCCTTGTTCTTAAGTGGTGTTGGGTGCAGGTTGTGGGTCACCACAAAGAACATACTTGGTCAGATTCCATGTTTACTCCTCTCAGACTTCCGAAGAGCATTTACTGTGGAATCCCGTGATAGAAGCGCACGGACCTGTGGATCCACCGGCTTCGCCTTGAAAACTGCCAAATAGGGCAAGCAAGAAAAGCAACTGTAAGATCGATAAAGGAAAGAAAGCCCTCGTTACATCTTTCATAAAAGGTCTGAGAAGTCACTTTGAAGTTTTCACTGGCCATTCTAATGGAAAGGACAAATTTTCAAAGGGTTTGTCTTAAACCTTTTAAGTAAACAGTTAAAACTATTATTTCTTGTTAAGGTGCAGAACTTTGCCGTAGATGACAAATTTAAAAGTACATTTCTCTGCTGCCATCTCGTGGAAAATATAGGTAATGCAGACAAAATTCAGGCGCCGCAAAGTTGTTCTGCCCAATAAAATTACGCCAGGTCTTTTTAAAAACATATTGGTTGTTTAAAGACGCTTAATATAGAGTAATACTACATCTCTTGGCAACATATTAAGTTTTTTCCTAAGAGTTAGTTGTATATACGTATATATTTTTAAGGTCTAACTTAAATATTGTTACCTTCTAAGAGAAAACAAAATGCTTCTATCAATGTTTAGGCATTACTATAAAATGCCTTATAACTATCTCTACATAAAGACAATCCATAGTCACTAGGAAAACCTGTTTTCTCATATACACTATGGGTATGATCTCTACCACTTGATGCTGAAACTCAGAAAAGAATGCTAAACTCCCTTATTTGAAAGTAACTAGAAGGAAAGTTTTGAAGCCCCTTGTGTGCAAAGCATTCTAGCCTAATCCTGGGCTTAAATCAGCCACCAGTATCAGTCTCCGTCAAGTCAGCGCAGACTCGGGACAGCGGCAAGGTTTCCAATGACTGGTTTTTCAGAAGTAGATCTGCAGGCCTTTCTTCCGCAGTGCTTCTTCGGGAATTTGAGCTTCCGATCTTTATCTGACAATACTACTATTTCCCCTCTCCAGCCGTAATGTTGAAAAAGAAATTTGATATCTCAACTAGAGAAAAAGAAACATGTTGTCACAAACGGGTTTTTTTTTAATAAATAAAACTTTTTTTTTAAGGAGTTCCTGGGTGGTATAACCAGTGAACGTGGTCAGCTGCTGATTGAAAAGTTGCAGATTCAAGTCCACACAAAGCAAGAAAGACCTGGCAATCTACTTCCAAACTACCGGCCATTGAATCCCGGCGAGGCACAGTTCTATCTGCGCATGCGCAGGCTCAGCTCTGTGGGAACAGGTCAGTGAGTGGCTATCAAAGCGCTTGGGTGAGTGACAAAGCAGAACTGAATTAGTCTCACTTCTCCGATAATAGTGATTTTGGTAAATGAGTGTGCGCTGACTATGTGCTGCCTCCAGAATTTATACTGGACAAGTCCATATTTGGGAACTATTTTTGATACAATATTTGGCCCTTTATGGGCAGTAGAACTTGCCCAAGCTGCCATGTAGGTCAGAGGAAACCTATCTCAGCCTAGCAAGACTTTTCTGGCTCTAGGATCAGTCTGGCCTTCAGTGCCAAGTGAAACTCACCATCTACAAGAATGGTTATTTTTATTCGGGCTCCTTTATGGATTGTAAGCCTGTCACATTGCACTTACTTCATGAACATCATCTATAAGCCCCCGTAAAACATAATCAGCAAAACAGGTTCATCACTGCAATGACAGGACACAGACCGTCTTGAACAAGGGGGGTAGTGTTTGCCATAGACGTCTCCAGCGAGGCTGCAGACCGGCTGAGTGCCTGGCTGCTGAAGGAAGATTCACCAAAGCCACTCGAAGCAACTTGTCTGTGCAGGACGGAGAGCAAAGGAGACGTTTCAGGAGCCACTCACGGGAAAGGGTGATTACAAACAGCGTGGAGAAGCCAAGACTGAGAGGCCCGTGTGGGAGCCACCCGACGTCGGGGAGCAGGACACCCGAGGCAGCAGAGGACACAATAAGTCCATGGGACCTCATACCTCCCAAACCTTTTGTCCATCAGAGGATAGTATTCCAAAAAGGAAGAGTTTAATATCTGAATGATAAAGAATGCCTACCACTTCATAATAGAAAAACAAACAACCCAATAGAAAACACGGACAGAGGACCTGAGAATAGTCCGCCAGTGAGGATAGTCCAATGGTCAATAAGCTGATGAGAAGATGCGTTGTGTCATGAGCTGTAAAAACGCAAACCAAACCTCCCACCAGAGTCGATTCCAACTCCTCGCCACCCGCTTGGGCAGAGCAGAGCTGCCCAATAGAATTTCCAGGGCGGTACCTCTTTGTGGAAGCAGACTGGCTCATCCTTGTTTGAGGAGTGGCTGGGAGCTCCAAACCTTTAGCACCCCCCCCAATGCTTAACCCACTGTGCCACCAGGGCTCCTTTCCTTCACCACTTGAGAGACGCAAACCCAAACCACAATGAGATATTTCCTCCGACTGCCCACATTTGAATGGTTATGATGAAAAAAGAAAAGAACGGACAGAAATTGGCAAAGATGTAGATGTAACTTGGCAGGCACCCTTACCCACTAGTCTCAAAAACTCACTGCCATCGAGTTGATGGCAACACATAGCCACCCTCTAGGACAGGGTAGAACTGCAGGACTGAAACTATTCCCCATTGTCCTCCCACAGAGCCGTTGGTGGTTTCAAATTGCTGACCTCAAGGCTAGCAGCCCAATGCGTAACCACTACGCCATTAGGACACCTCATCCACTGGTTGCAGAAATGAAAATTGAGTCATTGAGGGAACGGTCGTTTGATGGTTCCTCACAAAATTCAACAGAAAACTACCATATCCTAGATGTTTACCCAAATGATTTGAAAATGCAAATGCACTCTCCCAATAGCCAAAAAGTGGAAATGATCTAGCTGGCTATCCACAGATGAAGAAGTGCTTCTTGGCAGTAGTTGATAAGCAGGCATTGAGCTGCTTACTGCTAGGCACTGTGAGGGAGACAGAGGCTGCTGGCTGCGCCTGTAAACGTTGATATGAGTTAAAGTCAACTTCATGGCAGTGATTGGGACCACAGATGAGTGGATCAATGAAAGGTGGTCTATACAGTGGAATATTAGTCAACCACATGCCTAAATATTAACACTATG
Organism: Echinops telfairi; assembly: GCF_000313985.2. NCBI lineage: Eukaryota > Metazoa > Chordata > Mammalia > Afrosoricida > Tenrecidae > Echinops > Echinops telfairi. Next base: position 74,796,928 of record NW_022103896.1, on the reverse strand, counting down.
CTGAGCAAAACAATCAACCGCAAAAGGACCATTTTATATGATCCCCCTTACATAAAATAGCCAGGTGTATAAATGTATTAATGGTGATCAGGAGGTGAAGTCATTGCTTAGGAGGTACTGACTTTCTGTTAGTAAAAGCAGAACAATTTTGAAATAGATAGTAGGGATGGTTACAGAACATAATGAACTTAATCAATGTGTTGTAATTAGGTCTTGTGTTAATCTGGCCTGGCTAGGATTCTCCACGGTTTAGCAGTAGGCCTTTCCCCATCATGTGCAGGTCACAGCCTGATAATGTCTCCTTGGGGGCGAGGTGACCTATCTTGATACTGTAAAAGAAATACTGCAGAGAACTGCTGCTTCTTCCTTCCTTCTCTCCTTCCTTCCTTCCTTCCTTCCTTCCTTCCTTCTTGCTGCATAGGTTCCACTGCTGGTCTCATGGGCCATGTGCATGCGGCCCATGATATTGCCTGCTGATCCTCAGAGCTATCCCAGTCTGCCATCACACCTGTCTCTGCCTCCACCCACCTCCGATCTCCCAAACTCCCAGCTTCCTAGACACCATGCAGCCATACAAGTCAAGAAAAGCTTCTGGCATAATATCTGACAACAAAATTGGACTTCACTGCTTCTACAACTGGGTGAGCCATCTTTCATGGGACAAACTTCTCGTGTGATATACATGCACAGCAGTGATTTTGCTCCTCTAGAAAACACAGTGTCAACAAATTATACCTGTAAAAACTGTCAGACTGGTCCATGTTTTGATTTTTTTTCACTACAATGTAAAAGAAGACAGCAGTTCGTTTTAACCACAAGAAAATCACATGAGTAGAGGCTAAGAGCCTCCACTGCCAGCACAGATAAATCAAAACCAAAATCAGAAGCCCCATCAGAGAGCTGCTTCTGACAGAGTGTCCCTGTGCGGGTGCTCCAAGACGATAAGTCTTCAGGAAAGCAAATGCCTCATCTTCCTGCTGTGGAGCATCTTTGGTGCTTGAACTGCCGACATTGCAGTGCTTACCCAGCAGCACCAGCACAGGACCTAAACACCCCGGGTTTCAACACAAACAAGGGCAGCTGCCAATGCTGCCCAAGAGTCACCTCCATGCTGATGGTTTCATGGCTCTCTGGTAGCAAATCTTTACCCTTCTAGGTCTCATAGACGGACACACGGCTGGTTTATCCCAGGGCCTTGCTCCCACCCTGGCCACGATGCTAGTCCAAAGTTGGATGCCTGACCAACCCTGCAGCTAGAAAGAAGCCTCCTGATAGTCTCTTGGATTGCAGCCTGGCTGATGAGGTTCCTGGAATGGCCTGAACCTTGTTCCCCACCATTTGGTCAGAAGCCCTCTACAGAGGCGAAAATGAATCCAGCTCCATAGCTGACACTCAGCTGCCCTTTCTCGGTTTGTCTCGGGTGCCAAGACATTCTTTTGGACATTAATTACTGTTCAGTTTCTCTCACTGGTGACTTGAAAGTGGCTGCTGCCTGTCTTAGGTGAAAACAGCTTATGAGAACCTGCCTCACCTCGGGGGTGCTTCACTCGGTATATTCTCAGCAACCACAACAAAATAAATAAAATGAAAATTTTAAAGTCTCCTCTCTTTGGGGCTATAAATGCAACCTAATTCTTTTATCTCTTTGCATATATTGCTTCCAATCGTGTTCCATTGAGTCTCCTTATCTTTTAGAGCTATGCATAGATAAATGTTTTTTGGACGTTATCAGCGTCCGCAAACTTTTCTGGAAAAGTCCAGATACTAAATATTTCAGGTGTTGTGGGTCACATACGGTCCCTGTTGCATAATCTCCTTGGTTTATTTTACAATCTTTTTAAAATATCAAAACACATGGGCCGGGGTTGGATTTGTCCCGTGGGTTCTTAAAACCTAGCAAAGAGCTTTAATCTCATTGTTCACCTTGGTCCCGGGATGTCCCTGCACTTTGCTGCAGAGTGTGCCAGACTGCAAGGCTTCTCTGTCCTTGGTCCTGAGCAATTTCTGCCCCTGGTGCCATAGATAAGGAAGGCAGTCAAGGGACTCAACGGTGGGCCAGCATGACTCCCAGGGTGGAGAAAAGTAAGAGTGGAACACGCAAGCTGTCCGGGATGAAAATGGAACGAAGTGCTGATTCACAAGAGCCAATTCTGCAGTTGGACAGGCTTATGAGTCAGGATTTTTCCTAATGCTGCATCCTGAGTGCCGCCCTTTCCTTAGCCCAACCACAGCCGTGCCGACCACCACGCTGACCACTCACTTTGGGAGGAAAGGAACTGACTTATTTGCTGCATATGACATTTGCAGCTTGCTCAAAAAGCACTGAGCTTTGGGCCTTGGCTTCTTCTCCTGGAACATAATCCAGTGTGTGGCCAATGCACATGTTCTGTTGTGGACTATGTTGTGTTGATCGACTTTGCCATCCCTCAAGTCTACAGTCCAGAGCCCACAGGCTCAGCAACTCATTCTTTGAAAGTGTTTGGTTCTGATGAAGAAGATTCATAACTTCGTTCCCTGTATGCTCTATCATATTCATGGACATATGTGCGGCATATATAAATACCGAAATAGAAACATCCTCAATCAAACCTACATACCATACATACTCATGTATAAGCTGAGTTTTTTCAGCACAGTTTTTTCCTGGTTCTTTATTTTTTTTAATCGTTTTTTGGGGGGCTCACAGGACTCCCATCACAATCCATACACACATCAACTGTGCAAAGCACATTTGTACATTAT
>NW_022103896.1:74788396-74792053 GCF_000313985.2 Echinops telfairi | reverse complement strand
TCCTATAGGGCTCATCCGTCCTGGATTCCCTGTATTTTCAGTTCCTATCTGTACCAGTGTACCTCCTCTGGTCTAGCCAGTCTTCCTTCGGCACATTTTTAATGCAGTTTTTGTGGTAAAATTAGGTGCCTTAGCTGATATTCGGGTCAGCTTATACTCGAGTATTTACGGTATATTCGTGTGAATGGTCCCATTCTCCTTCCCATGCCTGTTTAGTTTGCGTGTGTATTTATGATTCCACTCATAGAACATTGTTGCCATTATTGCAAGCTTGTGGATATAATCGCATGTACTTCTGTTGTCCTTAACTCTCATACTCCACTCTGAGTCTTTCTTTGCCTTGGTTCTTTCGCCAGGCCTTCCCGCTGTTCTACATTGCTTTCCCCTCTGCCCAAGTTAACATGTATCTCCTCTAGTCGGTCACTTACCACCACCCCTTAATCAGCAAAGGATGGTTCTTTTCTGTGTGAAAGCCTTTCCTGGACCTTTTATAATAGTGGCCTCATGCAACATCTGTCATTTCATGACTGATTCAGTTCACTCAGCATAACGTCCTCCAGGTTATGAATGAACATTGCAAATTCATCTTACTCTTTAATGTTGAATCGTAGTCCACAGTGTGTATGTGCCGCAGCTTGTTTATCCATTCATCTGTTAGTGGGTATGTTTCTATCCGTTTGTGTGAATAGTACCGTAATGAAAATGTGTGTACACATATGTATATATGTACTCGTGTTGCAGTTCTTATTTCTCTAGGACCTGTGTTTGTGGGAGAGAGAGGAGAAGAAAGAGGAGGAGGAGAAGGATTATTGCTGGGTCATATGGTCTATTTCCAACTTCTTAAGAAAATGACATACTGCTTCTACGATGGCTGTCTCATCGTCCAGCCACACCATTAGAGTATGGGGTGAGGGCTCCACTCTCTGCCGCCCTCAGCAGGGTGGGCTGTTTTCTGCTATCTTTTTCACTTTGCGGCTACTGCTGCAGTGCAATGCTATCTCGTAGTTGCTTTGATTTGCCTCTAAGAATCTCAAGCACTTCATCGTCTGTGTTTGGCCATCCAAATGTCATTTGGGGTGAAGTGTCTGTTCCTGTCCTTGACCCATTTGCAGTTTGAATGATTGTCTGTCTGTTGTTGAGGTGTTGTGTTAGTCTGAGATGACTAGAGAAACAAATCCAGAGACATTCATATATGTATGAGAAAGAGCTTTATATACAAGAGCAGTTGAATATTGAGAAAACATCCAGGCCGAGTCCAGATCAAGTCCATAAGTCCAATATTAGCCCATATGTCTGATACCAATCTATAAAGTCCTCTTCAGATTCACAAAACACATGCAATGACACCAAATGTAGATCACAGGCCAGTGGGTGGTAGGTCTTGTGGATCCAGAGGTGGGGCAAGCATCTCAGTGCTGGCGTGGGTTTCCACGTGGCTCCTCCAGCTCGAGAGCTCTAGAATAGCTCCATAGTCAACAGGAATGTCTTGCAGGGAGTGAGCATGTGTCCCACCTCCAGCGATCTATTTATCTCCTTAATGGCTCCAAATGAGGTCATCAAGCTGCAACCTGATTGACAGGCTAAACTCCACCCTTCACTCTTAAGTCTCAACTTGACCACAGATTATGGCACTACCACAGGTGCTGAAGATTTCTATACATTTTGGTGTAGTTCCTTATTTAGTCTGCCATTGCCATTTCCACCACCACCACCACCACCACCACCCCTCCATTCTGTAGATTCTCTTTTGGTGAATTCTTTTGATATGCATACATGTCTATTTTAGGAGGCCAAATCATCTAGTTTATCTTCTATTTGATTATGTATTTATGCCACGCATGTGGTATAATGGTTACATATTCAACTGCTAACTGAAAAGTCAGCAGTTTGAAACCACAAGCCACTTCATGGGAGAAAGTGAGGCTTTCTACCCCCATAGAGATGTGCAGGCTTAAAGTCTCAGAAACCCACAGAGACAGTTCCATCCTGCCCTCCAAGGTGACTAGGAGTTGACAACAACTTGAGTTTTGCTTTGTTTTAGAAGTTAGTCTCTGTTGTTCTCTTTGATGGTCTTTATTGTTTTAGGTTTTTTGTTTTAGGCCTTTGATCCTTCTTGAGTTCATTTTTTCATAGAGTGAAGGTTTTATAGGGTAATGATCTTATTTCATTTTTTGACAAATGGAAATTTTGCCAGCACCATTTGTTACAGAGACTTTCTCTTCCCTATTTAATGTGTTTTAATGAGTGTGAGCCCCTTTGGATGGATTTACTGTGGTTTCTCAATTCTGCTTCCTTGGTCGATGTGTCTGTCAGCATACAGGCTATTTGACTACCATGACTGCCCACCTAGTGCCATTGAGTCGATACTGAGTCATAGCAACCCTGGGTAGGGTTTCTGAGGCTGTAAATCTTTACAGGAGCTGATAACCCCCTCTTTCTCTCGTGGAATGGTTTGTGGATTTGATCTTCTGACCAGTGTTTTCCTGACAGGGTCACCAAGACTATGTAGGAAGTTTTGAGATCAGTAAATACGCTACTTCTGATTTAGTTTTTCTTCAGCAGTGCTTTCCTTGTGTGGGATTTTTCCTTTCCACATAACATTGGAAATGAGTTTTTCCATTTCTTTGGAGAAAGATGATGGACTTTGGATCAGGATTGAATCTTATCTGCATATCATATATTGGCATTTTCACAATATTATGTCTTCCTAAGCAATGCACATTCTTCCTTCTATGGCTATTTTTCTTTTGTAGTGGTGTTTTGTGGTTTCTTTGTATCTCTGGTTAGATTTATTTCTAAGTATTTAATCTTTTTGGTTTATAAACATTGATTGTAAATTGTATGTTTTCTTGATTCCTTTTCCAAGCTCTTTTAATTAGTCCAATTAATTCCTTAGGCAATTAAGAAATCTGATTTTTGTATGTTGAGCTGGTTCCCTGCTTCCATGCTGACTCTTTCTACATGTCCCGTAGCTTTCTTGTTGCCTCTTTCTTGTTGCCACACCCATTCAATATTGTATTGGAAAAGCTGTAGCATTCTTTCATTTGCAAATAGAAATAGTGTTAGTTCTTCTTTACCAAGTTGGATGTGCCTCTTCTTTCCCTTTCTTGTCGGTTGCTCTGATTAGCACTTCCAATAGGACATCGAACAGAGGGATGGTAAAGGGCGCCTTCTTTGGCTCTTATTCACAAGGGTAGTACTTCAGGTCTCTGTTGAGACTGGTCTGGAGCGGAGCTCGCCTTTGTACTAGAAGAATTAGCCATTTCAGATCAAAAGGGCCTGGGGTGCCCCGGGAAGCCCCTGGACCAATGTTGCAGCTCCTCTGTATAACACAGTGTGTATGCCTCAGTCACAGGCCCGATCCTGCATCAGGAGTCCCACCAGTAACCACAATACATTGATCTGCCACCAACCATGTTTTTGTGGCATTTTTCTTCGACCACCATGTCCTTTTCAAAGCTCTATGTTAGCAAACCCTTGTTTTGATCTCAGGCTAAGGGTCTCTTGCATCAGGATGATAGTTGTCTTCGCCTTTAAGATTTCATAAATGGGCATCGTCAGAACAAAAAATCTTACCATCGTGAATGATGGGGGGAGTGTGAGTGGAGACCCAAAGCCCATTAGTAGGCCACTGGAGATCCCCTTGCAGAGGGGTCT
>NW_022103896.1:74784062-74787845 GCF_000313985.2 Echinops telfairi | reverse complement strand
AATTCACATATCATACAATTCAATAGTTTAATCCTATTGAGAAGAGTTGTACAGTCATCACCATAATCAATTTTAGAATATTTTTTCTTTCCTCTATTCACTATTACTAGCTCCCCATTTTCCCTCACCCTCCTCTGTCATACCCCAAAGAAACCATTACTCCAGTTACTGTCTCTATAGTTTTACCTATCCTTAATATCATATACAGAAAAACAAAACAACAATAACAATGTAAAACACACACAAAAAAAACCTCAATTGACATGAAAGCGGAAAATATTAAAAGCCAGTACAAAGAGAGATCAAATGATAAGGTGTTAAATTTTAACCTAACTTCATCTTCAACTATCCACTTTCCACTGTAAGCTGCATGTTCCTAAGGCTGTTCACAACCCTGGTCTGTGGTCAGATGGGATTCACCAGAGGCTTAATCTGTGTGTGGCCTCTGCAAATGCGTTTGGGGCTTCCACTGTCATCCACAGCCTTCCGCAAACTGGGTGCTCACAATTTAAGCTCTGATACTATTTCCTCCTTTGAATTTGGATTTTATTATTTACAATCCTTGGGTCACACAGGCTGCTGTGCTTCTCCCATGTGGATTTAGTTGATGCCTCAATTAGATGGCTGCTTGTTTAAAGACAAGCCTTTAAGTCCCCACAAACTATTTTTTTGTGATAGCCGGCACCATCTAGTTTTTTTGCACCACTTTGCTATAGTACCATATCGTCAGTGATCTCTTCAAAAGGGAAAGCAATAAATGTCTCTTTGAAAGCAAACAACAACATTGTTTTTAAAAATGGTTAGACTGAAAGGATGGAGAGGCTTTCAGAGCACATATTTTTTTCTTAAAAAAAAGAAAGAAAGAAGCTAGAGAGATCAAAGCAAGGGTGAACAAATGTTAGTATCTATTAAATGTAGATGGTGGTCCATACATACATATGTATGTACTGTACTTTTTTGTTCTTTCTTCTGTATATCAGTAATAAGCCATAAAACTAAATTTAAAAATTGAGAAGAAATGGGAAGTATGTTTAAAAGGCACAGAAGTAGAAATGAACACATCTGGTGGATGCTGAGTAAACACTTTGATTTGATCAAAGTGAGTATGCAAGAGAGCAGCCAAACATGAAGTAGGGTCTAAGAAAGTGGATGCATGAGAATTGCACACCCCTTTACTGCTGCCTCTTACAGAGTGCTAACGAATGTCTGTTTAATATTGAATTTCTGTATTTGTGCCTGTAAAATATTAACATTAATTAAAATTTGAATTAAGTGGGAAAGGGAAGCATTCTGCATCTTATGGCACAGAGAAATGGACTACTTAACTAAAGACATTTTTATTATGATATTTAAAAAAATACAAAGGAAGCATGTCCCCAAGGGCAAAGGTCAGAGGGTGAGTACATCCCATGTGAATTTTGAGAACATCTCAAGAATATATTTGACGCCTTGGACACTGATAACAGGTGACCTGATGACCCGTGAGTGCTCTGCAGTTTAAACTCGTGAGTGGTGCGACTCGCGGGTGGATCTTCTCACCGTACTTCTTACATCTTTATACTGAGCAAGTCATGCACGAAGCTGGACTGTATGCAGAAGAATGCAACATTGGGATGGAAGGAAGATTTATTCACAACCTGTCTTTTGGTCATCTCCCTTTGCTGGAAGCCAGGACTTGAAGCACTTACCAATGAAAATCAAAGACTGCAGCCCTCCGTCTGGGCTATAACCCAATGTAAAGAAAACCCAAATCCTCACAATTAGACTAACAAACAACGTCATGAAAAATGGAGGAGAGACTGAAGTTGTCAAGGATTTCATTGTGCTTGGATCGACAACCCGTGCTAATGAAGCAGCAGTCAAGAAACCAGATGGTAGATTACATTGGACAAATCTGATGCAGAAAGCCTCTGTAAATTAATATTGAAGATCCAGGATATCACTTTGAGGACTAAGGTGCGCTTGACCCAAGCTATGGTATTTTCAACTTCCTCATTTTCATTTGAAAGTTGGTTAATAAATAAGGAAAGGCCTTAAAGGAAACAATTCATTCGAATTATGGTGTTGGTGAAGAAAACGAGAAGTATTGTGGACTACCAGAAAAACAAACAAATACATCTTGGAAAAGTATAGTCAGAAGGCTCCTTAACAATGAGGATGGAAATACTTCATCTTTAGACATGTTGTCAGAAGAGGAGTACTTAGAAAAGTGCTTAGAAAAGTGCTTGATAAAATTGAGAGTCAGCCTTTAAAAGAGAAGACCATCAATCAGATGGATTGACACAGTGCTGAAACATGGGCTCAAACATAGCAACAATTGAGAGGGTGGCGCAGGACCGGACAGGGTCTTAGTCTGTTGGACACAGCGTCACTCTGAATGGGAACTGAGTCAACATCCGAAGGACAGCCATAGATGCATAGATATGCATTATGATTATGTGTTATTGTTCAATAGACTTTAATCGTTACTGTTTTCCTTGTCCCTCTTACTGTTTTTAACCATAAAACCTATTTTATTAGAAATTAGTACTGTCACTACTGTTCTTTTTTATTGTTATTTGCTTGATATATTTTTCCATTCTTTGATTTTTAGTCTATTTTTGTCTTTGTGTCTAAAGTGTGTCTCATAGACAGCATATTGATGGGCGCCCTTTTCTTATATATTCTGTCTCTTGGTTGGTAATTTAGTTGAAATTCGCTGTAATTATCTAAAGGCATGGATTCATTGTTGTTATTTTGCTGTTGAGTTTGTGATGCTGCTGGTTTCTTTGTTTCCTATCATTTTCTCTGATGAGTTCTTTGTTTATGGATTTTCTGATCATCCTCTTTTTGTTAAAAAACAACAAAAAATAAATCTCTATGGTTTTCTTTTTATATTTTATGAGCTTTAATCATTGTCTTTGAAATGACCCTGTAATTTATTATTTTCATCTCAAGTTTAAAACAAGCTATGTTATCTTGAAATCATCTTGACTTTCCCTCCGTTTGGAATTTCTACTAATACACAATTTATCCCATCTTTCTGCTTTGTAGTTATCCTCATTTACAGTTAATATCTCAGGTTCCCTCTAGTCACTCTTGCTGCTTTATTTTACTTTGGACACTTCTATATGTGGGTCGGTGTCTGGGTTGTCATGTGTATTAATCTTAGGATGTGTCTACTGTCTGGAGAACTCCTTGTAGTATTTCTTTTAAGATTGGTCTGGTTCTCGACAGGAAAGCATCGTAAAGGACAATAAATAGACCTTGAACTATTTATAGGGTTTTTTGGTGTTGTTTTTGCCTTGTTGTTGTTGTTGTTGTAGCTATTGTTTTACTTTCTGTTGTTACTTCATTGTACTTGGTCTTGTATTGGTACATATTGTTCTCACTGTGTGTCGACCTGGAAGGGATAGGTGGGATAAACAAGCCGGAAGAGACAACAACTGGATGACAGTTCTGGGGGGATAAGGGAGAGGGGGCGGCAGGGGAAAAGAAGTGGGTGTTAACAAACCCAGGGATGAGGGAACACTGGTCCAAAATCAGTGGAAAGAAGGTTGTAGGAGGTCTGGCAGAGCTGGATCAAGGACAATGTAATTGAGAGGAATTCCTGAAACCCAAATGAAGCCTGAACATGATAGTGGGACAAGAGGAAAGTACAAAGAAATAGAGGAAAGAACTAGGAGGCAAAGGGCAGTTATAGAGATCTAAATACAGTGATATACAGATGTAAATATATTCATATAAGACGAGGGGGAAATAGATCTATGTTCATATATTTATAGGTTTAGTATTAAGGAAACA
>NW_022103896.1:74777090-74783095 GCF_000313985.2 Echinops telfairi | reverse complement strand
TTTTTTTTAAAAGAATTGGTCTTGTTTTCACAAATTCCTTCTTTTCTGTTTATTTGGCAATGTACTAACTTCACTGTCTTTTTTTATGGACAATTTTGCTGTATATATAATTCTTGGTTGGTAAATTTTTCTTTTTGACTTTTTTATGTGTTGCCGTTGCCTTCTTGCCTGCATTGTTTCTGCCAAAAAATCAGAACTAAGTCTTATGGATTCCCCTTGGTAGGTATTTTTGCATTTTCCCTGAGCTGCTTTAAGTACTCTGTCTTTGTCTCTGACTTTGGGACGTTTGATTATGATATTCCTTGGTGATTTTCTTTTGGAGTCTAAACTGCTCATGGTTTGTTGAGCATCTTGAATGCCTATCTTCTCATCTTTCATGATATTAGGAAAGATATCTTCCTAAAAATCTTCAACAATTTCCTATGTGCTTTTTAGAGATGTGTTTATTCCTATTCTCTGAAGAAGGACATCGTCTGGTTACAGTAGAGGGGCAGCAAAAAAAGAGGAAATTTCTCAAAGAGGTTGATTGACACAGTGACTGCAACAACGGGCATAAGTATAGAAACAATTGTGAGGATGGTGCAAGACTGGGCAGTGTTTTGTTCTGTTGTGTATAAGGTCGCTGTGGGTCAGAACCAACTCCATGGTACCTAACTAACTACACTAACATTCATGTTCTGTAATTCTGACCACATGTAAGTGACTTCTCTTGGTATACCACATTATTTTCAGGATTCCTTTACAGAGAAAAAAAATGAAGTCCACATGGAAGAAGGACACTAGCCTATGTGATCCAAAATTTGTAAATAAAAAAGTCCAAATCCCAAAGATGAAATTTTATCAGAGATTAAATTGTGAGCACCTGGTTTGCAGAAGGCTATGGATAAATGGAAGCCCAAAAGCCATTTGCAGTGTCCACACATGGATTAAGCTTCTGGTAAATCCCCTCTGACTATTGTCAGAGGAATATGAATCACCTTGTTGTCAGACAGATAACATTGTAAAGTTGATTAAGACAGATAAAGTTGGTTAAAATGTAATATCTTATCATTTGATCTTCTTTTTGACCCACTTATGAAAATTATCAGGTTGATGCTTCAAATTGAGCAATGCTAGCAAAAATTCAAGATGTTCAGTTGTCAGGCCAAATTCATTGTCCTGTTTGTTTCCTTGATCACTGTTTTCATTTAATTTGTTCACTTGGCATTGATTTACATCTTAATTCATTCCTTTGCAACTCAGGGTTCCAGGGTCATTATATACATCCATTATTTTCTTGCTTTTTAGTGTTTTTAGTATTAAGGGTCTGAGTTGATTGCCTGTGTAGTCCATTGTCTTCTATCTATGCAGACCACATCAAAGTGTGCAAATAGTACTCTTGTGGTTCTCAGAACTTCAGAAACCTCTGAGAGAAACACCTAGACATAGTTTTCCCAAATCCAGTGACAAATATTTCATGTTCCTTGTAGGCTCTGTCCATGTTCTACTATGCATGATGCCAATGGGACCTATAAGCATCCCAAGTCTCAGATTGATTCTCTGGAAGTAATCCACCCTGGACTTGTGGGAGTCACCACCGTCTGCATCCCTCATGAGGAGAGGAAGTGTCTACTTGCTATAAACAATACTTCTCTTTAAGGTCAAGGTTTCATATCTGCTTTCATTGACCCTCTAATTTGCCAATTGCAGTATCTTTTTCTAGAGATTGGTCTTTCTTGATGTGTAAAAAGTCAATGAGCCAAGGTAAAAACATATCTACTTCTGTAATTTTACAGTTGGCCTTAGAAGAGTCTAGATCTTTATAGAAGTTCTCCAACAGCAGCATCCCACAGAATTCTCTGAATGACTTGTTTAGACACAAAAAAACGAGGCCCAGCCCCAGAGTTTCTGATCTGTATGTCTGACCTGGAGTTGAGAATGTACACTGCTACCAAATTTGCAGTGATGAAACCACTGTCTAAGGCATCACCTTCTAGCTCAGAGCAGCCGATGAGCAAATCCAGCTCATGGACTACTTACATTAAGTAAAGTTTTGTTGGAATGTAGCCACACTCCATTTGCTTACATATTGCTTTTGGCTGAGTAATTGCTACAACTGCACAGCAGAGTAGTGGCAACAGATTGCCAAAACTAAAATATTTTTTATTTGGTTCTTTCCAGAAAAGGGTTGTTCATCCCTCCCCGCTCGAAAGCATCATCTTCTAGCCTCGATCCAATCCAATCAACACAGCCTCCTGGACATGCCAGAGGACGATTACAATCACCCAATAAGGCTGCTGTCATGACTAGGCTTTATTTCATTAAGGATTCAATTCGATAAAATGTTTTATTAGCCTCGACTTTGTTCAAGTCATATTTTTCCGTAAGTAAACTTTAAAATGTTTACTCAAAATCCTGCTTTATATTCAGGTCACTATTTTAATGAAATGATTTTTTTTTTGGTCTCCAAATATGTTGTAAGATTACACACACACTCACACACACACACACACACACACATATCAGAAAACTGCTACAATTACTTATATATTACCTAGTAACAAAAGGAAAATAAAAAGGATGTCGATTCTATTGTAGTGGAGTCACATCACACAGAAGCATATATGTTTTAAAAAAAATTTTTTTCATGGAGCCAAAATGATGCTTGAAAATCGAAGGCACCTTCAAAACATGGAATATGACAGTTAGAGACCATGTTGGAGGCAGACCCTCAGTATGTCCAACCCAGCGCGTTTCTCCTTCAGTGTTCACTCAGATGGCTTCTTCTTAGGGTGAGCACCAAATGAACTAGTTGGCTGGCATTTGAAACCATCTTGTATAAGAAAAATACTTATCTTTAAACACTAGAATCATACTCCGCAGTGAGAAGCTCACACTACAAGGCACAAAGAAACCATAAGCAATTGTGGGAGCATCCTACGATTCCACACTTCTGTTGGGGAATACTCTCAAAAAATGGCAGACTGATGTTGCACCACTAACATTCACACTTTGGCTCAGTTTATATTATTGCATTCCTAAGACTCCAGTGTCCCTTATGGGAGTCCCCAACCTCTGTTGACAAATGATGGTTATATCCCACTACGAGTACTCATTTCTGTCTGTGCTAAATTTTGAATATGACTGAGATATATTCCCAAGTGAACTTATTGCACAGACATTTAAGAATACATCATCATCACTCAGATTACTAGGGCTTTGGTGTTGTCATTTCTGTGTTTCTCAGCAATTTTCAGCTCCAAATAATGCAAACTGAAAGATCAGAGTGGGTCATTCAGTCACCATTCAATATGGAGCGTTGCTGATTACCGATGAATTGGGGCTACCATTGTCATGGACACCGTGGCTGACACAACATATGTGCAGTAGAAGCCAGATAATCGCATCAGTCCTCGACATAATCAGATTTTGATGCCAAATGTCAAGAAAATGTTGCATCGGAGCTCAAACAAAACACCGGAATCTAACCCAACGCACATGATTTTTGTCAACAAAAGCAGTTTGTGTTTCGATCACTCAGCGTTAGTTCGCGTTGTTAGTACAAGTTGTTTAAATGTTTTGTGGCTGTGTTCCAAGGGTTTTGCTATGATTTTCTTAGTTTTTGTGGTTTTTTGTACTGTTTTTAGGTGAAAAACGTGGGTCCTAAGAAAGAGTGTTTTGAAAAGAATCATCATGATAAGGAACTGGTTAACCGTGTTATCAATATTGTCAATGAAAACTTAGTAAACATATAACCTCCTCCCTGGGGTATGGACAACAGAAAAGTTGGTGAAGGGAGACTTTGGACAGTGTAAGATATGACATAATAATATTAATTTATAAATTATCAAGGGTTCATGAGGGAGGGGCAAACAGGGAGGGAGGGAGAAAATGAGGAGCTGATATCAAGGGCTCAAGTAGAAAGCAAATGTTTTGAGAATGATGATGTCAACAAATGTGCAAATGTGCTTGACACAATGTATGTATTGTGATGAGTTATATGAGCCCCCAATAAAATGATTTTTTTTTTAAAGTTTACAGTCTCAGAAACCCTCAACAGAGTCACTATGAGTTGGAATCAACTTGATGGCAATGAGTTGATCTTGGACTAGCCTCTAGGTGCTTGAGAGGAATAAATTATTTAATCCTCAAAAAGAGTACAGCCAGAATGCTCCTTAGATTTCGAACATGGCACCAGCAGAGAGCAGTCCATGTAGAAGGATAGTGTGCGTGGAAATAGAAAGACAATGAAGAAGAGGAAGGCCCTCAACAAGATGGACTGACGCGGTGGCGTCAACAATGGGCTCCAACCTAAGAACAGTTGTGCGGATGGGCCAGGTCGGTGCAGTGTTTAATTCTGTTGGGCATAGGGTCACTGAGATGACCGTCTTGAAGACTTCTAACAACACTTCTGATCAGTGTCCTGTGTACTGTGGTAGCTTGCATGTGATGTTGAAGATGGAAGCTGTGACACCTGTACTTTAAAGCCAGCAGGGTCACCAATGATGGACAATTTCAGCAGTACTTCCAGGAGCCCTGTGAAAACCAGATAGTGGTGCAACACTGCCTGCTACAATGCCAGAAAATGAGCTCCTCATTTGGTTGGAATGGGCTCGAAATACCAGACTCAGCTTTAATGATGCGGATGGAATAAAGCTTTCTGAACCTCATTAACTGATGTGATATGACTCAAAATGGGAAGAAGCAGCTGTAAACATCTATTAATAATTGAAATGTGAAATGTGAAACTGCTCTCCCCTTATTATACTACCTAAGTACCTAAACCAAAAGGACTGTGTAAATACTAATCTGAATCACTTCCTTCCTATTTTTGCAAAAAAATCAGAAATATGATTATAAGGAAACCAGTAAGTCATTTGAGAAAAAGGTGATTGTTTACAATGTTCACAATCAGTGTAAAGAATTCCGTATATTTACTCATAAATCATTACCTAACTCGTGATTTAATGAAATGTAATTGCCTCTTACATTTAGTACTTACACATAAAGATTCTTTATGTTGACCAATCTATCTTACATTATATCATCTGTCAATGATTAGATTAAAAGAACATCTCACCATTAGTGATTTAGGACTACATGACTTCCTAATGGCTGCCATAATTTTCCTTTGAGGTTTAATGAACATATAACACAGCAAATCTTCGGTTCCAATTTGTTTTAAAATCTGAGTCAGCTATTGATTTATACCCAGAGAAGATGTAAAATATCTGACTTATAGTATTTTATTAATCAGTAGGTTACAGCACCATCACTTATGTGCAGTCCGTTTACTGCCAGTCTGTCTCCAGTTGTGTTTAGGGAGGACAGTCTCAGCATTTGGGACAGTGTTAAACGCGGGAGCATCTCTAGCATCCCCGATGCCAACACACTCAATGGTGGTGGGTCCTCAGTTGTTCTCGTTGTTCGGTGCCATCACTGGTCCCTGACTCATAGTCACACCCAAAGCACAAAGAGATTAGACCTGCATAACCCATAGGGTTTTCTCTGGGATTTTTGTTGCTGTTGTTGTTTGTTTCGTAAGTAGATCATCAACCCTTTTGTGCTAGTCTGTGGAAGGTTCACTTAAATGTGTTCAGCTCAATGACCATAATATGTGGGGAGCTATGAAAGTGTCCATATACATTTCCAACACACTATTGAAATCCTTTTTCCCCTTCCAGCACCATTGCTGTGGCCATTGTAGATGACCTGTACAAAGTTATGGGAAAAGTACCACTTCTTTGGATCAAATGTTTGGGATATTAGATATATTCAGTGTGAGATTTAGCCAGCTAATTAATTTCCTAGAACAAGTCCAAATGTGACTTGCTGAGCTGGGTTCAGCAATATAGCCACATAATATTGATTTGAAATACTGAACATTGTTTATGCAAATAGATCATTGTGTTTACTTAAACTGAAAGAACGATCTGGGCCTGTCTGGATAGGACAGGCTGGATGAACAATCTGGAGGAGAAAACAATGGGACTGACAGTTCCGGGGGGACATGGGAGAGGGGCAGG
>NW_022103896.1:74773557-74775761 GCF_000313985.2 Echinops telfairi | reverse complement strand
AATGATGTACAAATGCACTTTACACAATTGATGTGTGTATGGATTGCGATAACAGTTGTATGAGCCCCTAATAAAATGTTTTAAAAAAGAAGAAAAGAAAAAAAAAGAACGATCTGAGGCACACATTTACACTCAGACTTCTCTCTTTTCTATTTGTTCTTTTACCCCACCACCAATCACCACACAGGACCTTCATTTCCTCCTAATCATGTAACTGAAAATCAGGGTCTCTCTATTGGTAAATTTTACTTATTATATGATAATCCTTTAATGTGATTCAGGTTGCTATTATTGACGTCACAGCTTACGCATTCGATTTCCTTTTGGAAAATTATGAAACCCACACCTACCACAAATACATTACACTTCAAAGTCCTTGCACAACTATATAAAAGATACAGCCAAAAAGAGCTTACTGAATAATGATATTATTAACATACATGTGAATCTGAAATCTAAAAAATGGTAATAAAATTTATGTTTTTTATTACCTTTTCTTTAATGGTTCGTCTGCAAATAAAAAGGTGATAAAATTGCATAAACAACTTCCATATCTTCAGTTGAAATGGAAACCGCTCCACAGAGAGCACACAGGCACAGAATCTTTGTTTTATATAAGCTTGTATTAAAAGTAACCCAAAATACCTATTACCCTTGCGTATTTGATAGTTGCAAATTTTAATGTACATTATAGGTCCCATGCATCTACATCTGCACATAAACTGGCTGTATTTACTTTAGCAATAACACTGCTTATGTAAAGTAAATGACACAATAAATGTTCAACCATTTCAAATGGTTTGCTATTTCCATTTTGTAGTGAGAGATATGTCTTCAGTGTTTTGAAAATTTAGACACCTGAAATTAACTAGTAATACCATGCCTCTAGAGTACTTTATATCTGCATTTTATATTTTATAGCTAATAAGTATTTTATATCTGAACAAAGACACTTATAAAAGCATTCTATGCATTTAGACCAAAGCGGTAAAGAGAACTAATAGCCCTAACTTCCTAAGAAGCCATATAAAATTGCTCCTTCCTACTAATGATACTTTCACTTCCTGGGTTTTGAATCAATATTTTTTACTTGAAGAATTATAAACACAAAACATGTATGAGACCCATTAAATAAGATTCATAGACTAACATAATTCTGTTTATACAATAATAAAAGATGTCACTTATAAAGTAACAAATAATAATTGAGATTATTGTTATCAAAGACTTCTTCATCCCAAAACATTTACTTATGCTTTTTGATTAGCTACTAACTAGTTCTAAAAAGTTCCATTTTTATTTTGCTAAGTATTCAGTTGTTCAAATCTCAGTTTTCTGTCCAGCCATGCCGTGGGAAACATGTTACCTTTATTTTTGTCCTTTTAATATATATTTCTACTTTGGTAATGGTCTAGGATTCTACTGGAATATTTATGGAAAGTCCAAACATTTTGAGGTGTGATGTGGCTGAAACACTTACTGTAGATTAGGAAATACTATGTGGGGCCAAAATAAAGAAGAATTTCAAGCTTAAGAAAACCCAAATCTCTGAAGGATGTCTGCCATAAAATAGGTAGCATTGTGCCAGATGCTACTGAGGAAACCCTGCCATACGCACGTAAGGGCAGCATGGCCACATTAAAACCATACAAACTGGAGCAAATAATGAAATCATAAAGACAGCCAGCAATCAATGCATTTGTATGGCTTTTGTTCTAGATGTTGTTGTGTGGCTACTTTCTGAAACCAGTTGATAAGAGGGGTAAGAGGTTTGGCTGAACTGAGCAAAAGTCTCATAAAAGAGACATTAGAAGATCATTCGATTTTAAGATGTATAAGAACTAAGTCAGTAGTTCTGATGTGAATAATGACCTACCAGCATGGCCTCTGAGGCCAAGATACTGATGTCCTTACCCAGAGACTCTGGTTCATTGCCTAGAATCGGACACATAGGCAATGCTAGTAAAAGTATGGAGATAATATACAGACACAGCTGAGATACACTGAAAGGAAGCAAGGATCGAATGAAAGGATCACAGCAAGCTGGTGGAATCTAGGAGCTTGAAGATCTCTCATGGAAATTACTTCATCAATTGGAATGCTAACTGCAAGGTTAGCATTTCAAGCCCACCAACCAGCTCCACAAGAAAAAAAAAAGTCTGTCTGTTCTTGTAAAGATTTACATCACCTCACACAACCTCCTT
>NW_022103896.1:74770788-74773457 GCF_000313985.2 Echinops telfairi | reverse complement strand
TAAAACAAAAGAAAATGTTCTAAAATTGATTGTGGTGATGATTGTACAACTCTTTTAATATGATTGAACTATTTAATTGAATGATGTGTGAAATTTAAGCCAATAAAGCTGCTTAAAAAAAGGATTTACAACACTTCAGAAACCCTATATAGGGTTGCTATGCATAGCAACTGACATGATGGTGGTGTCTTAAAATAAGAATCATGAATGCCTAAGTTATTAAAACTAAGCGCATTCCCTTTCTGGTTAATTATAAATAGCCCTAGGATTAAACTAATTCAACCCGTCTTTATGAGTCAGAATGAACTTGATAGTAGTGAGAATTTAAGATCAAATAAGGAAGACTGAATTATGATGTTAGCAAAAAGTATTGAGTACACTAAGAACCACCAGAAGAACAAACTAATCTGCCGAGGAAGAAGTACAGCCAGAAGGCTCCTTAAAAGATGGTGAGACTTCATCTCAAGTGGTAGTAGTTGTCATCACAAACCAGCATAAGCAGACAAACTGTGAATCCTACTGTATCAAGAATTTCTTGTTACTACCATTATTTCCATGTACAACAATCTATGGTACATTTACTCATTTATTCAATGACAGTCATGTCATCATCTTCTGGAACATCATCATAACAATCCAAACCCTTATTTTCAAGGAGGTCTTAGTTTTGGGAGGATGCCTTACATTTCAGCGAGAGGCAAAACTGTAAGTAGGTTTTATTTTCGGGGGATGTCTTCTTTTGGGAAACAAGGTATTTTAATGTCCTCCTTGATTTATTGTAACATGTATTAATCTGGTGTGCATGGTTCTGCCTTTGTGAATGTTATTAGAAGTCTTGCCCTTGCCCTATCGCCAACCCCCATTGTTTGCATAGTGTCCAATCAGTTAAGAGGTTTATCTACACAAGTTAACAATTCATGTTGGTAGTTCACAGCTGGCTTGTAGTTGTATAATTTCCTTTTCTGATCAGTGTTATAAATTCTATGCCACTCACTAAATCAATGGCACGATCAACAGAATTACTTTATGCCCCATGCATGTGATACATAAAGTTCTCTAATATAAAATGATAATGATATCTCTAAAGTGAGCCAGAGACATAAATAAACCATAGATAGATATATGAATGGATTTTGAGCTTACATTTAATTCTAGCCCCAGTCTAAGAACAATTAGTTCTTATGATATAGCCCTGGTTGATGCTTGCCTTCATTAAAAGATCACTGAAAATATGGGTGCTATAGCACAGTGTTGCAAAAAATCCACATGGTGCCTGGCTATCAGAAACAAACAAACAAAAAGGTCTGGGGTCTTAAAGGTTTGTCTTCAAACAAGCATCCATCTAAGGGAGGTGTCAACTAAGACCACATGGAATAAGCACACCAACCTGTGTTATCCAAGGACTGTAAATAATAAAACTCAAAGCTGAAGGAGGGAAAAAATATAAGAGCCTAAATCATGAACACCTAGTTTTCAGGAAGCTTTGGATGACATGAGGAACCTGGACCAAGAGGCAGTTGTACAAACAGAACAAGGGAATGCTGCATGGTTTAAAATCAGGAAAGGTGTGCATCAGGATTGTATCTTCTCACCATACTTGCTTAATCACTATGCTGAGAAAATCATCAGTGAAGCTGGATTATATGAAGAAGAATGTGGCATCAGGATTTGAAGAAGGTTTATTAACAACCTGCGCTATGCAGATGGCACAACCATGTTTGCTGAATGCGAGGACTTGCTGATAAAGAACTAGGATTTCAGCCTTCAATACAGATTTCAACTCAATGCAAAGAAGACCAAAATTCTCACAATTGGACCAATAGGTAACATCATGATAAATGGAGAAAAGATTGAATCAAGAATTTTGTCTTGCTTGAATCCACAATCAATGCTCACAGAAAAGGCAGACAAGAGATCAAACGACAAGTTGCATTAGGTACATCTGCTGTACAAACCTCTTTAGAGTATTGAAAAGCAAGGTTACTTTGAAGACGAAGGTGTCCAACCCAAGACATGTATTTTTCATTGCCTCATATTCATGTGAAAGTTGGACATTGAATCCGGGAGACTGAAGAACAGATGCGTTGGCATTACGGTGCTGGAGAAGAATAGTAGAAGTACCACGGACTGCCAAAAGAACAAACAGATCTGCCTCAGAAGAAGGAAGACCACAGTGCTCCTAGAAGCAACGATGTCAAGACTGTGTCTTACATATTTTGGACATATTGTCCGTCGAGACCAGTTTCTTGAGCAGTATATCATACTGGGTAAAGTTTACGGACAGCAAAACAGATAAAAGCCCTCGATGAGGTGAATTGACCCAGTGGCTGCAACAATGAGCTCGGGCTTAAGAACAATTGTGAGGATGGCGCAGGACTGGACTCTAGGGGTTGTTTTTTTTCTGTTGTGTTTGTTTTGTTTTGTTCTGTTCTGCTGTTTTGTGTATTTTTCTGCATATGAAATCCAGGATAGGGAAATCTACAGAGACAATAACTGGATTAATGTTTTCTTGGGGTTATGGCAGGGAAGGTTGGGGGGAATTGGTGAGCTAATAAAAATTAGTACAAGAAAATGTTCTACAAAAAACCATATCATTGTGAATGAGGGCAGGAGTGCGAAGTGGAGACCCAAAGCCAATCTGTAGGCCACTGAACATCCCCTTACAGAAG
>NW_022103896.1:74763752-74769683 GCF_000313985.2 Echinops telfairi | reverse complement strand
GAAGACTTTCTAGGAAATGGATTGACACAGTGCAAACCTGCAACAATGGGCTCAAACAAAGCAACAATTGAGGATGGGGTAGGACTGGGCAGGTTTCATTTGGTTGTACTGAGGGTCGCTATGACTTAATGGCACCTAAAAATGGAAGTTTAAGAATTCAATAGTGGATCTAAGAACATAATAAATTTCATAAAGAGTCAATTCATTCCATCTTAGGGAGGGACCTGGAATTGTTTCATCTATCAAAAACCAGTCATTTCATACACACACACACACACACACACACACACAAACACACACACATTGAATTCCACTTGCTTCTGAGGATCTTTAGATTAAATTAAACCTACTCTCTATACCCATATGGCTTCTTTCTCTCCTCAATCCATCAATATTCAAGCGTTCCAGTCTCCCCCATCTTCAAGCACCCACCACTGGGTCTCCCTTTGTCATCTTTGCCAACCCTGTTCTCAGTGTCCACATCCCCATCAGTGCAGCTGCTCCCTCAGCATGCTCATACCTCCCAATTCGTCATTATTCTTCCCACCTCCCAACACATCACTGCATTCTTCCGTGACGCTGCCTGAAAAAATTCTCCCAAACAAGTTCACACTCTTCATGCCCCTTGCTACCATTGCCTTGGTACAGCATTTCGGGAATCACAGATCCTCAAATCCACTTTTCTCCCCTCAGATCCACTCTCACACCGTAGCTTGAGTACTCTGAATCTGAGGCTTCAATTTCCATCTGTAAAACAGGGGTTTTACAGACCTCAGGGTGGTTGTGAAGGTCAAATGAATTAATAAGAGAAAAAAACATTTAGCCACTGTACAACATAAGAAACGACTGTAACATAAGAAATGGCAGCTAAAAGTTTATTAACAATCAAATCCTTAATAACCATTGCCTACTTACATTGGTCACCGTGAGTAGGAAATAACCCCTTTTCCACAGGCACTGCTTCATTTTGAACATGAGCTGGCCAGGAGTCAGAACTGACTCACTGGCATCTCACAACAGATAAAATGGTCTATAAAGTCTTGCTTAATTTGGTTTCTACCAACATCCCAGTACCCTCATTTTAGACAACCACATATCATATGCTCTCCTACTTTCGAGCCTTTGTAACCCCGACTTTTGCCTGGGATCTCCTCCTCTGCCCCACTACCAACTAATTTATGTGCATCTTTCATGTCTGACTAATAATTCTCTCCGGAAAGCCATTCTTGCTCAGCTCCAATACCAGCCAGTCTCTCTGGTTTCAACTCTCAGATACCTGTACAACTTCCTGGTACATCACACATACGATGGATCTGTTCACGACCTTCCTTCCGACTAGGTTGTGTGTTCCCCTGATGGATCAGGCCTATCGTCCCACCAAGCAGCATCATAACGGGGGCAGTAGTCAAAATCCAAGCTCATTTTAGTGCAGTCAAATGTGATTATAGTGACCCTATCGGCCAAAGTAGTCGCCCCATGGGAGTTTCCAAGGTTGTAAGCCTTTACGGAAGCATGCCTCCACATCTTTCGTGCATGGAGAGGCTGGTGGATTTGAATTGTGGAGCTTTCGTTGGCAACCGAGTATTTTAATCAACACGCCACCAGGGTCCTTAGGACAATATACACTTACAAGTGTCAGACAGTGGACTTTAATGATCAACCTAAAAATGTGGACTTGGGGGAAGTGGAAGACGGTGATCCACAGGGAGGAGAGTGGAAATCAAGGAGTGGGGGAGGGTGAGTAGATGGGCAGGCTGATTAGTGGTTTAGACTGCAGAATTCAAAGTTAATAATCTGAAATGTAAACCCACACCCAAATAGTTTTTTTTAATTAGTTCAGCAATGAAAAAAACAAAAACTCTAAGGGTTGTGCTCCTGAATTCCTTCAGTATTGATGGAAAATTGTTGGTGTGTTTCTTAAGGTGTTTCTTTTAAGGAGGCCTAGAGACATAGTGGATGATGAGTTGGGTTCCTAACAGCAAGGCCAGCAGTTCAAACGCATGAGCTGTTTCTCAGGAGAAAGATGAGACTGTCAGATCCTGTGAAGACGTACAGCCTTGCAAACCCTGTGGGGCAGTTTTACTCTGCCTTTCAGATTCACTGGGAATGTGAATCCGCTCGACGGCAGGGGACTCGGGTTTAGGTTTGGTGTTCTTCTTGAGTTTCACCAACCAGAAGGTCTGTATCATATGGAGTAAAAAGTGCCTTCATTATTTTTTAAATATAATTTTCATGGGGATGACAAAACATCTGGTTGGCTTATTTTGTTATCACAGTACGAGGCAATTGTATACTGAAGAGAAAATGCTGATTTGATGTCCCATCCTGGATTCTAACTACCAACTCAGCAATTTGGATCCTAATTTGGGATACATTTTTTTTTAGCTCATTACTATATATGCCTGCCTGCACTTGCTACTTACTATCCCAATTACAAAGATTTGTCACCTACATTAGACTGTCAGCTCCAAAATGTGTATTATACCATTTGGATTACCCAACAACCAAGGTAGGCATGGGCGTACACACCTGTCTGTAATGGACAATTTCACATTTTTTCATCATATGAAAGATATGACTGGCACCTATCTCTCTGCCAACCTCAAAGCACCTTCAAGTTCATAACCTCTGACAGGGTTAGATTATCCACTAAGCAAGGAAAGTGGGGGCTTACTTCTGTTTAGTGATCTGCAGTAAATAATTAATTACACTTTTTTCACTAAAAAAACATATATAAATTTATCATAGATTATTAGGTATAGTACAAGTTGTTCTTGTTAGGTGCCCTCAAGTCAGGTCTGATACATAGCACCCTATGCACAACAGAATAAAACAGTGTGCCATCTGACTCACAGATAACAGAACAACCCCTCCTGTATCGTCCTCACAACTGTTCTGATGGTTGAGCCCATTGCTGCAGCCACTGTGTCCATCCTTCTTGTCGAGGACCTTCCTCTGCCTCACTGCCCGTCTACTTCACCAAGCCTGATGGCCATTCCCAGGGACTAGTCCCGTCTGAAAACATGTCCAAAGTGTATGCGACAAAGGCTCTCCATCCTTGCCTCTAAGAGCATTCTGGATGTACTTCTTCCAAGACAGATTTGCTTCTTCTTTTGGCAGTTTATGGTACTTTCTTTTTTAATCATTTTATTGGGAACTCTTACAGATATTATAACAATCCATAGTTCAATTAAATCAAGCATAATTGTACAATTGATGCCACATTCATTTTCAAAACATTTTCTTTCTTCTTGAATTCTGTGATATCAGCTCCCCTTTATCCCCTCCTTCCCCCACCCTACCCCCCAGGAATGCTTAGTATTCTAAATATATATATATCCATAATATAACCATATATATCCACAATATACTATACTATATCCATATTATGAATATATATCCATAGCTTACACCATCCAATGTATCTGTTCACCTACATTTCTGATATGTGTTCCCCTCCAGTGGGGTTATACAGTCATCATTGCTACCATTCTTCCTTCCCCACCCCGTTCCTCCCCTATCTTCCTGTACCCTCAGAGAGTCATTACTCCATTGCTGTTTCTGAAGGATTTATCTGTCTCAGGTTTCATGCATCGAATGACCTTAGTTATATAAATGAACATACACAGGCCTCACAATATTGAGGTAAAACTAAGACTATAATAATAAGGGGAGGAAATATTAAAGAACTAGAGGATAGTTATGTGTTTCATCAGTGCTACACTGCACCCTGGATGTATCATCCCTTCTGTGTGGCCCTTCTGTAAGGGACTGTCCAATTATCTTACAAGTGGGTTTTGGGTCTCCACTTGGTCTATGCTCCTTCACATCAATTTGATTACTTGTTTTTGAATTTCTGATACCTATTCCCATTGATACCTCATGATCACACAGGCTGGTGTGCTTCTTCCATATGGGCTTTGTTGCTTCCACTTGTTTATCTTCAAGCCTTTTAGACCCCAGACACTATACCTTTTAATAGCCAGTCACCATCATCTTTCTTCACCACATTTGCTTATGCACCCATTTTGTCTTCAGTAATCGTGTCAGGAAGCTATCATACATTGCCACATTATTAGAACAAACCGTTCTTGTACTGAGGTAAGTTTTAAGTAGAAGCCCAAAGTTCATCTGCCTGCTTCTACATTTGACGCGCCCACATGGGGACAAAGCAAGAGGAGAGTGCAACAGACCAGCAATAGGAGCAAAGCCACGAGGTCCCTGAGGAATCTAGACTAAATGTAGACTTTTGACCTGGGGGGCAGCGCTTGACACCTCATCTGAACTGTTGGGGGGGGTTCACAAGGAGACCACACTGAAAGTTTACAGGTGCAACCAGGTGAGGGTTGGGGCACTAGACCGCTCCATCCTTGACTGCAGGAAGAGTAATAGGGTCTTATAGAAGACATGCCCCTTGTCCACAAATGCTAAGGACTAAAAGTGTATAAGTGCTGTTACGTTAGTGGGTCCTTGGTTATGGATCTCTGAAAGAAAAGGGGATTGGACCAATGGTTTATAATAAGGCCTTCTCGCTATTTAACAATGGGATACTTATCTACTCTGGATCAGGACAACAGTTAGACTTGGAACTATTTGCGTTCTCTCTCTCACACACACACATGCGTGCACTTCTTTTGATGTCGATCTGTATAAAATAGGCAGGATAAGCAATCCCAAGGAGACGGCAATGGGACCAATAGTTCCAGAGGCAGGGGAGGAAAATGAGAGAGGAAGAGGCGGGGAAGGCGAGTGATGAGCCAATAATGACAGGGATAGAGGAATAGCAAGTGATCTAAAATTGATGGTGAGGAGGGTGTAGCATTCCTGGTTATGTTTGATCAGTTGAATCTATCCAAGAGGAATTACTGAAAGATGAATGATGGATAAACATGATAGTGAGGCAGGAGGAAAGAAAAAAGAAAAAGAGGAAAGAATAAAAAAGTAAAAATGATATATATAGAGAGGTATAAATACTGATATGGTACTTTCATTATTCATCACCAGCACCATAATTCAAATGTTTCAAGTCTTCTGCAATCTTTATTCATTGCCTAACTTTCATACACATATGAAGCCATTGAAAATACCACGGTCAGACGCACCTTAGGAATATCCTTGCTTTCAACACTTGAAAGAAGTCTTGTGCAGCAGATGTGCCCAATGCAATAATCTCTTGACGGCCACTTCCATAAGCATTGATTGTGGATCCAGGCAAAATGAAATCCTTTTTGAAGATAACTTCAATCTTTTCTCTGTTTACCAGGATGTTACCTACTGGTCCAGTTGTGAGGATTTTGGTCTTCCTTACATTGAGTTGTCATCCATACTGCAGGCTACAATTCTTGGTGTTCATCAGTAAATGCTTCAAGTCCTCCTCACTTACAGCAAGCAAGGTGGTATCATCTGCATATTGCAGGTTGTTCATAAGCCTTCCTTTGATCTGGATATCAGTTCTCCCATTTATTTTATGTATGGTGTAATCTTCCCCCTGATTATTTGAAGGGACTTCAAAGTTTTGAGAAACATTTCCGTGAACTTTTCAAAGGCCGCTCATATACGTGTTTGGGTGGTGCAAACAGTTATGCACCTGACTACTAGCAGCAAGTTGAATGCCTTAAACCTACTCAGAGATGCCTTGGAAGGAGGGTTGGAGATCCACATTGGAAAAGTTGCATCCTTGAAAACCTTATAGGGCAGTTCTATTCTAAACACGTGGGGTTGTGCTGAGTGACAACCAACATCAAATATGACATACCTTCAATCAGAAATGTTTTTAAACATTGTTTCATATTTTTAAGTAATTGACTTGTGTATTAGTCTGGGTACTTTAGAGAAACAAATCCACAGAAACTCATGTAAAAGAGAGTTTTATATAAAGGTTAACTGTGCATCAAGAAAACATCCCAACCCAGTGCTGCCCAAGCCCACAAG
>NW_022103896.1:74759506-74760454 GCF_000313985.2 Echinops telfairi | reverse complement strand
GATGTACAAATGCGCTTTACACAATTGATGTGTGTATGGATTGCAATAACAGTTGTATGAGCCCCTAATAAAATGTTTAAAAAAAGAAGAAGAAGAAGAAGTGGTACTGGTGGCACTGAACTGACATTACAAGAAAAAATGAATTGTTTGATATGTTCTATCAGATGAGATCTACAGCTGTAGTCACCCACAAGGGCAACATAAATGTATCCAGAATTAAGGAATATATATCTATATATATTTTTAAAGAAATTTATGAAGAACAGAAAAACTGCACCTATCCCAATAGGTGTAATTGGGTAAATAAATACGTTCTTATCTCATATTGAAAGTGTAGATTTTATGTGGGAATGGTATCTAATATATATACAAAACATACAAACTATTTGTTAATAAATTATGTTATCAGCCAGAATTCCAATTAAAGATAAATGATTAGTAGTTAAGTTTGGGGGATTCAAGAATTATACAAAGCTTAGACTGCCCTGAGGTGGGAGTGAAGGTGAGCTCCCATATTGTTCAAGAGTCAATTGTATTTCTGTTTATCAAAGACGACACACTGAGCAACATGTGTATTCTAATGCAACTGTTCTCCAAACTGAAGTACTTCAACAAAACAAAATCTGCCCACATACAACTCATCAGATGGGAGGAGATTAGAAAAGAACTTCAGAGCCTTCAAGGGGTGGAAACCTCAGGAGGAGGCTGGGAGTAAGCCTTCCATTCAATCCTGATAAGAAATGGACAGCTCAGTAGAGGGAAGCACAAGCTTCCCAAGTGATCTCTACTCGCATACGCTACACAACTAGCATAGTTAGATATGACTAGACAAACTGGGCAAATGGCTAGGTGCAAGGAAAATCTATTTGGGGCTGAAAACGTTTCAAATATTAGGAAAAAAGATTGGCAAGGATTAAAACAGACAAGGGACTAGCCAATTCTTGAAGT
>NW_022103896.1:74743705-74758292 GCF_000313985.2 Echinops telfairi | reverse complement strand
TATATAAATATATTTACATCTGTATATGCCTGTATTTAGATCTCTATAACTGCCCTTTGCCGCCTAGTTCTTTCCTCAATTTCTTTGTACTTTTCTCTTGTCCCACTATCATGGTCAGCCTTCATTTGGGTTTCAGGAATTCCTCTTTGTTACATTGTCTTTGATCCAGCCCTGCCAGACCTCCTACACCCTCCTTTCCACTGATTTTGGGTTTGTTAACACCCACTTCCTTTCCTCTGCCTCCCACTCTTCCATGTTCCCCCGGAACTGTCATCCCCTTGTTCTCTCTTCCAGCTTGTTTATCCCCCCTATCCCTTCCAGGTTGACATGCAGTGAGAACAATGTGCACCAACACAAGACCAAGTACAACGAAGCAACAATAGAAAATAAAACAATAGCTACAACAACAACAACAACAAACCTATAAATAGTTCAAGGTCTATTTGTTGTCCTTTATTAGTGCCTTCCAGTCGAGTCTGAGGGGGTGCCATGCCCTGGCCCCACATCTATCCCTGGCATTCTCTGGGGACTTCATTGCTCTGCTCCCCTCACTGCTCTGCTGCATGCCAGTGGCTGGCTTCAGTGTAGTGGGCTCAGGGCGAGCACAATTCCTGAGGTGTCTCTCTTGTGTTGCCAAGATGGTAACTCTTTATCACAATAGAATGCCCCTTCTCTCCTGTGGAGTGCCTGGAGGTTTTGAATTGCTGGGCTTGCTCCAGGCAAGTAGGAAGCTAAGAGTACTACACAGAAGACTAAAGATGTCAATTTAGCCAAAAATACAAGTGTAAAGGGAAATATAGGAAAGAATTGGGAGGCAAAGGGCATTTATAGAGGTCTAAATACAGGCATGTACAGATGTACATATAGTTATATATGATGAGGGGGAAATAGATCTATGTACATCTATTTATAGGTTTAGTATTAAGGTAGCAAATGGACATTGGACCTCTACTCAAGTATGCCCTCAACACAAGAACACTTGGTTCTATTAACCTGGCATTCCATGATGCTCACCTTCCTGATACAATCGCCAAAGACAAAGCAGGTGCATAAGCAAATATGGTGAAGAAAGCTGATGGAGCCCGACTATCAAAAGATATAGCATCTGGGGTCTTAAAGACCTGAAGATAAACAAGCAGCCATCTAGCTGAGAAACAACAAAACCCACATGGAAGAAGCACACCAACCTATCCCAACACAATCGTGGGTGCATAAGCAAATGTGGCATCAAAGACCTAGAACAAAAACCCTATCATTGTGAATGAGGGGGAGTGCGGAGTGGAGACCCAAAGCCCATTTGTAGGCCACTGGACATCCCGTTACAGAGTGTCATGGGGAGGAGATAAGCCAGTCAGGTTGCAGTATAGCAATGATGAAACATACAACTTTCCTCTAGTTCTTTAATGCTCCCCCCCTCCCACTATCATGATCCCAATTCTACCTTACAAATCTGACTATACCAGAGCAAGCACATGGGTACAGATAAGAGTTAGAAACACAGGTAATCCAGGACAGATACACTCCTCAGGACCAATATTGAGAATACCGATATCAGGAGGGGCAAGGGAAGGTGGGAGGAGAAAGGGGGAACCGACTACAATGATCTACTGATAATCCCTTCCCAAGGGGATGGACAACAGAAAAGTGGGTGAAGGGAGACATCGGACAGTGTAAGACATCAAGAAATAATAATAATTTCTAAATTATTAAGGGTTCATGAGGGTGGGGGGAGTGAGGAGGGAGGGGGGAAATGAGGAGCTGATACCAAGGGCTCAAGTAGAAAGCAAATGTTTTGAGAATGATGATGACAACAAATGTGCAAATGTGCTTGACACAATGGATGGATGGATTGTGGTAAGAGTTGTACGAACCCCCAATAAAATTATTTTTAAAAATAAAATAAAGTAAATACAAGTGTTATGTCAGTCGATAGAAAAACTAATGGAACGAGAGTAGGACAGGTTACAAAGAATTTTGAAAACTGAATTTAGATTTGACACAATGAAAATCAATGAAGGTTCATGAGCATAGCAACTCCACTGAAAACTCACTGCCATTGAGTTGATTCTGACTCATAATACAGATTCTTGTGGCTTTCTGAGATTGTAACACTTTGTGGGAGTAGAAAGTTTCATCTTTCTCCCAAGGAGCAGCTGGTGGTTTTGAAATGCTGTCCTTGGGGTAGCAGCCCACCATGTAACCACTATGTCCTCAGGGCTTAATATGAGCAAAGCAGAAAATAAAATATGTAACACTTTGGCAATATACCAAAAAAAAAAAAAAACTCTAAAAATGTAATACCAATTCAGCCACATATTATCTGTCTTTGAGTAGACTTACTTTATTTCACCCTGCTTAGATCTGAGATCAGTGCCCCTAGAATGAAGCGCCAACAAGAAATCAAAGGACACATTCAACCAGGTGAATCTGCTGCACAGGGACTCTTTAATGTGCTGCAGAGCAAGTATATCACTTTGAGAACTAAGGTGCGCCTGACTGAAGCCACGGTGTTCTCAACTGTCTCATATGTACATCAAAGTTCAACACTGAATTGAGGCATTTGAATTATGATTCTGGCAAGAATACTGAACATACCTTGGACTTCCAGAAAAAAAACTTATCTATATCCAAAATTCAGCCAAAATATTCCCTAGAAGTGATTACTTTGTACCTGTTTTCCGGAGAGACCAATCCCTGAAAAAGGCCGTCAAACTTGGTGGCAGGTCAGAAAAAAAGAGGAAGGCTGTCAAGATGGATTGACACAATGGCTTCAACAATAGGCTCAACCATACAGTGATTGTGAAGATGATTCAGGAATAGACAGTGTTTTGTTCTGTTGCACAAAGGAGTCACTACAGTCAGAACCAAATTGATGGCATCTAACAACAATAACAACTTTAATTGCAAACTTCGGTTCTCTCAGTGACCAGTAAATCAACTGCCAAGTCACAGCAATGCTGTAGGACACAAGGAAACTGCCCGCATCGCGTTTCTAGGGATCTAACTCTTTATAGAAGCAAACTGTCACAACTTTCTCTCACAGCTGGTGAGTGCAAACGACTGACTTGCAATTAGAGCCAAGTGCTTTAACTATTGCAACACCAGGAATCATTTCACCTGTAAAAGGAATACAAAAAGAACCCCATAGATCAATGGACCATTGTGAGGATTAAAAGTAATACAACCAAGGAAAATTATTTCAAGAGGTGGTGGCAATAATCCAGATGTGCAATGATTAAGGTCTAGACAACAGATCCACACCATCAGAGGCCAGTTGGGTGTACCTCTGGTGGCTTTCATGTTGTTGTACAGCTGGAAAGTAAATAATGATCTAGCAAATACGGAGTTCTCACAGAAAGTAGCAATCTACTTCTGAAAACCTTGGCCAGTGAGAAGCTCACGAATACAGGATGTCATTGTCAGACAGTGCTAAAAGATGAGCCCCCTAGGATAGCAAGCACTCAAAAGACAAAGGGGGAAGAGCTAATGCCTCAAAGTTGAGTTGACCTTGATGACATGGATACAGTAAAGCTTGCAGGATTTGTTTCCCAATGTGGCACATTTCAAAGAAAGAAAAGCTGCAGGCATCTATTAATAATCAAAATGTGGGGTGCATGAAGTGTGAAACTAGAAAAGTTGGAAATTATAAAAATGCCATGCAGTGCACTGATTTTGACAAGTACTAGAATTTTGATTCTGACAATCAGATGGTCCACTATGGACAGGATGGCAAACTGAAGAGGAATGGCATTGCATTTAACATCAAAAATATTTAAAGCTCTGTCTTGAAGTACACTGCCTTTGATAGGATATGATTCACATGCTAAACGGGAAACCCACTTAAGTATGACTATTATTCAAATTGACACACCAACCACTAAGGCCAAAAATGAAGAAATTGAAGATTTTACAACTTTGAAATCAAACATGCAATCAAGATCACTGGTGGTTGGAATGTAAATGTTAGAAACAAAGAAGCAACGGTTAGAAAATATGGCTTGGTGTTAGGAATACCACAGGAGGTCAGATGACAGTGTTTCAAGACTACCAAAGTATTCATTGCAATTACATGTTTCAACATAAATCTCACTGAATTGAATGCACAGGAATCAAACTGACTACATCTGTGGAAAGAGACGATGGAGAAACTCAATATCATCAGTCAAAACCAGGCCATTACCCAATGACCCAACTGTGGAATACATCATTGCTGGCTCTGCCTTGGGCTGCTAACCACAAGGCCAGCAATTGGAGACCACCAGCTGCTCCCAGGGAGGAAGGTGAGGTTTTCTACTTCCATAAAGAGTTACGGTCTTGGAAACTCACAGGGCCCATTCTACCCTGTCCTATAGGGTCGCTATGAGTCAGCATCAACTCGATGGCAGTGAGTTGAGAAGCAATTTCAAGTTAAAGCTGAAGAAAATGAAAAGAAGTAAGTCCAGAGAGCCACAAATACATCTTTGAGTGTACCTTGCCTGAATAGATAACAGCTAGAAAAACATAGGCTTGACAGACTGATGACTAAAACCCAGGCAAGTGGTAGGATGATATCAAAAACATCATACATAAAGCAACAGATCCTCAAGAGACAGGTAGGAAAGGAAAGAGCAAATGGACGTCAGCAGAGACTCTGAAGCGTCCTCTGAATCTAGCGGAATTGAGTTGACAGGTAAGCAGACAGAAGATTCCACAAGGCAGCTGGAGAAGACAAAGCATTACAATGACACCTGCAAAGACCGGGAATTAGAAAATCAAAAGGGAATGACATACTCGCCATTTCTCAAGCTGGAAGAAAAAAAAAATCAAACCTGAAGTTGTGATACTGAAGAATTGTATGGGGGAAACATGGACCAGCGCAGGAACCATCAAAAGAAGGTGGAAGGAATGCACAGAATCACTCTACCAAACATAATTGGTCTACATTCCACTATTTCAGGGGGTAACATGATCAAAGATTATGGTCCTGAAGGAAGAAGTGCAGCCTGCACTGAAGGCACTGCCACAAAACAGGCTCCAGGAATTGGCAGAATGAGCACCAACTAAAACAGTTTAATAAACGGATGCGGTATTGAAGGTGATCACTGTGCCAAGAAATTTGGGGGACAGCTAGCTACCAGGCCAACCAACTGGAAGAAAGTCATATGCATGCCCATTCCAAAGAAAGGTGAGCCAACAAAATGGAGAAATTGTCCAACAATATCATTAATATCATATCCAAGTGAAATAATGCTCAAAGCAGTTGCTGCACTACCGTGACAACGAATGGTCACAAACAAATGAGGAGATCCTTGTGATCATTAGCTATTAGAGAGACACAAATAGGCACAATGTGGTCTCTCACCCAGCATTGGTAGCCACAGTCCCTCAACCAAGCCGACACCAAATGCTGATGAGGAGGCGGAGAAGCCAGAGCCTCACACACTGCTGCTGGGGTTGTAAAGCGGTGCAGCCACTGGGGGAAAGTTTGGCACTTTTTTATGAAGCTAGAAATAAATACCATGAGATTCAGCAATTACACTAGTAGATATATGTGCATCTATTCTACACAAATAAGAGCGTTGATATGAATATCTTTATGTGCACTAATGTTCATCACAGCACTATTCACAATAGCAAAAAGATATTAAAAAAATGTACATGCCCAGCATGTGGGTAAACATGCTATGGTATATAGACACAATGGAATACTACACAATCTCAAAAAACACAATGAATTTGTAAAGCACCTCATCACATAGACCAATGTTTTCTATAATCAGTGATACTTGGAACTATCCAATGGAGCTTCAAAAGCAGATGCCTACACTTTATCCTGGATTATGGGCTATAGTACCTGAGTTTTTAATTGCCAGGGCATTGCTGACTAGATTTTTTTTTCTAGAAAGGGAGGAGACAATTAAGTTTGAGAACCTATGACAAACTTGGAAGACATTATGATGAATGCTATAAGTCTGTCCAAGAAGGAAAAATATTGTAAGAGCTCACTATTTTAAAAAATCAAGGAAATGTTTTCACACACACACACACACAAATTGTTACCTGGGGTGGGAGGCAGAGGGGAGGGCAAATTACTTAACCAGACAGTAGACACATATTAATACAGGAAGAAAAGACAGAAGAGGATGGTCAGCCAGAAGTGATGAAGGCAAAGGAAGGCACTGGGAGGAAGAGGACTAACAACAACAGGTACTGTGTCCATAATCCTGAAATAAAAATAATCAGAGATGATGCATCTATATATATGAAGGCTGAACACGTATGGGAAAGAGAATTCATATGTGAATATAATACAGGTTTGACAGAGGATATTTCTACATGTGTATTTACCCACATTGCAAATATATTCATGAATACAGTAGAGCACATTGGGGCAAAGTTGTGAAAATTTCTTAGGCATAAACAAACATGTGTCTTGATGGGATGGGTCCCTAGCTCTGGCTACTGAGGACCACATTCTGTGGGGACACCAAAGGCACAGGAAAATAGTCCGAAAAGACATGGCTTGCATTATACTGTGATGAGCAGTATCTGGAGGCTTGAGTATCCATCTGAGGCAGTGTTTCCCATGGTGGGCAATACCACCCCTTGGGGCAGGGGAGGTGCTGGGGCTGCAAAAGCAGATATCTGCACTTTATCTTGGATCATGGGCTATAATACAAAAGGTTTTAATTGTTGGGGGGGGGGCACTTTTTTTTTTTCTGACAAGGAGGCAGTAGCCCAAATTAGTTTAGAAACCTATGATACAGTGTAACTATTTTTCTCTCCAAGGGCACAACAAAAGAGGATAAATACAATGTTAGACTCATGGGATCAATTAGTCCAAAGCACTGATCAACGATGTGGACCTCAGCATTCAAGACACTAAGACCAGAAAAACATCAAGCTATGGAGGCACCACTACCGACTGCTCTGAAAGGAATCACTTTACAAGGGGAAAGGGGAGGAGGGCAATGAATGTTGAACAAAACTCAAAATCATAAAAAATATGCCAGGCTTAGAGACTTGTGGGTCACCAAGGATTATGTCCCTTAGTCACCCTTGAAGTCTAGAACTGAACTTAGTCTCATGGTTCAATTTTCAGCCACAGAATACTGGTCTAGTATTCTCCCTAGCAACTCCCTAGTAACACTAGGGAGGTAAGCATACCTTAGAAGCATCAACCCTTTGAGATCAACAGGGCACCATTTGTCAAAGAAGACCATAGATAATTTGATACATTTGAATTAAGGTGGCGGTGAAATATATTCAATTTACCACACCTGTCTTGTAATAGATACAGCCAGAATGCTCCCTAGAAGTGAGGATGGTGACATCGCAGTTCATGTACTTTGCACGTGTTATCAGGAGGGGTCAGTCCCAGGAAAGGAGATTAGCTTAGATAATCAGTAGATAATCATCAAAAAAGGGAGACTCAATAAGATGGAGTGCCATAATGGCTGCACACTGGCACAGGACTGGGCACCATCTTGGTCTTGTAGTCTAAAAGGTCACTATGAGTTGGAACTGCCTCGACCGCATCTAACAGACAAGAATAGTCACTATTTATGATTGTCCCACCCTCTTAACCTATTCATTAAAAAGTTCGCCAACACTCATGAACTCAATAAGAAAAACACTTA
Source organism: Echinops telfairi (assembly GCF_000313985.2). Classification (NCBI taxonomy): domain Eukaryota; kingdom Metazoa; phylum Chordata; class Mammalia; order Afrosoricida; family Tenrecidae; genus Echinops; species Echinops telfairi. Next base: position 74,750,673 of record NW_022103896.1, on the reverse strand, counting down.
TATATACTCAAGGCCTCCCTAAACACAAGAACACTTTGTTTGAATAACCTGACACTTTGTGATACTCACCTTCCTGACAAGATCACCAAACACAGAACGGATGCATAAGTAAATGTGGTGAAGAAAGTGGATGGTGCCCCACTATCAAATGATATAGTGTCTGGAGTTCTAAAGGCTTTAAGTTAAACAAGCAGTCATCTAACAGGAAAGCAAATAAGCCCACATGTAAGAAGCACGCCAGCCTATGTGATCATGAGATGTCCATGGGTTCAGTATCAAAAGATCCAAAACAAACAATTATATCGATGTGAATGAGAGGGGTTGGAGTAGAGACCCAAAGCCCATCTGTAGATAATTGGACATCTCCCCCACAAAAGGGTTAAAAGGAAGGGACAATTCAACCAGGGTGCAGTATAACAGCAACAAAACACACATAGTTCCTCTAGTTCCTGAATGCTTCCTAACCCGCCCCCTACCCACTACCATGATCCAGTTCTACCTTACAATTCCGGTTAGGCTGGAGTACACACATTGGCACAGATAAGAGTTCTCGACCCATGGAATTCAGGAGAGATAAAACCCTCAGGAACAGTGGTGGGAGTAGTGATATCATGAGGGTAGGGGGATGGTGGGATCAGGGTGAAGGTGAAGGAGAAAGGGTGAACCTATCACAAGGTTGGATATATAGGCCACCCCTCAGGGAGACGAATAACAGAAATGTGGGTGAAGGGAGACAACGGACAGTGTAAGACATGAAATAACAACAATAATATATAATTGATTAAGGTTTCACAAGGGTAGGGGGAAGGGAGGGAAAAAGGAGCTGATACCAAGGGCTCAAGTAGAAATAAAATGGAGAATGTTGGTGGCCACATTTGTACAAGTGTGCTTAATACAATTGAATGATGGATTGTCATAAAATTTGTAGGAGCCCCTAATAAAATGATTAACAATTTTTTAAAATAAAAAAATATATATGCTTTTTCATTGGGGGGAGGCGCTTACAGCTCTTATCACAATCCATACTATATACATGTGTCAAACACATCTGTACATATGTTGTCATCATCTTTTCCAAAACATTATCTTTCTACTTGGTTCCTTGGCTTCAGGTTCTTTTCCCCCCTCCTTCTCCTACCCACCCTCCCCCATGTCCCCTTGACAATTTATAAATTATTCATTTTTTTAATGTCTTACACTGACCACTGTCTGTCTCATTACATCCACTTTTCTGCTGTCCGTCCCCCTGGGAGGGGGGCCATGTTGATCATTTTGCCTGGTTCCCCTTTACTCTCCCCCTACCCTTACCTTCCTAGTATTGCTGCTCCCCTTATTGGTCCTGAGGGGTTTATCTGTTCTGGATTCCCTGTGTTGCAAGCTCTTATCTATACCAGTATGTATGTTCTGGTCTAGCCAGATTTGCAAGATAGAATTGGGGTCATGGTAGTGGTGGGGTGGAAGCATTAATGAACTAGAGGAAGGTTGTGTGTTTCATCGGTGCTATATTGCACCCTGACTGGTTCTCTTCCTTGTGACCCTTCTGACAGGATGTGTCCAATTGATTACTGATGGGCTTTGGATCTCCACTCTGCCCTCCTCCTCAATCCCCCCAAAATATACTTATAGAAAGTAAAGTACCATAAAATGATCAGTACCAAATGAGAATGACATAGAAGTTAAGAGGAAGGAATCATGGGTGTAAAATATTGTTGCACAACGAGGTATCTACAACATGACACCAATTTTATTTAATGTGGTTCAAAAACGTGACACTGTGATATGTTAAAGAGTTACTATGCAAAAAGCAAGACCAATGATGCAAATATAAAATGAACAAATGTTAGAAGCAAAATGAATTGACACCGTGGCTGCATCAATGGGCTCGGGCATAGGAAAATTGTGAGGATGGCACAGGATTATGTAATCTGCTCTTCTGTTGTGCCTAGGGTTGCTATGAGTCAGAGCCAGCTGGATAGCCCCTAAGATCATACACACACACACACACACAGATACATACATATACAAATTGGGTACCCCCAAAACATGGAATTGCACTGGGCAGAGTGGAGCTTTTGTGGTATGCATTTTTCCCACTCGGTGAGCATTGAACAAGCTCACTGTTAGTACACCCAATGGCATCACCTGGGAAGGTTCTCTTTGGTCACACTGAATATTTTCGTAAAAGCAGTTTTGCTCCAACCTTGTTTTGTGTGATGGATGGTTTGAGAACAGCACGTGGCTGTGAAATTTTGTTTCCTGTTTGGGAAAAAATGCCGCAGAAAGTGCTATGATGTTGAACAGCTTACTCACGTGTATCAGTGCTTTCCTCCTTTCAAAGAAGGTGAAATGACGACGACAGACCTGGTTCTGGACATCCATCGACTTCCTCAATGGATGAAAATGTTGACTCGTGGTGCATCTGGAGTTTGCTCCACCAGATCAGTGTTAATCAAGCTTTCAATTTAGAGCAGTGTTTCTCAACGTTCCTAATGCCACAACCCTTTAATACAGTTCCTCATGTTGTGGTGAACCCCCAACCATAAAATTATTTTCGTTGCTACTTCATAACTATAATTTAGCTGTTATGTATCAGGAGACCCCTGTGAAAGGGTCATTCAACCGCCAAAAGGGGTCATGACCCACAGGTTGAGAACCAGATATAGAGGTTCTGCAAAGATGGCAGAAGTGTGTGACAAAAAAGCCCGGATTTGTGGCAGACGAGGGACTGGTTTTGTCATGACAATGCACCTGTTCACACAGCCATCTCAGTGTGCCAGTTTTTGGCAAAACCTGACCTCACGCTGAGCAACTTCTCTGTTTCCACGAATGAAGAGGGACATGAAAGGACAGCGATTTGATGATGTAGAAGAGGTGAAGAAAAAAATTAGGGAGGGACTGTCAGTCATCCAAACAGATGAGTCTGAAAAATGTTTCCAAAAGTGGAATATCCGATTTGACAAAAGCATTAAGTATAATGGAGAGTACTTTGGTGATAGGATGTTTTGTAAAAATATTTAAATACTTCGTTTTTTTTGGGGGGGGGGTGAGAATTCTGTTTTTTAGAGGGTAGCCTCTCGTATATATGTATTTGATATTCTCCTATAAGTATCAGGACATTATAATTTTTTATTTTTTAAATCATTTTATTGGGGGTTCATACAACTCTTTTCATAATCCATACATACATCTATTGTGTCAAGCACATTTGTACATTTGTTGCCATCAACAGTCTCAAAATATTTGCTTGCTACTTGAGCCCTTGGTATCTACTCATTTGTTCCCCTCCCTCCCCACTCCCCCATGAATCCTTGATAATTTATTATTTTGTCATGTCTTACACTGCCCGACGTCTCTCTTCACCCACTTTTCTGCTGTCCTTCCCCCAGGGAGGGGGTTACATATAGATCCTTATAATGGGTTCCCCATTTCTACCTCCCTCTTCCCTATCACCACTCTCACCACTGGTCCTGAAGGGTTCATCTCTCCTGGATTCCGTGTTTCCAGCTCCTAGGGGGGATGGGGAGGAAGCATTTAGGAACTAGAGGAAAGGTGTATGTTTCATTGTTGCTACACTGCACACTGAATGGCTCATCTCTTCCCCGAGACCCTTCTGTAAAGGGATATCCAGTTGTCTACAGATGAGCTTTGGGTCCCCACTCCACACTGTCCCTCATTCTGAATGTTTTTTTTGTTCTTTGATACCTGATCCCTTCAACACCTCGTGATCACACAGGCTGATGTGCTTCCATGTGGGCTTTGTTGCTTCTGAGCTAGATGGCTGCTTGTTTACCTTCAAGCTTTTAAGACCTCGGATGCTATATCTTTTGATAGCCGGGCACCATCAGCTTTCTTCACGTTTGCTTATGTACCCACTTTGTCTTCAGTCATCCTGTCGGGAAGGTGAGCATCATGAATGCCAGTTTAATAGAACAATGTGTTCTTGTATGGAGGGAGTACTTGAGTGGGGGCCCGATAGGACATTATAATTTCAACCTTGTAAAATTTTTAATTAACCATTTTACTGGGGAGACTCATAAATCTTATGACAACCCATCATTCAATTGTATTAAGCACATTTGTACATTTCCAAAATATATTTTCTGCTTGAGCCCTTGGTATCAGATTCTTTTTTCCTCTCCCTCCCACCCTCATGAATCCTTGATCAATTAATTATATATTATTTCATGTTTTGCACTGTCCATTGTCTACCTTCACCACATTTGTCATTCGTTCCCCTTGGGGGTGGGCTATATCAACCTTGTGTTGGGTGCCCCCTTCCCCCCCCATCCTCACTATCCCCCTACCCTCATATTACTACTCCCAATACTGTTCCTAAGGATTTTATCTGTCCTGAATTACATGTGTCAAAAACTCTGATCTGTATCAGTGTGTGTACTCTGGTCTAGTCAGATTTGTAAGGTAGAACTGTGTTATGGTCGTGGGGTAGCGAACATTCAGGAACTAGAAGAATGATGGGTTTTGTCGGTGCTATACCGCACCCTGGTTGAACTACCCCTTCCTTGTAACCCTTCTGTGGGGGAGATATCCAACTGTTCACAGATGGGCTTGGGTCTTTTCTCCATCCCCCTCATTCACACCAATATACGTTTTAGATCTTTTGATATCTGATTCCATGGACATGTCATGATCACACAGGCTGGTATGCTTCTTCCATGTGGGCTTATTTGCTTCCCTGCTAGACGGCTGCTTGTTTAACTTAAAAGCCTTTAAGACCCTGGATATTATATCATTTGATAGCCAGGCACCATCCATTTTTTTTTACATTTGCTTATGCACCCGTTCTGTCTTCAGTGATCGTTTCAGAAGATGACTATCAAAGGTTTCCAGGTTATCAGAATAAAGTGTTCTTGTGTTTAGGGAGGCCTTGAGTAGAGGCCCTAAGTCCATCTGCTATTTTAATACTTAACATATGTGTAATTGGCCTCTATCCCTTTCATTGTAAATATACTTACATATATACATGCCTCTATACATAGCTTTTGTTTCCTACTTATGCCTCTATACATAGCTTTTGTTTCCTACTTCTTTCCTCTATTTCCTTTCATCTTCCTCCTGTCTCACTATCATGTTCACCCTCCACTGACTCAGTAATTCCTCTTGGATACACTGCACTTGATGAAACCCCACCAACTCTCCTGATCATCAATTTTAGATCTCTTGTTGTTCCCTCATTCTTGAGTTAGTTGACTACCTGCTCTCCCTTCCCACCCCATCCTCTCCCATGACCCCCACCCCCCGGAATGCCAGTCCTGTTGTTTTCTCCTCAGGATTGGTTGTCCTGCCTACTTTATATACAGACAGACATAGGCGCCAATCTTTTTTTATAATAAAAATCAAATGACAAATTAAGGTATTTGCCAAATAAAAACCAACAAATCAGAAACAAACCTATGTCCAGAAAATACAACAGTATATTTAACCTACTTGCATAATATTTATTTTCACTGATTTTTAAGTAAGTTTTTTTTCACTATTTCAAAATTCATTCTAGCACTTGTTTCAAAGAAAGTACAGCTAGTGTTAATGGGGAAGAAGTCTCTCCTGTGTTCTCAAAAAAGAGATATGTAAGATGGGAAGAGACATGGTGACTAGGCAATTTCACTAAAATGTGATAAATGCTAAGATGAGTATAGGGATAGGAACGGCTAATCTTGGAGAAGAGAAACTGTGGTATCATGAGGGAAATGAATGGGAGATGTAGGTATCATAATTTCAGGGAACAAGGAGAATGTGCCTGAGAGTGAATACATAAACAGAGTAATCAATAATGCCGATAGCACAAAAATACAATATCCTTTTCATTTTAATTGTTACCTTTTATTATTTTACAATATATTTCAAAAAATCCCTTTACACTTGCCTTAACTGCTCTATAAGACCTGGAATAAAAGAATACTTGGAATTAGAACACACAAACATCAAGCTGGATTATCTACTTGTACTGAACCATCACTACCAAAGGGATGCTGTTGTTAAATAAGCAGATGTGTAGCAATGCAAACTAAAATACACACTTGTTAAAACAGAACAGTAAACTTTGTTTTAATGGCTATAGAAAAGAGGTGATTTTGTTTCTTTTCAACACAGCTGGGTCTAGCAGCAAGTTGCACTATGCGTTTAAAGTAATAGATGCTCCTGAAACTTGTATTTTCAATTTGTGCGTGTTCCTTGAGTCACAGCCTAGACAGAGGGGGAAAAATGTAAGCAAGTATCTAGTCTGAAAATCTCCTTCTGAACCCATTCCTCCAGAAGATCACAATGTAGGTGAACTGAAGACTCTCCCCGGTGATGAGATTTTACATAAATTTCCCCACTGAAACTGGATGCTTTCCCCCCGCCCCCCTATTTTTTGAAAGAGAGGGAATGAAGTGTAAAGAAACCCTCCGGGATTCAATTTTCATTTCACTTTCTCCAAGTAGTAAAATAGCAGCCCTGCACGTTGGTTACCAAAAAAAATTGATTCCTTATTTCTAATCATATAGCATTAAATTTTATCTGGATTTACCTTTATTTCCAATAAAAGGGGAAAAAAAATTTGGTTGCCAAATATCTCATAAACTTCCTATGGCATTGCATACATGCAGTTTCCTCTTACCTATCAAAAACAACATATACATTCATACATATATATCTTACCTTTACTGAGGTTCATTTTTTTATGGCTGGATAGGAAAAAACACATTATGATACAGTGCTGGCTTTCTCGAGAAGCAATAATTTAGCTTTGTTTTGTTTTTATATCAATACAATCGCAGCATTTTCTTAATTAACTCACAAAAGGCGATAATAGAAAGGAAAGCACCTACTGAACAGCTGTGCCAGGCAAGGCATGTTTGACGGTTCAAACCCAAACAAAGACAAGCCTACTGTGCCAGGCAAGGCATGTTTGACGGTTCAAACCCAAACAAAGACAAGCCTACTGCCATGGAGTTGATTCGAACTCAGAG
>NW_022103896.1:74739999-74743605 GCF_000313985.2 Echinops telfairi | reverse complement strand
TTCAAAGAAAGTACAGCTAGTGTTAATGGGGAAGAAGTCTCTCCTGTGTTCTCAAAAAAGAGATATGTAAGATGGGAAGAGACATGGTGACTAGGCAATTTCACTAAAATGTGATAAATGCTAAGATGAGTATAGGGATAGGAACGGCTAATCTTGGAGAAGAGAAACTGTGGTATCATGAGGGAAATGAATGGGAGATGTAGGTATCATAATTTCAGGGAACAAGGAGAATGTGCCTGAGAGTGAATACATAAACAGAGTAATCAATAATGCCGATAGCACAAAAATACAATATCCTTTTCATTTTAATTGTTACCTTTTATTATTTTACAATATATTTCAAAAAATCCCTTTACACTTGCCTTAACTGCTCTATAAGACCTGGAATAAAAGAATACTTGGAATTAGAACACACAAACATCAAGCTGGATTATCTACTTGTACTGAACCATCACTACCAAAGGGATGCTGTTGTTAAATAAGCAGATGTGTAGCAATGCAAACTAAAATACACACTTGTTAAAACAGAACAGTAAACTTTGTTTTAATGGCTATAGAAAAGAGGTGATTTTGTTTCTTTTCAACACAGCTGGGTCTAGCAGCAAGTTGCACTATGCGTTTAAAGTAATAGATGCTCCTGAAACTTGTATTTTCAATTTGTGCGTGTTCCTTGAGTCACAGCCTAGACAGAGGGGGAAAAATGTAAGCAAGTATCTAGTCTGAAAATCTCCTTCTGAACCCATTCCTCCAGAAGATCACAATGTAGGTGAACTGAAGACTCTCCCCGGTGATGAGATTTTACATAAATTTCCCCACTGAAACTGGATGCTTTCCCCCCGCCCCCCTATTTTTTGAAAGAGAGGGAATGAAGTGTAAAGAAACCCTCCGGGATTCAATTTTCATTTCACTTTCTCCAAGTAGTAAAATAGCAGCCCTGCACGTTGGTTACCAAAAAAAATTGATTCCTTATTTCTAATCATATAGCATTAAATTTTATCTGGATTTACCTTTATTTCCAATAAAAGGGGAAAAAAAATTTGGTTGCCAAATATCTCATAAACTTCCTATGGCATTGCATACATGCAGTTTCCTCTTACCTATCAAAAACAACATATACATTCATACATATATATCTTACCTTTACTGAGGTTCATTTTTTTATGGCTGGATAGGAAAAAACACATTATGATACAGTGCTGGCTTTCTCGAGAAGCAATAATTTAGCTTTGTTTTTTTTTATATCAATACAATCGCAGCATTTTCTTAATTAACTCACAAAAGGCGATCATAGAAAGGAAAGCACCTACTGAACAGCTGTGCCAGGCAAGGCATGTTTGACGGTTCAAACCCAAACAAAGACAAGCCTACTGCCATGGAGTTGATTCGAACTCAGAGACACCACAAAACAGAGTAGAACTGAGCCCTGGGGTTTCTGAGACTCAGTCTGTGTGGGAAAGGACTGACTCGCCTTTCTCCTGCAGAGCAGCTGGTGGATTCCAATAATGAAGCTTCCAGTTAGCAGCCCAGTTTAACCCACTGCGCCACCAGGGACTCTGTCACCTTGCTCAAAGCGGCACTACAGCATTACCGGCATTCAGTTTCGTTTGCTTTTTTCAAGTCTGTCAGTTCTTTGCTATGTTTACGTTTTTCCTAGCAGGGAATAGTGTACACTTGCCAAGTGGCCTAGAGACCACTTAGGGTTTCTTGCAACAGCATGCTAGCTATCTCTCTCAAGAGCTGATCGAAACCAACTGAACACTAGTTCACAAGAACCACACTTTTCACTCAAAGGCTCTTTGAAAACACTTTGCTAATATACAAATGTGTTTCTTCTCAGCTGATTTAGTTCATCTTACTGTAAAAAATTAGACTGCAAAGCTTTTGTAGAATTTGTATGACAATGGATTACTATACTTTAATTCACAAAATGTCGTTAGCAATGTCCTTTGTATGAACACGGTTGGCAAATAAAAAGGCACAAAGGGGGGTAAAATGAGAAACGTTTTTGACTTTCAGTTAAAGGTCCCAAATTAAGTATCTTTTATGAAGAAAAGAAAGAAAATGTGTTCTGTCATTCATGCACAAATTGAGCTTAACAAAAACCTCTTCAGCTAGGTCCCATGGCTTGAGGAGAAAATGAGATTTCCTAATCATGGGCTTGAGATAAGAGGATAAGTCAAGAAGTATTGCTACCGGGGTTCTCGTTCATGCATGCACAGATTTATTCCAAATAAAACGTATCTGTGATCAGATCAGAGGGCTGCAGACAAGTTCTCTCAGTAATACACTCAACACAGTCTGCTCAGTGCACATTAAAAAAAACAAGAAACTGAGAGTTCGATACAAAAGCGACTTCCGAGAGCCCAGGGGAATCAGTTCAAGGCAGAGTCAGCTCCAAAGGCTGAGTGACTGTCCAGAGGACTCCAAAGGGACAGTCCTTGATGGACTTCCTCAGATGACACGGATGACCACGAGGGCTTGTCGTGCAGAAGTTTAAGGCGAGGACAGTTGTGCCAAATGACTTCCACCCCCATCACGATACACCTATGCATTCTTCAAGGGCTGCAAAGGGCTATCCTGAGAAATTTCTTTGGGGGGCTTTACCCTACCCAAACTAGAGCCCTAAATTTGCCCCTTCGGAGTTTTTTTTTGTTCCCAAAATACAGAGAAGATTGAAAAGGTACATAACTTAAGTCCTTTGGAGTTCTCCACACGGCCATCTGAATGTAGTATATCTGGAGCCCAGATGTCTTTAGGGAGGGGTCAGAGAGACGGAAAACAACACCTTCAGAAGTGTATAAACCTAGATGAACGATATGCCAAGAAAATGCCTTCACATTTTGCTTTTTGTTTAATAAAGATTTCTATGATATTGTAGCAATACTTTTGACTTAGCCTTATACAATAAAACGTAAAGCTGCACATATGTGTTTGGTTTAACAGTGGACCCAAATAAAAAAAAAGTGAGGCAATGAAACAAAACCAAAAACACCTTCACAGACAAAGCGATCCCACAGTCGCCTTTGTCCTTTTAACCACTTAGTGGAGTAAAATGTCCAATAAAATGTAAAATGCAGCATACGTAATCATATAATCTAAAAACTTTTCATGATAATTTATTGCAAATTGCACTTGACAGTTCACCACCACAATGGAACGCTGCTCCTTGGTGGTTCACACAGTCCTTCAGCCCCACATTGAAGTCACCAGTAGAATGATCTGGATAAAAAGTTTGCAGCTGTGCTCAACCAGCTGGCTCCACCTTCTGGGTGCGAACCAACCCGGGACACGGCTTTATCTTGCTCCTTCGTGGGGCTCTCATCCTCAGGCAGGTAGTCTGGGAGGTCTGTGTTCTGTTCCACTTCCACCGGACTATCTTGGAATGGGACCAGGATCTGACACATAGAAAATGTTGGGGCTGTAAGTTAGACATTGTTACCCATTCTAATTACCCTGCTGATTCTCAGGGGCTACATTTCTCTTATATCTTACTTTTAAAAGAAGATAGGTCCAATTGTTGAGCACTGAATAAGCATTGAAAGGAACCCCTCAGGAGCAATAATGAGAGTAGCGATACCAGGAGGGGAAGGGGAAGATGGGGGGAGA
>NW_022103896.1:74718833-74739667 GCF_000313985.2 Echinops telfairi | reverse complement strand
TTATCTCCTAAAGCTCTCGCAGTTATTGTGCAACTGTGGTCTTTTGAACAAAGACTCAGGCAAGCGCCTGCTCATGGTGGATGGTGGAGTACCACTGCCCCTCCTGTGGCAATCCAAGTGAGCTAAGGTAAGTGGTTTCATTGTCCCTAACAAAGTAGGACGGTTTCAATAGGTAGTTTTCTACCGCATTTATGTGGCCAGTGTTTAGACTTTTTCTTCATAATTTGATAAAACTAAAGATGGCTATGAAGAAAGTATTTAATATCCCTAGAAGATCAGCAAAGCATTTATACTGAGATAAAAGAAATTCAATTCACAGTTGCAGACTCGGAATCCGACAAAAGAGCTGTTATCAACCGATTAGCAACCAAGATATATTCAGACAGTCCTCTCAAATCTCCTCGCCAAGCACTGGGCCAGAAAGAGTGGCAATCTTCTAGACATAAAGAAAACCTCGGAGACAGTGTTAGGTAGAAAAGCACTTTCTAAAAGCCGTTACCTCTTCTCCACTCTCACTTTTCACAACTTGCTGGGCTTTCAGAACTTTAGTTGATGCGATTGCTGACGCCAAAGCCTAGGCCGGGGTGAGAAGAACAAATGTGGAACACGGATTTCCTTTCCTGCATCTCAGCATGCACTTCAGTCATCTAAAACACTAACCTCCGCCTTCAGGTCTGAACGGATTCGTACCACGCATCTTTGAACAGCCATTTGAAAAGTAAAGCTAATAACTCCTTTAATTTTTAGCAAAGCCTCTTCACATAGATTTCGCCGAGACTGAAAAATAAACAGCATATTGCTTTCAAAATAGTTGAACAATAAAAGGGAGTAAATCAATTCAAGCCCCAGTTAGGGTCAACTAGTCGCTACATTCGAGAAGCAAATGATCCTATTTCTGTTCTACCGTCTCATATTTTGGGAGCAGAGTACTTAATTAACTTTATTAAATTGTACAAGATTAATAGAGTAATAATTCCTATCCTGATATATTTTCAAGCTTCATTGCTAATATTAAGTTCTAATAATTTTTATCCAAAATACATTAAACAGCATTGATTTATATCTTACAGCTATCTATCAGAAGAGAACTAAGAATAAATAGCCCAAAGAAAATGCTGAAAGGCAGAGATTCTTCTAGCACAAGATTAAATAATCTATGGCCTACCCGTTGATTGTGTGAATAGTTTTCCTGGAACACAGCCATACCCATTTCTGTAGACACTGCCTATATTTGGCAACTTGCATGTTAAGGTAGTTACTAGATAAAACAGAGTGCATATGGCCTGCAAAGCCACAAATATTTACTCTATGTTTCTTTACAGAAAAAAAAGTTTTACAGCTCTTACTCTAACTTAAAAATCTCTGGGGTTAAGTTCTAATAGAGTCAAGTAAGAATCAGGATGCATTCGGTGTTTAAGTCATTATTTCTCAAACCAGTTAATATTTATAAAGCAGTCGTGCTGCTGCATCCTTCTCTTATGACATTCTAAATGGATACTATGTGGTTGGAGTTTGTGTCAACTAGACACTTTGGGGGATGGAGGGGTGGAGCCCAGCCTATGAATCTGGCCTCAGTCTGGTGACACCTCCTTGGGGGCGTGGCCTTGTGTATAAGAAAGAGGTCCAGAGCATGGCTAGCCTCTTTTGCCCTTCGCCTTGTGCTGGAGCTGGATCCAGCACCTGATTTGTCAATCTTCTGTTGTGCCACCTGCCAATGCCAGGAACAGACTACTTACCTTGGATTCATCCGGCCAACCTCGGATTCATTACTTCTGCATCCACCAACTTGTGGGCCCTCCTGCTTCAACATCCCGCTTCCTGTTTGTCTGCTTCCACAGCTACACTAGTCAGGAGAAGCCTGACTTGGACTGGACTGGGCTTACCTACTCCTGCACTGTGTGAGCCATTTCTTAATACTAGTCTCTTTCTACAGACAAACACACACAAGCATCACTGGTTTTGCTTCCCTAGAGAACCCAAGCACAGCAACCACTGCAGCTTTAAGGGTTATCAACAGTCTCTTTTGGGTCCTCGTGATCTTCTGACGGTGCTAACAACTCAGCATAATACATAACCTAACCTTCAGCTCTTTCGGGGGGATGGTTACCAGCGGGGGAGGAGGGGGAGCAACAGGTGTTAGCAACAGCGGGAGGAAGAGGAGCAACAGATTTTTGCTAAGGTGACAGGGAAGATAATATTCTAGAAGAAGAAGAGCAAAAGGGGAGGACAGGTAAAGGCAAGTGATTGGGGGTTGGGGGGAAGGTTGACAGGTTTTTAAATTGCTGCATACAAATCTGATGATCTGAAATATAAACCCCACCTAATTCATAATGCAAAGTTAATTTTTTTTAAAAGAATAAAGTCAAAAACAGAAAATGGAGGGGGAAAAGGAGCAAAAGGGAACAAAGAATAACTATAAACAACAAAAGTGAAAAGCAATCAGTAAGATGATTGTTTCAAACAATTTTTTTAGAGGTTACACCATCACTTTCAGATAGTTCAAAATGCTATTTAATATCTCTTGCGCTTTCTTCATTCACCCATGAATTATTTTAGAAATCAATTAAATAGTTTCCAAGCATTTGGCATTTTCCCGGTATCTTTCTATTGTTGATTTCTAACTAGGTTTTTAACAGGAAGCGTCAAAACGTTAGTGGAAGAATGAAATGAAAAGACTACAAATTTCTTCCCAAACTTTTTTATGCTCTTTTCATACTATGCTCAGAAAATAAATTTTATATGGTTCTAATTCTTTTATAACCTAGAATTTGATCTGTCTTGGTAAATGATCCATGTGCCTGATTCTGTTGTTGGTATTCTATGAACGTCAATTAGGTAAAGATACTTTGATAATGTTATTCAAGTCTTGTTTTTCTGTTTGGTACATTGAGAAAGTGCTGAAAACTGCAACTCAAATCAAGGCGGTGTCTATATCTCTTCTCAGTAAATTTTTGCTTCATGTATTTTGAAGCTATTATTAGGGAAACAAATACATAAAACCATCACATCCTCTGGTTAACTGACCGATGTAATATAAATGACACTCTTTATCATTATAAAACACTGATGGTTGAGACTAATTTTGAAGAATGTTCACAGATGAGACTGAAGCAACCATTAAGCTAATACAATTTCTTTTTCCCAGCTTATGAGTGAACCTTATGTTTATAAAACATACTTACTGTATCATCAAGACCATCTATATGCAAAACCACTGTTTTGGCACGTTTGTTGGTGGTGCCCAGAAAAAACTGCGCTTTCCTGCGACGTGAATTCATTTCATTGTAGCTATCACCATCTGCCATATTCGCGGACTGAAGAAGGTCATAGATTTCAGAGGCCAGCAGTTTCGTTTCCCCTGGAGTTGTAGTCCTTGGACAAGAAAAACATATAAATGAATAAGTAAATACGTTGGACATTTCTATTGATACCTTTCCCCTTAATTTTATGGAAAGCGGTTTCCTTCTTTCTGATGTTTTGTTTAACTTTAAAGCAATTGTAGTAGTTCCAATAATAACCAATAGTGTAGACAATGCATTAGTCTGCAACATATTTTTCTAATTCTATGTTTTAAACCTACTATTTCTGATACTCAAAACACTTCACTCCAGAACCAACCTAACTCACTGCCGTCAAGTCGCGGGTGACTCTAGCAACTGCACAGGGCAAGGCAGACCTGACCCTGTGCGCTTCTGAGACTAACTTTGTGGGAGTAGAAAGCCCCGTCTTTCTCCCCAGCAGTGGCTGGTGGTTTGGGACCAGCTGCTGAGCAACCGCTACTGAGGAATAAATGCATGAAAATAAACAATCAGGAGAGCATGATCCTGGATGAACTAACAGTCAACACCCTGCACATCAAGAAAGTATGACAAAGAAATAGCCCAAAGGAGCATAGCAAACAAATTAGGATGGAGTAATTAGTAAAATTAGAATGAATTTCAAGGAGACTGAGTAAATTCAAACTCTTTTTTACAATGACAGAAATACTCTATATCTGAGCTGTCTATATAGCTACTCCCTTCACATGCTATTGAGTACTTAGAATAAGGGCTAATACAACTAAAGAAATAAATTTTATTTAATTTTTTTATCATTTTATTGGGGGGGGCTCTTAAAAATCTTATGATAATCCATCATTCAATTGTATTAAGCACACTTGCACACGTTACCATCAACATTTCCAAAACATTTTCTTTCTACTTGAGGCCTTGGTATCAGCTCATTTCCCCCCCTTCCCTCCCCACTCCCTGCTGAACCCTTGATGATTTATAAATTATCATTTTGTCCTATCTTACACAGTCCAATGTCTCCCTTCATCTTCTTTTCTGTTGTCCGTCCCCCAGGGAGGAGGTTATATGTACATCCCTGTAATCACTTCCCCGTTTCCGCCTCACCCTCCTGATATCACCTTTCACCACTCGTCCTGAAGGGATCATCTGTCCTGGATTCCCTGTGTTTCCAGTTCCTATCTGGACCAGTGTACATCCTCTGGTCTAGCCGGATTTGTAAGGTAGAACTGGGATCATGATAATGGGTCTTCTACTTTTTCAATACTCTTTTACTTTACCAAACATGATTTTCTTTTTCAGGGACTAGTCTCTCCTGATAACATGTCCAAAGCACATGAGACAGTCTCGCCATCCTTTGTTCTAGAGAGTATTCCAGCTGTACTTTTCCATGACAAATCTGTTTGTTCTTCTGGCAGTCCACGGTACTTTCGATTCTTGGTCAACACCACAATTCAAATGCATCAGTTTTTCTGCGGTCTTCCTTATTCACTGTCCAGAGTTTGCATGCATATGAGGTAACTGAAAATACTGTGGGCTTGGGTCAGGCGCACCTCAGTCCTCAAAGTGACATCCTTGCTCTTCACGAACAGGTGTATGAATACCCAAGTTCATGCCAGCACTATTCACAATAGCAAAAATGACATAAATAACCTAAAGGACTACAAGCAGAATGGATAAATAAACTATGGCACCTACACACAAGGAAATGCAGGCAACACTAAAGAATAATGGTGAGACTGCAAAGCACAGCATAACATGGATGCACCTGGAGAACATTAGGCTGAATGAAATTAGTCGGCCACAAAAGGACCATGATTGTAAAACTCAAGATTTTCACAGTAACTGAAACATTCTTTGAGGGTTACTAGGGTGGGAGGGTATATTACTAGCTGGAGGCTCAAAGCATCTTAACTTGGGTGAAGGGGAAGGCAGTGCAATAAGAGGAGAGTCAGCAAAACGTAAGTGAGGCAGAGGAAGACACTGGGAGGTTTAGAAGAATTAAAGTAACAGGTGAATACTATTACAGATACAATCCTGCAATGACTCTGATGTACAATGGATATATGGGAGTAGGACACAGCCACAAATACATGTCCATATACAGATTTGACAGACTATTTCTTTTTCTGTGTTTACCTATGTTGCAAAGAAATTAAAACTTTTTACACAGAATCAAACACCTTGAGGGAATGAGTCACAGGATGCAAGAGTTAAGGACTGTAGTTTTGGGGGACAGGTCAACTAGCATAACACAGTTTACAAAGACAGTGTTCTACAGCCTACTGAAGGGAGTATTAGCTGGAGTCTTAAAAGCCTGTGAGTGGCCATCTAAGGCACAATGAATGGACACTACCAACTGCTCTGGTAGAAGATCCTAGATGAAGTAGGAATGTGGAAAACTCAAAATTCATTAAAACACACACAAGTTTACTAGTCAGATACGAGACTGGAGAACCCCTCAACATGGCCCTCTGGAAGTGAACTTATCTCCATAGCTCCACTTTCAGCCAAATAACAGACAACTCTATAACGGGAACAAGAACACTGGCGGTACACGCTGCTTAGAATAAGCAATCATGGGAAACCCAAGGGCAGCATTTGCTCAAGGACTAAGTTTAGAAGGCCTGCCGTGTGAAGAAAGGAGGAGGAATGGGAACAGGAAACAACGGGGGGAGGCAGAGTAAGTGCTGTTTTATTACGGCAACTGCAGATCGAGGTCACAAACAATACATGGATGGATTAGCGAATGCAAAGCAGATATGCTGTATAGTTTCACCCAATCCACGATAAACTCCACCAAAAAACAAGCTCCCTGCCACTGAGCTAATTCCCCCTCACGGAAACCCTACAGCCCGGAACAGAGCTGGACATGTGAGCTTCAAAGATACCTAACTCTCTGCGGGAGTAGAAAGCCCATCTATCTCCCAAGGAGCAGCGGGTGGTATTAAACTGCTGACCATGCAGTTAGCACCCCAACGCATAACCACTACACCACCAGGCTCCTCATGAAACAAAGTTTGAAAAAAACATACACTTGCACGTTAAAGATACAAAAAGAAACACTCATTTCATAACCACTACACCACCAGGCTCCTCATGAAACAAAGTTTAAGAAAAACATACTACATTAAAGATACAAAAAGAAACACTCATTTCAACTAGATGGTGCCCAGCTACCAGAACCAGCCACTCTGGTCAAGGTCATAATAGAAGCACCAGGACAGGGTGGGAGAAAAATGGAGAACAAAACATGAAGTCATAAAAAATAAACATTCGACTTAACAGTTGGACAGAAATTAGTGCAACTCCTGAGATGGTGGTTCTTTTCTTTGTCAATCGTTTTATTAGGAACTCATACAACTCATCACAATCCATACATACATCAATTGTGTAAAGCGCATTTGTACATTCATTGCCCTCATCATTCTCAAAACATTTCCTCTCCACTTAAGCCCCCAGCATTCTTGCCCTGTCCGACTCTCCCTTCACTCACTTTTCTGTTGTCCATCCCCCAGGGAGGAGGTCACATGTAGATCCTTGTAATCAGTTCCCCCTTTCCAACCCATCTTCCCTCTACCCTCCCAGTGTAACTACTTACACCACTGGTCCTGAAGGGATCATCCACTCTGGATTCCCTATGTTTCCAGTTCCTATCTGTACCAGTGTACATCCTCTGGTCTAACCAGACTTGCAAGGTAGAATTCGTATCATGATAATGGGGCGGGGGAGGAGGCATTTAGGAACTAGAGGAAAGTTGTATTTTTCATCGTTGCTGTATCGCACCCTGACTGGCTCGTCTCCTCCCGGAGACCCCTCTGCAAGGGGATCTCCAGTGGCCTACAAATGGGCTTTGGGTCTCCACTCCGTGCTCCCCCCAACATCCACTATGGTAAGATTTTTTGTTCTGATGATGCCTTATACCTGATACCTTCGACAGCTCGTGATTGCACAGGCTGGTGTGCTTCTTCCATGTGGGCTTTGTTGCTTCTGAGGTAGATGGCTGCTTGTTTACCTTCAAGCCTTTAAGACCCCAGATGCTATACCTTTTGATAGCCGGGCACCATCAGCTTTCTTTCTTAGCTCAGAAGCAACAAAGCCTGCATGGAAGAAACACACCAGCCTGTGTGATCACGAGGCGCTGAAGGGATCAGTTATCAGAGAACAAAAAAGCATAATTGTGTGCTCATCTCCTTGATAGGATCACTGAAGATAAATGGGTGCAGAAGCAAATGTGGCGAAGAAAGCTGATGGTGCCCGGCTATCAAAAGATACAGCGTCTGAGATGGTGGTTCTTAAAACAACTTGCAAACCTGGGGTGGACTCCCTGCTGGGGATCACCTTACAGTCTAAATATAGACAGAGCTATACAATGCATAAGACTACCTGAGAGTAAAATACTCCTCAGAACAATCAACTCGATGGCACTAAAAGAGTCATCTTTTTCCAAAACCAAAGTTCAGAAGGGAGAGAGGGGCAGGAAAGGTGAGTGAATGAATCAGGAAACCCAGCAAGTGGAGAGTGTTGTTACACTGAAGGGATTGCACGGCTTGTCAGCAAACAAAATGCATACAAATTGAGTGGGAAATGAATTTGTAACCTTCACCTATACGGCAAGAAAATATTAAAAAGCAAAACAACCCCCCAAAACCCACTCTTTAAAAATATATTATCCCTAGAGGAGTGACAGTATGTTTTTAAGTACTTTACATATTTCCTAAATCAGGGGTCCTCAAACTATGGCCCGCGGGCCCCGAGGGCATTTATCCGGCCCACCAGGTGTTTTTGCCCCGTTTGTTTTTTCACTTCAAAATAAGATATGTGCAGTGTGCATAGAAATTTGTTCGTAGTTTTTGTTTTTAAACTATTGTCCGGCCCTCCAACAGGTCTGAGGGACAGTGAACTGGCCCCGTTTAAAAAGTTTGAGGACCCCATAAACCACATACTATATACTTGTAAAAAGATTGTAAAGTGACATAGAAAATGGAAGGATGCAGGGGAAAAGTGTAAGAAAAGACAGTTCATGGGACTGTACAATCCATTCATTTGCCATAAAATAGTTCAAGTTTACGTTCTATCTCCCAGAGTCACTCTTGAATCAGAACTCACATGATGGCAGGGAGGTCTTTTTTAAGGGTCTTAAAAACTTACGAGTGGGCATCTACAACATAACAACGCAACCATAGTTCTTTATTCTCTAAATCAGAACAAAAAAGAAAAAGGGAAACTCAAGACAAAAGAGAAGAAACTGGACTATAGACCAATGGTTTACCTGAGCTACTGTCTCCTGTACCTTGAGACCAGAACTAGATGTGTGTCCGGCTATCAAGACTAAGTATTGCAATCAAAAACATAAACATGTATAACCTCCGTGGAAAGCAATAAGGTGCTACTTAAAACTGGGAAGAGAAATCCCATATGACCTGGCAATAACGCTGCTGGGCATATACCCTAAAGAAGTAAAAGACACAACACAATCAGACCTGTGGTCTCCTGGTTGTCAAGAGCAAGAAGCTGGAAGCAGCCCAAACGCCCAGTGATAGAAGAATGGATTAAGAAACTGGTACACACACATCCCTAAAAACAGTATGACAGTGCAGAGCGCCGCACGACACGATGGGCCGGCCGGAAACCACCATGCTGCGTAGTTAGTCAATCACGAAAGGATAAATACTGTGTAAGACCATGAACGATTAGGATAAACACCATGAAAAAGGCAAGCATCTATTCTCAGGTCATGGAATCTTCTAATCTGCTCTTCCAAGCACCGAGGTGGTATGCATACTTTTTATGATCCATATACCATCCCATATTGGTGCCCTGGTGGCATAGTGATTACACATTGGGCTGCTAATTGTAACATTAGCAGTTCGAAACCACTAGCGCTCCTCAGGGGAAAGATGAAGCTTTCTGCTCATGTAAGGAAGTTACAGCCACAGAAACCCACAGGGGCAGTTAGTTCTACCCGGTCCTGTAGGGTCGCTCCGAGCATGAATCGACTCGATGGCAGCACATTGTTTTGGGTTTGGTTTACTGGTACATCTTAAAAACCACTTCGTCAAGACAGGCCTCCCTTAACTGGCATCAGTTTCATATTTTAGAGGGAGAAGATCAGTCAGTTCCGGCTCCAAATCAAAATCCAGTCCTACAAGGGTCCTCGGTGAAACTTAATGTCAATCCAAATCCGAGAGGAGGGTATCTGTCTCAGAGGAGGTGATTTTACTTCTGTTGGTGGGTAAACTAACCCGCCACTGGGAAAGATGCTTAACGTTACTCATATAGAGCCCCCAATGAAAAGATAGGCCCCGTGTTATGTTCCTAATGGGGCACTTTTGACCAAGGTTCCAACCAGGCGGAGGTGACCCCGACTGAGTGTTACGGACAACCAAGACTACACTGTGTCCTTTCCAAGTACATATAGCATCCTTCATAGGACACACCAGAAGAACCCAATGTGGACACCTCACTAAGCGAGTCAGACTTCACCTTAAAAACATCTGTAGCAGATTAAAGGAACTAAAATACTCCCTTGGACTTAAGGCTAACTATCCTTCGGTAAGATGGCTATTAACCCACAACTATAGATTTAGAAGTCAATGGATTTTGGTTCAAATCGCTTGCTTTGTGGGTGCCCAATAACTGGCAACCTAAGACCATCATATATTTGCTATCTTAAGATTCTCTCTACATTACTACATGCCTTCGCCCAGCAAACATACTTCTGTCTTAGTAAATGGGTATTATTTAATGTTTTACCCGAGCCTGACCCTCACTGTTTATGTAGTTTAACCAGTCACTTTCATTTTTAATCTGTACAAGTCACCAATCCATGCAGAATACACAGCTGGATACTCATGCATACTTCCCTTTTCCAAACAGCATTTTAAAACCTATACACGGGCTAAATTACTGATTTTATCAATAGAATTATCATATGCCCCACTGGGATGTTTCATTGGGATGTTTTATAATGTTCTCCAATAAAATGATGATGACATCTCTAAGTGAACAAAGGATATAAATTATAAATATATGGATGAATTTTGAACTGCCACTTAACCACAGCCCTAATCTAAGAACAATTAGTTCTTATGACATGGCCCTGCTTAATGTGCATGTTCATGAAAAGATCACTGAAGATATGAGGGCTGTAATGCAGTGTGGTGAAGAAACCCTAACAGAACTTGGCTATCAGAAAAAATAGTACCTGGGATCCAAGTAGCCATCTAAGTGAGGTGTCAACTAAATCCACAGAGAAGTACATCAGCCTGTGTGATCCAAGGATGGTAAATAATAAAATTCAAGACAAGAGGAGAGAGCTCTAATAAAGCTTACAGTCTGAGGACTCCGGTTGCAGGAGGCTACAGATGAGAGAACAAGGTCTCCACTTGGCTTAATTAGCCTCTGGAGAACCCCTTCTGACCACTGACCAGGGATAAGAGTAGCCTTGCTATCACAGAGGGCCCTGGAAAGTAGATTCATGACAGTTAGGCTTAATGTTAACATTTATCATTTGTTCTCTCCTTTGACTTATTTTAAATTTGGCCTAGTTTTCATTTCTGCTTTCTTTTGAATTGGGGCATTTCTGGTTTGTTTTTATGGTCCGGGGAGGTTTTGTGCATTTTTCTTCATGACAAATCCAGGATAAGTAAATTTATAGAGATAGTAACTGGATTCATAGTTTCTCAGGATTATGGCAGGAGATAATAAGAGGAAATGGGGAGCTAATAATGAGCATAAGAATGAAGAAAATGTCCTAAAATCTATCGTGATGATTGAACAACTCTTCTTAGTATTTTAGACCATTGAATTGTATGGTATGTGAATTATTTACTAATAAAACTGCAAAAAAATAGAGAGAAATCCAGATTAAGCGTTAAAGACTGATGAAAGGTTCTACCAAAAGGCCTGGAATTTAAAAAATGACTTATAGTTTTCCCCCACATTTCTCTCCCAGGATCACCTATTGTGGTTCCTTTCGGAACAGTCGGTAGTGGTAGCTGGGTACCACCTAGCTCTAGTCTCAAGGTGGTGGAAGCTGAGGTTAGCAAGGTTTCTATGTCCTTTAGACTATGCATCTTCAATCCCCTTTCACTTGTCTTTTCTCCAGATGGGGAGAGACTCATAGTTGTATCTTAGATGGCCACTCGGAAGTTTCTAAGACCCATGGCTACTCACCAAAGTAAGATAGAAAGCATTGTCTTTATGAACTATATTATGCCAATTGTCTCTGATGTCCTCTTTGCCTATGGTCCTGAGCCACCAGGCCCATACACTCATCCTTCAAGGTGTTTGGTTATAGCTAATATGTTTTCATGACTTTCCCCCCTATATGCTCTACTATAACATGTATATATTTGTAGCATATAGAAATATATATGTAGAAGTAGCCTCAGGCATGACTTTTTTTCTTAATCATTTTATTGGGGAGCTCTTATAAATCTTGTAACAATCCATCATTCAATTGTATTAAGCACACTTGTACATATGTTCCCATCAACATTTCCAAAACATTTTCTTTCTACTTGAGCCCTTGGTATCAGCTCCTCTTTTTACTCCTCCCTCCCCCACACTTACACCCTCATGAATCCTGGATCAATCATTGTTATTTCGTGTTTTACACTGTCTGTTGTCTTCTTTTACCCACATTTCTGTTATTCGTCCCCCCTATCCCCCCTGGGGGGTGGCTTTATATCCAACCTGTGATGGGTTCCCCCTTTCTCCTCCCCCTTCACTCCCACCATCTCCTCACTCTCAGGATATCACTACTCCCACGACTGTTCCTGAGGGTTTTATCTGTCCTGAATTCCATGTGTCAAGAACTCTTATCTGTACCAATGTGTGTACTCCAGTCTAGCCAGATTTATAAGGTAGAACTGGGTCATGGTAGTGTTTTGTTTTTTGGGGGGAAGTATTCAAGAACTAGATGATGGGTGTTTTGTCAGTGCTATACTGCACCCTTGTTGAACTGTCCCTTCCTTTTAACCCTTCTGAGGGGGGATGTCCAATTGTCTACAGATGGACTTTAGGTCTCCACTCCAACCCCCCTCATTCACATCGATATAATTGTTTTGGATCTTTTGATACCTGATCCCATTGACACCTCATGATCACATTGTCTACAGATGGACTTTAGGTCTCCATTCCAACCCCCCTCATTCACATCGATATATTTGTTTGTTTTGGATCTTTTGATACCTGATCCCATTGACACCTCATGATCACATGGGCTGATGTGCTTCTTCCATGTAGGCTTATTTGCTTCCCTGCTAGATGTCTGCTTGTTTAACTTAAAGCCTTTAAGATCCCAGACACTATCTCTTTCGATAGCTGGGCACCATCCACTTTCTTCACCACATTTGCTTATGCACCCATTTAGACATGGCTTTTGTAAAGCTTCAGATCTGAAATCTGCAGCATCAAAACAAACTGAAATGTATAAAAGCTATCACATCATACCTCCATTTTTGGAAGTGAGTCTTAGGATCAAATTACAATATGTAATGGATGTCCAACTGTTTAAGGACCCCAGATGGTACAGTGGTGAGGTGCTCAGTGGCTAACTGAAAGGATGACAGCTGGAATCCACAGGAGGAAGACGTACTAGTCTTCGTCCGTGAAGATCACAGCCTTGGAAACCCTATTCCGTCCTACGGAGTCCCTCACTATACATTGGAAGTGACTTGATGACAATGGATGCTTTGTGGTTACATGTTCAGCCCTTAGCTGCAAGGTCAGCAGTTCAAAACCACTAGCCACTTTGCAGAAAAAAAGACCGAACTTCCTACTCTTGTAAGGTGTTACACTCTGATACTCACAGGGCCTTTCTGCCTTGTCGCAGAGGGTTGCTGTGAGTCAGCTCGAGGGCAGTGAGTGTGGTTGCTCTGGATATCTGGTTTACAATTAGAGCTGCCAGCAGCAATAACCATATTTTCTCCAAGACATGCTTTATTTGAATTAAAAAGATAGGCCATTTGAGTCAACCTGTTTGTACAAAGATTGGATCTCTCTCAAGATAAACTTGGCCTTCTCCTGTAGGAAGTACATACAGAACTGCAGCGGCCAGCTGTAGGAGATACTGGGATCCAACATAACATTCAATACAAACCGAGGCCAAGCTCTTCCTGGGCATACCATAGCCAACGAGTAACAGTGAAGGGCATTTCTGCCCAATGCTGACCTAAGCCTCTTCATCTTTGCTCAGGAGCTCCCCATGAAGTTGGCTGAGACTTCCTACCTGCGTTGCAATCCAAAGCGCTCCTTGCCTCATTCTGCTTCCTCTCCTGTTTCCTTCCACAGACTAATAACTATAAGCCCACTAACTCAACCCTTTTGTGATCTGTGGGACAGATAGTTCTTAGCTACATTTTCCATCTCTGGAGTTTCGTGGGACATTGCTACCCCATGCTGCCATCTGGTGGGGGCCTGTATAACTGCATGAACCTGAAGAAACGGGCCTCATCAAACTCACTCAATGCACTAGAAACCCTCCAGGGCAAATGTGCCACTAATTCTATCAAAATTCCTATCATTTCAAAAGTTTTATTTCCTCAGTTCATACAAAATGGTTTTCATTATTAAAAACATAAGGTTTCTACAAAAATTAAAGTAAAATAATCCTATCTTAGATGGGTTAAAAAGTTGGTTTCGAGATTAAATCTCTATGTACCTACTAAAATTTATTCTAAAATATTTTATAATTCAGAGTATGTTTTACAATGTCAATTTTTAAAATCTTATTTCCTACAGATTTTCTTCTTGCCACAATATTTTCAAGGTCAATTAACATACCTGTTAACTATGCAATTTTTGATTTGTCATTGAATAATACATCCCTAAGAATCTTGTCCTATTGGGTCACTATTATTGGCATTGACTTGATGGCAGTGAGAAGCACCTAGGCGCCCTAATGGCATAGTGGTTACACGTTCTGCTGCTAACTGCAAGGTCAGCAGTTCAAAACCACCAGCCACTCTGAGGGAGAAAGACAGGACTTTCTACACCTGTAAAGAGTGAACAGTCTCAGGGACCGGTCTATCCTATCCTATCCTATCAGGTCATCATGAGTTAGCATTGCCTCGATAGCAGTCAGTTTGGTTTGGGGTTGAAAGAAGCCTCTGGGAGCCCTGAAGATGCAGTGGGTTACAACCTGGACAGCTAACAGCAAGGTCAGCAGTAAAACCCCTAGCTGCTCCAGGGGAGAAAGCTAAGGCTTCCTACTCCTGTAATGACTTACAGTGTCAGAGGCCGCAGGGGCAGTTCTACCCTGTCTTACAGGGCCACTGTGAGTTAGAACTGACTCAATGGCAGTGAGTATAAAGGAGCATCCATACTACCTTTTACTGTTTACCATAAGCCTCGTAGGCCAGCTACATGTTTTAAAATGTGCTCAAGGAGATTCTGCGCACAGCAATCCTGTGTGCAACAGAAAGAAACACGGCACACTCCTGCACCATCTTCACAATTTCCACTAGGTTGGGTCCTACTGATGCAATCATGGTGCCGATCTATCTCCCTGAGGGTCTTCCTCTTTTTCAGTGGCCCTCTACTTTACCAACCAAGCATGATGTCCTTCTTCAAGGTCAGGTCTTCCCTTCTAATATGTCCAAAGTACATGAGTCTTGCCGTCTTCAGCTCTAAGGTGCATTCTGGCTATGCTTCGGCCATGACGGATGTGCTCTTTCTGCCGGCAGTTCATGCTGCAGTCAACACCATCGTTCCAGTGCAGCAATTCCTCTCTGTCCAGTTTCCACACGCACCTGAAGTAAACACAAGGCTAGGGCTTGGTTCAGATACCCTCTATGCACCTTAGTCTTCAAAGGGAAATCTCTGCGTTTTAACACTTTAAAGAAAGAGATCTTTTGTAGATTTACCTAATGCAATACATTCTTTGACTACTTGAATGCTACTACCATAGGTGCTGCTTGTGGACACATGTAAGATAAAATCTGTGACAACTTATTTACAGGTTCAGTGTGAGGACCTTCGTAATCTTGATGTTGAGGTGGAATCCACACTTAAGGAAGTAGTCTGTTCCTCATCAGTAAGTGTGTCAAGTCCTCCTTGCATTCTACAAGCATAGCTGTGTCATCCATGTGTCACAGGTTAACAAGCCTTGTTCAAATCCTAACGCTTTGGCCTTCCTTCCTGTAGTCTAGCTTCTCAGATCATTGACTCGGCATACAAAGTGAACAAATCCCGTGAAACGATCGGAGCCTGGCACACACGAGTCCTGATTTTAAATCATGTACTATCTCCTGGTTCTGTCCAAACTGCTGCCTATATATAACCTCCACATGAGCACAATTAAGGGTTCTGGAATTCCCATTTTTCAAAATGTTATTCATAATTGGTTATGATCTGGACAGTCAGGTGTCTTTCAATAGTCAATAAAACACAGGTAAGCATCTTTCTGGTATTCTCTTTGCTTCCAGCCAAGCTCCATCTGATATCAGCAATGATATCTCTTATTCCACATCCTCTTCTATGTCCAGCATGAATTTCCAGCCGTTCTTTGTCAATGTACGGCTGTAATTATTTTTAAGTTATCTTCAGCATAATTGTAATATTAAAGATCAAAGGAACTCATTGTTATTGAGTCAATTTGGACTCAACAGAGACCCAATAGGACACAGTAGAACCACTCCATGGGGTTCCCGGACGGTAAATCTTTATGGTAGTAGAAAGCCTCATCTCTCTCCTGAGGAGTGGCCAGTGGTTTCAAACTGCATGTAACCCACTACACCACCTGGGCTCTTTTAATAGTAAAGATACTATTTGATAATTTTCACATTCTGTTGGATCGCATTACTTTGTAATGGGCACAAACAGTGGTTTCTTCTAGGTGACTGGCCACATAGTTATATTTCTACAACCCAGTTACATGGAACTCCTCCTGTGGCCACCGTGGCCACATTCCCAGACAGATGAGGAACCGCTACAGAACCTGGCAGCAGACCAGCAGCTGAACAGTGCCTGGATATGCTGGGGCTCTGAGCAGAGCTCACCGATGCTACCTCCTACTCACCGACCCTCAGAACTCGCCATGGACAGCCTGGAAGAATCAGCTACAGGTGCCCAGAAGAAGATAAGACCTGAGGTGGCCCCTCAGGATCTAAGGGCATAGGCCTTGGCCCAGGGAATTGCAGAGTGCTAACTGGTGTAGAGGGACCCCGTGCCTCAGGACCTTGTGATCATACCGCATGCCATATGCTATAAAAGGCCAGACTTGGAATACTTTTCACCCATGCCTGCCTGGGCACAGGATCAGGGGCAAGAAGACAAAATTGTGGCCAATGGAGGGGTTACTTCTTGGATTGGTGAAGAGATGGGCCATAGGAGCAGGAGATGATTCTATAAGTTGGTGTTCGTGGTCTCTGGAGGAGAGAGGTTGGGCCCTAAAGGCAACTGATCCCACTACCTGGACCTTTCTTCCGGCTAGTTTGAGGACTTTTTTGGTTGGTAAATACATTCACTTCCAGTAGTACTGCATCCAGTTCTTGAGACAATGCAATTGGTATCCTGTCAATTCCTGGAGGCTTGCTTTTTGCCAATCGTTTCAGATCAGCTTGAACTTCTTCCCTCAATACCATCAGTTCTTGGACATGTTACCTCCTGAAATGGTTGGATGTCACCAATTATTTTTGGTATAGCGACTCTGCGCACTGTCTCCACTTCTTGAGTCACTTAGTAAGTATTTTGCCCATAAAACTTAAAACAAAACTCACAGCCAATTCGTAGCAAAGCTGTGTCTTTTTTTTTTTTTTTGCATTTCATCATTTATTTAGATGTTTAAGCTCTCACAACTAGGTTTTTACAAGCTGATGATCACTGAAAAATCATTTCTCCCACCGAACTATAACCACAGACAGTATAAATATATGGTTGAACTAACATTAATATACATCATCATTTTATCAATTACATAATAAAACAAATTATCAAGTACGTATCCAAATATTAAGTTACACAGCTCAAAAGGCATATAAAAAGTAGAGTCTGCTCAGGTCATTAGCAATGCTGGATCTATACAAAAACAAAACTCCAGTCTCTCTCGCGCAGAAGGACAGAAAAGTTTGCACTGCTGATCTTGCAGTTAGCAATCCAATGTGCACCCCACCATGCCCACGGGGCTTCATTGCGCAAATAATTCCTCAATATTGCAAATCAGTTTGAATGTTTTCCTTAGTTCTTTCAGGGTTAGAAACGCTGAGCTCACTCTTTTTGAGTTTTTAACTCCAGGTCTTTGAACATTATTATTAGCAGCTTTGTTTTCTCGAGCGGCACTTTACATTGAATCGCAAGCTTCGGGGAAGATTCAGACATTGACTTGGGTCTTTCTGTCTTTACTGCCCTTCACTGATGTTCTCAAGGTGGCCTGGTCACCAGTGTGCAGCGTATAAAGCCGAAACTTGAGATGGTCTCAAATCCAGGGAGGGCAGAGACACTCAAGATCCTACTTTGGTTTTCACGGACTTGCTTTAATTCTCCTCAATTCGACTTTAACGTCCTTACGGACAACTGATGGTCTGTTCCAGAGAGCCCCGCACCTTGCTCTGACTGAGACTGAGCTTTCGTCACTGCCTCTTTCCAGACACAGCCAAATGGATTCCTGTGTGCGCTACCTGGTGAGGTCACGGATACAGTGACGGCGTATGCTGCTGAAAAATAAACTGGCCATTGGTCTTGCAAAATTCTATCTTACTACCTCCTGCATCTTTCCTATCACCAAAGTAATATCTTACAACTACTGATCCCCGTTTCCAATACATCTTTATTGCGTAGTTAACAAATTTTAGACTGAAGAGATGGTAAAAATTTTCAATTTTCTCATCTTTGGCCTTAGTGGTTGGTGCATACATTTGAGTAATGGCTATGTTAACTGGTCTCCCTGGTAGCCATATGGACATATTCCATCACTTGCAAGGCTTTAATTCACAACGGATCATGAAATATCCTTTTGGACAACGAATGCAACACCATCTCTTCAACTCGTCATTCCTAGCACAACTGACCATGTGACCGGTCCCCTTCAGCTCACTACGGACGACCATAGCTAGCTTCAGGCCTTCGTTGCACTTTTACCACTTCCAGTATATTTCACCATCAGGTTATTATAACAGATGTTTATAGTTGTTTCCTCCCATTTTTAATTGTGCCACACCAAAAGCTTGATTCCGCCCTCATCATTAAATTCAATTCATACTTTGAGGAAGCAGCTCTTCCCTGGTTATATGTAGGGTGTTTTCCAACTCGAAGACTTCATTCACCAGCCAGGTGTCCAGGTGCTATTTTATGAGGCTGGAGATGGACCGTTTTCTCAGCAGTGAGTTGCTGGGCCCACATGCCTAGTCTGTCTGCACCGGGCAGCTCGGCCAAAACTGCGTTGGTATTTGAAATATCAGTGGCATAGCTTCCACCATTACAGCAAGAAAGAAACTACCATAGTTTGACGAACTGACAGGCCAATGTGACTGAGAGTGCCCTCACAAGTGAAAAAATTTTCTAAAATTTACAGAGCTTTTCTTCACAAACTATCCCATTGGACCATCAGCGAAGCTCTGGTAAAGATAGGTAAAGCCAAGTAAAACACCGGCTTATAAATAAGGAAACTAAGAGTATAAAAATCTTACTTGTCTTAAGTCAGAACTAATCCAAATTCTTACTTTTGGTTTGCTCCCCAAACCAGAAGCAATGATTAACACCATTGGTGGTAGTCATATTTTCTGCTATTTATTCCTAAATGATCAAATGAATTAAAATAAACAAATTCAGTCTTTATCATGGCATATCATTACCAAATACCAACACATCCTAGAACTACTCTAACACAGAGTATGATACTAAATATGTAAGTAGTCTATAAAAAATTAGTTTAATAAAAACATTTTCCATTTATCCAGAAGCTGTGTGGTGATTCCACTTTGGGCTGATACCTGCAAAGGCAGAAGTTCAAAACCACCAGCTGCTCCACGGAAAAACTATTCCCATTAACAGTTACAGGCTCAGAAACTCACAGGAGTAGTTCCATCTGGTCCTATAGGGTCACTATGAGTCAGCATCAACTTGACGGCAGTGAGTTTAAGAATCACATATAGTATATATACAATTATACATACATAGACACACATATATTTAGCCAAGAACTATATTGTGTGTATGTGTAGTTTGTATATAAGTGGAGGTTTCAAAATATCCATGAAAAAAATAGTTTAAAGATCACGTAATTTCCTAAACCTTTTTTATTCCTCCTCATTTAAGTATAAGGGGGTGTGTGTATACGTAACAAGTCTGCTGTCAAGCCAATAGTGACTCAAGGTGACCCCACAGGACAGAGTACAAGCGTCTCATAGTTTCCGAGGCAATAACGCTCCATGGAAGCAAAATGCACGACTTTCTCCTGCAAAGCAGCAGGCAGGTTCAGATCACTGACATCCTGTGTAGACGTCGAGCATTTAACCTGCATCACGTCATACATGCCCTACCTTGAAGTCAGCGTAAATAATACTTCATTGATAAAATTTCATTTAAAATGTTTGAGAATTATAAAAGGACTTCAGCGATCATTTAAGTCAAAGAAACTAAAAGTTGTATTTTGTTCTTAATCAAATAAATCAAATTATAACTTATTATAACTTTAAAGGTAGCCATACCTTGTCTATGGAGCCCTAGTGGCATCACAAGTTAAGCGCTGGACTGATAAACACGAGGTCACTGAGTCAAACCCAGCAGCCTCTAAAGGGAGATGAGGGTATTTACTCCTGTAGGGATGATTTGCAGCCTTGGGAACCTATACAGGGTCGGTGGCAATGCGGAGCAGTCAACTTGATGGCAGTGGGGGTTATACTCTGTATACTGTATATGACTAAGACACAAAACAGACTAAGACAGTATCTCAGAAAGCAAGACACTTTTGCTTTGAAATATATAAAAACTCAAACTTTAATTTCTAGTCTTCTATAAGGAAATCAGCAAGGTCTAATAATGGAGCACAATCTCACATCCCCAAAGGCAATACAATTAGGGAGCTATCTTTAGTCTCCTACCCCTAAAACCAAATATGTATGATGTGTCAAACCTACCTCAAAAAGTTGTAAATCAAAATGAAGTAACTATATGTGAACATCTTAGACAAATAAAAGCTGTAATTGCAATCCATTCTTTATTTCCTTGGAATGTATGACTGATTGTCTCCATTAAAAACTTCCTCTTTTAAATAAAGAAAAAGTCATAAAAAACTTCCTCCTTTGCCAAGAAACAAGAACTAAATGGTGCCCAGCTACCATTATGAAAGTTTTAATACAAATTCAGATCTACAAAAAAAAAAAATCATAACATTGTGAATGAGGGGGAGTAGAGTGGGGACCCAGGACATTCCTTTGCAGAAGGGTTGCAGGGAGTTGAGGAGCAAATCGGAGTGCAGTGTAGTAACAATGAAATATGCAATTTTCCTCTGGTTCTTAAATGCTTCCTCCACCCCACTACCATGATCCCAATTCTCCCTTACATATCCGGCTGGACCGGAGGAGGTGCACTGGCACAGATAGG
>NW_022103896.1:74716079-74717578 GCF_000313985.2 Echinops telfairi | reverse complement strand
GGGTAGCGACTAAAACTTAAGTACAACCCAAATACATAGATTAGGCTTGAAGGTTGATGGTCCTGGTTTCAAGGCCTAATACCATGTTTAGTGCTTTGTTCTGCTTCCTTTGAGCTGTGGTGGCACAGTTGCCTATGCACTGAGCTGCTAACCACACAGCCAAGTTTACGAACCCACCAGCGGTGCTGCAGGAGAAAGACAAAGCTGTCTCCTCCTGCAGAGATATGAGGCCTTGGAACCCAAGGGGCAGTTCTACTGTCCCAGAGGGTCACCGTGAGTTGGAACTGACTCTATGCAGTGAGAGTTCTACCTCCTAGTTTGTTGCAT
This sequence comes from Echinops telfairi, assembly GCF_000313985.2. Taxonomy (NCBI): domain Eukaryota; kingdom Metazoa; phylum Chordata; class Mammalia; order Afrosoricida; family Tenrecidae; genus Echinops; species Echinops telfairi. The sequence continues at coordinate 74,717,251 of NW_022103896.1, read as the reverse complement.
ACTGCCATGGATCTTAAAAGCCTGACAGTGACCATCCAAGGCCACTAGATTCACCTTGAGCAATAGGGAAATAGGAAGTAGGTACAGGAAAAGCACATGGAATATGTGGCTTTGCTATGAGACCAAAAAGCTGAATTGTGCCTCGCTACCATTACTAAATCTTTTGAACCTGGATTCTGTAGGAAAATCTTGATGAGGGTAATTTGTAAAGTAGTTTCAAAAATCCCCAAGACTCCCAAGATTTCTGGAGTCATGAAGGTGGGATGAATCTCTGAAACTAAGACAATCTTCAAAACTTAAGTCAAAAATAGCCCCAACTCCGTCTTATAGCCATACAATACTTTAAATTAATCAATAATGTCTTCCTATGCATTATATTCTTTTAAGATCTGTTTATATGGGATCAAACTGACAACAGAAACTTGACATATCAGATGAAACCGGAGGGAGGGAGTTGATGTCAATAGGGGAGGATGAAGTCAGCAGAGAAGAGTGAGCATGGTGGAACATCGTGAAGAACGTCATCAAGCTCACGGAACTGCATGTGCAGAAACGGTTCCAGTGGAGCTGATCCACGTTCTGCTGTATATAGTTTCAAAAAGCAATAAATTATAAAAGGAAGTGAACAAAATGTCCATTTCTTAAAAGTCAAATTACTTGGCCATAAATCCAAGACCTGTCAATGATGCTCATTAAAAGATCACCCAAGCCCTTTATACAATGTCCATAGTGAAGGAATGAAACCCTGTCCCATTACCATCGTACTGCATGTTTTCCAATGTGATTACCACTCGCTGCTCACCCATGCTGCTTGAGATGGTTAGTTTACTGTATCCTCCTCTTTCCTCTGCCACTCCTGTTATCGCCCAATGGGCACATGAACAAAGTGGACATGGTGGCAGGGATGGAGGTTATGCATGGATGCAGCAACATGGACTTCCACTCACCAAGGCTGACTTGGCCACTACCACTGCTGAGTGCCCCATTTGCCAGCAGCAGAAACCAACATTAAGTCCAAGATATGGGACCATTCCTCGGGGAGATCAGCCAGCAACTTGGTGGCAGGTTGATTACATAGGATCACTTCCATCATGGAGGGACAGCGTCTTGTTCTTACTGGATTAGACACCTACTCTGGATATGGATTTGCCTTCCCTGCACGTGATGCTTCT
>NW_022103896.1:74713606-74715269 GCF_000313985.2 Echinops telfairi | reverse complement strand
CCCTCAGGAATGAAGGTCTGGGTCACCCCACCAGGCAAAAAACCACAGCCAGCTGAGGTACTTGCTGAGGGCAAAGGTAATACAGAATGGGTAGTAGAAGAAGGTAGTTCTACCTATCAATTATGACCACGTGATCATTGGAAAAGCGAGGTTTGTAATTGTCAGTGTATTTTCTTTTTGTGTGCTTACTGCATATCTTCCATTTGTTCAGGTATGATATATCAGATACAATTGGACTCGGTGTGTTTTCATTTATATGTATGATAGATGATTGATGATAAGTATAAGTGTGATTTCATCAATGTCTGGAAATTATATTAAGTATATATGGGTAAAGAATTGTGTACAGGTGCCAGGATGGCAAGGGGTGGATTGAGATAGTTAGTTTACTGTGCCAGCCTAGCTGATAAACACAAGTGGGATTAATGAAGGGCGGAGAGATAAATGGCTTGGTGAGTCTCACCTTTCTTGTCGCTCATTCTTTGATCATCGGACCAGCGCTTGGCTGCCTTGCTTGTTCTGTGCCTCAATTTACAGGCTATACTACCTGTAGGACGCCTAGCCTGTGGACTGTGTTGCTGTAAGTTGAGGTCCCTTTAAGACCACACAATTGAAATTTACATCTCTGGAACTGAGGACTGACAGTTGGTGACCTGGCTGACAATTGGTGACCTCCTGGCTGTTTTGCTGCCTGTGCTGGGATAGCCTAGCTCTCTCTCTACAGAGGACGACCGGACGGCCCTCAAGACTTGAAGGACTGCTAGTGTCTCACAACTCTCTCACGGGAGTGAGTTGCACTGAGCCATTTATACTGCTTTATAATTTAACTGTTCATTTCTTGTATTATATATCTATCTGTTTATAATTTAACAGTTTATTCCTTGTGTTATATATATCTATCTTTATAAATATATATAAAATTAATCAGCAATCTGGTTTTAGCTCTCTAGAGAACCCTGTCTAACACACTGCTCTTTCAGCAAATAGTTTTACACAAATTTTACAAAACATGACATATTGGAAAAAATAAAATAAATCACACAACGCAGAATTTTCTTTCTTTTTAAAAGTATTGAATATGTACAAGGGGTACCAAAAAAAAAAAAAAAAACCCAGAAATTATTTTTTCAAAACTATGTATTGAAATTTTTTAACCTTATCACCTTCAAAGTACTCTCCATTATACTGAACACATCTGTCAAATCTGCAATTCCATTCTTGGAAATATTTTTCAAACTCATCCACGTGGATGGCTCGGGGCTCCTCCCTCAATTTTCTCTTCACCTTTCTATGTCATCAAATCGCTGTCCTTTCGTGTCCCTCTTCATTCTCGGGAACAAAAAGAAGTTGCAAGGTGCGAAGTCAGGTGAATAAGGTGTGTGGCACACGAAAGGCATGCTGTTGATTGCCAAAACCTGGCGCACTGAGATGGCTGAGGGAGCAGGTGCAGTCGTGGTGGCAAAACCAGTCCCCCACTGCCACAACTCTGGCCCATTTTGCCACGCACTGTGATGCAATTTTCTCAGAAGCGCTAACTAAACCTTGATTGCCAGTCTGACTTGGTGGAACAAACTCCAAATGCACTAAGAGTTGACATTTTCGTCCCTTTGGGAAGTTGATGGATGTCCAGATGACGTTTGTCATCAAGCAACATTTCACCTTT